>NC_045173.1:15716235-16061235 GCF_900700415.2 Clupea harengus | reverse complement strand
CACACAGTGAACATGAAAGCCCCCTTATCTCCAAAAACAGATTCTTGATGATAATCTGCAAAACAGTTGATGCACCCTAACATTTCGACAGGGTCTTGTAGACTGTTGTGTAATGGTGACTATGGAATAAATAAGTGATGTTGTTCTCTACTGTTCTTTCTTGGCAATGACTAACTGTGTTCTTTCAAAAGCACTGCACTGAGCAGAGCAATCAAGGGCAGGCTCACCAACTAAAATCCAAAACAACAGAATACACACTGTTAAACACACCATACTTTTATCTTCAAAAGTAAACACACAAAACAGCACAAAACAAACCCTGTTGTCACAATATGAAATAAGCATTGTATAGTTTTGTCATTTAGAATTCAATTTGTGTAGGCATATAATATGTTGTCACTGGCACTGGCAAGTTTCAAGTTGTGACACTGCCAACTTAGTCATTGTCCTGTTTACTGTTTTAACCAGACCAAAGGTTTCTTTTGCCAAGCCAAAGTGCCAAGCCAAAGTGCACTATCTACCTATAAAGCATACAAAAGTCTTGCAAACACCACCAACAGCCCAGTTGGCACTGATAAAAGCTTGCCCACAAGCTAACTAGAGTCTATTGGCAATGTGGTTGGCAATGATGTGACAGATTTTCCTGGATGGATAGTTGTTGGGGAAATGGCAGGTTCAATTCAATTCAATGTTATTTCTATAGTGCCAAAACAATAACGTTGTCTTTAAGCACTTTAAAGGGGCCAGGCCTGGACCCCCCTAGAGCACAATGGCGACAAGTGTGTTTATCTGTCCTTCACATGACCATACACAACCAAATTAATTTGAAGATGATATCAAAACTAGTTGCCTATAAAAACATATCTCAAAAAGTGGCAAATTAATGCATGGTGTTGCTTTAAGTGGAACTGCATTTGTAGCCAGCCAGTTGTGAAATAGGCTGGGCTATGGGAGGTATAAAGCTCTTTGCTCTGGTCTACGGCTCCACATTGCCACGGAAGTTAGATGAGGCCATGAGTGGGACACAGGTGCTGCTAGTGGTTCTCCTCCTCTCCCCCTTCCTGCTCTACAGTGCAAACAGCAGACATGGTGAGATAAATCAGTTACCAAACACCTGTAACTTTCATAGAGACCACTATGATGGAGTGTACATAATGTTAATGTAGGCCTATCTATTGCCAGTTTTGGTGCATTCCCAAGCAGTAACTTAATGCAATATAATGCAAAGTGTATTTTGTGTCAGTTGCTCCTAGCAATGATGATGACCCTCCCAAATCCATCCGTGTGCTGCGGAGCCTGGAGAGTGTCATGGATAAATACAGAGAGATGATCGCCACTTTTAAAACTCAGGTAAGCTCGGCACAATACCTAATACCATCTATTACCAGTTTGTAGTTAGTGATTAGGAACCAGGAAACCTTGATGATTTCTCTCTCTTTTTTTGAAGGGAGGAATTGATAATTCCACCAAGGTAGAGGTAAGGAATTTTTTTTTTCACATGAAATCAACCACCACCAATCAATGTTGTTTAACAAAACAAAACTAACATTTTCCCTTTGTTTGGTTTCATGTTGATGCAGACAACGTTCATATATTCATGCCTGGGTGAGTGTAAATGCCATCATATATCATTAAATGTTTAGAGAAATTCGACATATCTACTACTATATGTAATCATTGGTATACTGCATTATAAAATATACCATCATGCTACTCATGTGTATTCCCTGAATTGAATCTTGTCATTGATGTCATGATCAGACGCAGTTTGAAAATGGCTAAACAAACTAAATGCTGCGTTAATTGCTATAACACTGACAATGGTAGACATACCAGATACAATAGTCCAGTTTTGTTGCTGTTAGATGCAACGTTACGCTACTTATTGTTCTGACCAATGCCTCACTTGACTATAAGGTTTGGATGATAAGGCAAAGACCATGGAAATTACCATCCAGACGCAGACAACCAAAATCAAAGAATTGGGTACGTGTCATCGATACACCATAATACCATCATGTGTTTGATGTGTTTCTGATTTAACATATAACTACAACATTGTCTTTTTCTCAGAAAAAAACGTTTTCGACACGAAGAAGGAACTCCGGAATGAGATCGTGAATAATAGGCGAAGTGAAGGGCTGCTTGCCCTTCGAATTCTTGGTGAGTAGCTAATAACACCTGCCAGAGTTGAAGATGTAATGCAAAACGGACAGAAATATTACAGCACCACTACAGACTTTTATGTGTTTAGGTTCCATACTTAATACATTTCGAAACGTAGTGGTGGAGATGACTATGAACGCAAACGCACAAATCGAACACAGGGGTAGAGAGAAGATAATACACTTTACTAAGCAGGTACACTTTACTAAGTTAGGTACACAGGTGGTCAGTCCAATAGCAAGCAAACAAATCCAATAGGCCAAAGGCAAGAAGGTAATCCGAGGAACAGGCAAAGTTTGGCAAAACGAGTGAATCACTAAACATGGAATAATAACAACGATCGCTAGGAACACGGAAACAAAGAAAATGCAATGAACATACAATGACGTGAACCCAACTAAACAAACACAAACCCGAAGAACACATGACAACACACGGATAACGAACTAGGAGGCAGGGCGGGGCTTAACACATTTATATGTATGTAGGCTAGACTGAGTACAGTTGAGACATGGGTACAGTTGATACAGCCGAAATAACTTGCATGCGCAGCAATCCTGAGACGTGATTTTTAGTTTGCACATGCATACTAACGTCCTCTTTGATCCCAGGAAATTTGAGCACCCAACCCATCTCCCGTACGGAGATATGGGCGAACGTTTTTTTTACCTACCTAACATTTTGATTTGATCATGTCCCTTCTACAATGAATATGTTATTAACCATACGTCATCAACAAACGCAACTTACATCATTGCAAACTTTATTCTGTGCACTATAAATCTACATATTCCATGCTATCATTTCATGCAAGGTCATTGCATAATCTAGCGAAAAGCGTGAGCTGGTCAGCGGGGTACAGTTGAGACACAATGTCTCAACTGTACCCGCGAGAAGTCAAAGTTAGACAAAAAACCAAGCAAATGAAAATAAAATGTTAGATTTTTTATATTAGACCTGTCCTATATTAATGTGTGTCTTTTCAAACATGAAAGTGATAAGAATGATTTATCTTGGGGTCTAAATAAGTAAGGTGGGAGATCGGGTACAGTTGATACAGCTTGATTGTGATATAGCCTGTATTTTCAATCCTTGGTCAGTCACCATCAATGGGTTTAAATGGGTGTCTCAACTGTACCAGGGTACCGTCTCAACTGTACCCCACATGGGTACAGTTGAGACAAAATCGCACTTCATGTTTATGAGCAAATTATGAATACATTAAATAAGATATGGATATTATTGATTGATAATATTTTAGTATACAATCAAAGGAAACGGCATATCAAATATCACTTATTTTCAGTGTCTAGTTTTTGTGCAGTAGTGAATAAAGCAAAAAGTGTCTCAACTGTACTCAGTCGACCCTACTTTTTAAGTTATGACATGTTGTTTGTACATGCTGTGCTTGAGGTAAGCACAGGGTGAGGGTGCACAAGGTCAGGGTGAGCTTTAAGCCCAATTTTTTACTTTAGAGTTAGGGTTAATAAAATGTAGACTAATAATATGTAGTACATAGTGGACTATTGTTCATTAAGCTACGCTGTAAAAGGACATTTTACATTTAAGTTGGACTTTAGTTGGACTTGTGTAATTGTGTAGCAAATGTCTTTTATGAATCTGTGAAGCCAGTTGAACGATGCTGGAGGTTAAAGTTTAGGATAAACGAAAAACGAAACCTTAGTTATAACCTCATGTGTTGTCTGACAGTACAGTCAAACACCAGACCCAAAGTCACCACCCCCATATGGGAGGCGGTCATGCTAGTAAGGAGGAATGGGGTTTACCGACTGTTTTGTATATGCTACCTATTTTTGTTAAAGCTGAGCTTCTTAAATTGTCAAAAATGCCCAGGTCACCCAAGTTGTAAATACGGAATGCAGTATGGCACTAATCATGCTGTTTTGCAATGAGATACAGTTATTTACAGATAACAGGTTGTATGAGAGGTAATTCAACCTCCCCCTTTCCCCCTTGAATGCAAGGAAGCTTCTCCTCGTCACCTTGTGCCCCTCATGCACTGACACTCTAGGCAATTGCGTGTGTCGCCTGTGCCACAAACCACCACTAACCACATAACACAACGATTGTGACTTTTTAAATGTTTTTACCCATTGTTTGTATCTTACAGAAATGCAGGTCAAGCTAAGTGGTTGGATAAATCAAATGGACGCCAAAACGCTCTCCACTGCTAAGTTAAGTAAGTTCAGTAGACTTACATCAAATGAACAGAAATGATAAACTACCCAGAATGTTTGACACTGGTGTATTGTAGCTTCCATCCTCCTGCTTTGCCTAAATGAGATGACTCTTTTACTTCATATGCCAGTTGTGTGACCATGCCCCCATCAGTAGCCTACACAACCTCATTTCTCATTATTGCCACTGAATGCTTTACGCCTCTTCTCCTTAACCCCTCCCAGCTCTCCGAGCCCTGTTAAAGTACACCGAGTACAAAGACCTGGAGACAAAGATTTCCAACGAGAAGGATACAACTGTGCTTACTGGTATTTCTCTTTTTTCCCTCTTTTTTGAAAGAGATTTCAGGTACAGTAGTTGCCCAATGACAAATACCACACAGCCAGATGTCACTCAGATGTAACAAGAGTTAAAGTTTGGAGACGACTCAATGGCCCTGTTTACACTTGTTTTTAAAATACGTACCACCAACAACTGACCAAGATTCTGTGTCTCATAGAATTAAGAAATAAACTCAAGGAAACGAAGGAGAAACTTAGACTGGCTGAACAGGAGCTCATAGCCGCAGGTGGAGCCTCTAACCTGAGTAAGTAAACCATCAGTTTAACACATTGAACTACACCACCAGTCATAAAGAATTGCTCCAATGTGTTCTGCAGCTACCACCGACATGTGCAAATAATGATAAGAGGCGCAAACTATCTATTTATATGCGATGTCAGACTTTTAGACAGCTATTGGCTGGAGACCCAGAACCCCACAGTTCAGCAGTGCAGAGAGCACAGCATTATTAAGCCAGCATGAGCACACACACTCAATTCAAATAAGTGTGCTCCTACCTAGTCCTCTCCCAATGTAACCCGTAATCAAGGTTTTATATAATTGAATGGCTTTAAGGTCAGCACACCTGGGTCAGCACACCTGGGCCAGCACACCTGGACTAACAGGTCACACATATCTGATTGCTGATTGGGCCCAAGTGAGGGCTGGTGAGGGGTGACTCCACCCCCCTCTTCTATATGCTATAAGAAACATGTTCAATAATGTAGCAGGCATCTACATGTAGGGAAGTGGATGAAGTGAAAAAGCGATATAAAAGCAAACAAAATCAAAGGATTGCTTTAACATGGTACAAATTAGCAAAACTGGTGCTCAGAATATTGATTCCATTGTTTCTGGAAGTTTCTTTTATTCATTCTCTTATTGATCTAATGCGCAATCTGGATTACACCTGCTTTTAAAAAAGGGGGAGGTTTTCACCGCAAAATAGACATGCACTGTCCTCCCCACATTTTTTTTTACATACAACGGAATACGTAATCAGTCACTCCTCCCATAATTATGCAAAAAAAAAACACCTTTCCTGCGACCCGCACACGAATGCATAAGCATTCAGAAAAGCGCAAATTGTTATTCTGTGCTCCTGCAGCAGACAAAATGCGGTTTTAGCCATGTGTGGTCTATTGGTACATACCATGTTTTTTGGCGCATGTTGTAACGAAATAACGCCTAAAACGTGCGCTAACATGTTAGTACATCTGCCCCTCAATCTAGTTCATGTGACTTTACTTAAAAAAGTAAAAGACCTACACCCAACATAGTCCTAGTACATACAACAACAAGTAGTTCCCTCCACATACACCATGAATAAGCCAGGTTTTCTTCCCATTTCTTCATTTAAGTGAGTTGGATGGAAACCCAGCTATAGTTGCTAAATGTCAGGGTGTCACATATAAGCAGCTGTTTTTGTGTCTGTCATTGTTTAAAGGTGGTCTGTAATGGCACAGAATAACGGCCTTGATTAGTAATTTTTGTCCTTCCCCGCAGTTATACAAATAGTGACGCTGCAGGAGAAGATTCGTGAGCTGGAGAGCAGAGAGACTGATGAGGACCTATCAGAAGAAATAGCTGGTATGTGATACTGCACAGAAAATACTGTAGTAGTTTCTTAGAAACATAGTTATCAACCTGAAGAATCATATGAAATGAGTTTGTGGAGTAGCCTATGCTGAAGTACTGATCAAGGTTATCATCATCATCTTACTTTGATATTCATGAGCACCAGAATGTCTTGTGTTCCTCAACACATAATATGGAAGAGTAATGGTATTTGCTGGTTGACTTTTTGAACAATGTGAGTCTCTCTGTGCCAGCCACAGAACAGGTGGTGAGAGAGCACAGAGCGCAGATTACCAGGCAGCAGTGTGTGACAATAGCTTGCCTCATATAATCAAATAATGAATTAGCTCGTGCTTATTAATTAACTGGTTTTATGTAGTTATTTACTCATCCATGTTGATCCTTTTGTTTTTAAACAGCATTGAGAGCAGAACTGGAGGAGAAGCTGGGACAACTGGAGGGCGGCAGTGATGGGGGCTCTATAATGGGTGACTGTGACCATATATACTCTCATAGTGTAGTTCCACTTAATGAGGGCTATAGTATTCATATGGCAGCCAGAAGGGACCATCTAATTACTATCAAACTGCATGTAGAAATCCTGGATGCTCCTATTGCATGTCCTTTGGTCCATCTCAGCATCAGACATACTGATGTCACATTAAGTGGGCCAACAGACCTACCTCCACATGTGTTGTCTGACAGTACAATCCCACACCAGACTCGAACTCACCATCTCCATATGGGGTCATGCTAGTAAGGAGGAATGGGGTTTTCCCACTGAACAGTTCTGTGCTGGCTGGCTATTGTTACACTCAGAATCTTTCTTTTCAACAAAGTCAATGTTTGTCTTTTGGCTGCAGTTACACAGATCATCACAGTGCAAGATGATATTCTGCAAACGTACATCAGGATACAAACATTAAAACAACAGTCTACAGATAAAGTTGCTGGTGAGTACCGCCTTTCTGTTCTCCTGAAAAGATCTTTCTTGTGTTCACTGTCGCAAGTGATTGCCAGAATTATTTTTTATATAGTCTACAATTTTGTTAGATCTATTCGTAATTCTCAATTGGTAAGTCACTATTACTATCGTTGTTCAAGAGGGATAAAACGATGTACTTGTATGGTGCCGGTGTGAAAAGTGTGTCTTACCAGGCAATTTACCTTCTTGCCTGGTACTGTATATTGAAATTGTGGTGCTTGCAGTTTGGGCTTTTACTACACAAAAGGTGGCTTTTGACTGTGTGAGAAGTCGCTATTTCAGAGGTGAAGAAATTTGACAGAATCATGAGTAAGGCAGCTAGGAAATGTCTTGGGTGCCACCCTGTCTAAGTTCTTTAGCACTGTATGGAAAAGGAACTTTGGAGTTACCAATGACCATCTTGGTGTAGGAGTTCAAAAGTTTAGCCTGGAGATGACTTTATCTCAGTGTAGGGATTCGGCCCCAATTTTGAACATGGAAGAGGTGGAATCCACGAGAAACAGTTCAACATGCACAAGGTGCAATACAGCATAGGGATATTATTGGGCAGGTACAGAGTGGAAGATCAGGGTTTGGGTTAGGTGACAGTTGGAAAGCATGGGGTGAGGCTACATTGTCAGAGGAGGCTGATGGTAACCAGCTTTGCTCATGAGCAAGAAGAGGAAACTAGATGAACAGCCTCGGCTTCTTAGGCAAAGCAAGGGCAATGAATGAAATAGCATAATGGTCAAAAGAGGAAGCGAGGCTGGAGGGAATTTTGGGCTATGTATGCTAATTGCATGAAATTCATTTGTTGGAGCCACTTAGGATGTCCTCCCCACTCCACAGAACCTCAGTCAGTGGGTGTGTGAAGACGGAAGCCACAAATTGTGTGTGGGTGTTGGCTCATTGAAACATATTCTGTCTGGTTGTAAAACTCTGAAACTCTTGACCCAGGGTCACTGCACGTGGAGACATGATCAGGTTTCTAAATCATTAGTGTGTTTGTTTGAGAATAAACGAGTTAAGGTGAACTTGGGAGAATTTGTTTTGTGCAAGAGGGGCAGAAAAGTGGACATCAAGCACGTACAAACAGCACTGGTAAAGGGCAGGATTGGAGATGGCTGGCTGATGTCGAAAGGCAACTTCAAGTTCCACATTGTGTTGTACTCCGAGTGTGAGCACACTGTTCACTTTATTGAGTTAATGATTCCCTTTGAAGATGTGATTGAGGAAGCCTTTGAGAGGAAGAGGCTAAAGTATCCTGAACTGGTAGCAGAAATGAGGGAACAAGTACACACAAGACCAGTGAAGATAAGTGTTAGAGGCTTTGTAGCTAAATCAATGCTTCTGTTGGATTTTGGTTTTCGAGGACAGTCGTTTAAAGAAGTTGTCTGGGGCTCCTGAAAAAGTGAGCCAGTGGTTATGGCTGAGGTACTCACAAACTACTTGAAGAATGTGAATGTGAATGAACCAGTATTAAGTGAAGAGGCCTGAAGAGATGTTTAGGTGCCTAAAATGACAGGGTTTGTATTCCATTTCATTCCCTTACCCTAATCTGGGTTTGTAATGCATGCATTACACCCGGTGTAATAATTCTTAGGCTACTTGGGCTTGAGTACTGCATGTGACAGGTTTGGCTGCTGTGGGAAGTCCCCAACCAATAGCATGAGGAATTTAATCTTTTCCTGTGTATAACTAATATTGTGTGTGTGTGTGTGTGTGTACATGCATGTGTGTGTGTGTGTGTGTGTGTGTGTGTGTGTGTGTGTGTGTGTGTGTGTGTGTGTGTGTGTGTGTGTGTGTGTGTGTGTGTGTGTGTGTGTGTGTGTGTGTGTAAAAACAGAACTGGAAAAACAGCTGAGAGAGAAAAACAGTGAGCTGAAACACCTGCGTGAATCCTCTGATTCCTCTGCATGTAAGTAAAGGAGCAGCCTATCAGTCAGCAGATGACTACCACCAGATCTGGGCCAAAGCCAAGCTAAAGGCAGTTAAAGTCAGCTGCCTTTGTCTTTTTCATTGAAAGATTGAATTGTCATTTTCATTGAAAGATTTTGTTCTTTCTCTTTTGTCAGCTGCACAAATCATTATAATCGAGAAAGAGGTGCGTGTGATAGAGAGCAAAATAGAAGCCCAACAGAAGAAAATAGCTGCCCAGATCAAAGGTACAATTAGACCAGCCTGTGTTTTTAATTACTCACCTTCAGTTTAACACATTTAGGCGAAATACCTTGTGAACTATCTAAACTAAACTTTATGATTTTATTTTGTGTATTGTGTCTATCAGAGTTGGAGAGGGCCATAAAGAACAAGAAGGACTTGTTGAAGGAAAAAGTCACGGAGCTCCAGGAGGTACAAAGGACTGACTATGATCTCAGTGAGTTTCCGTGTTACAGTTTTTTTTCAATCATTTTAACTCTTGTATCAATACCATGTACACATTCCCAAAACACTTAACACATCGAGCATACCAGTAGACCATGAGAACCAAACTGTGGATACTTGCCCCTATGCTTAGATACAAATGCAGTCAATGACACCTTCTTCCAAAATTCATGGATACCTGTCCCAGTCAATGTTCACTACCAGCAAAACGCTGTGCAACTACAGCATTTTTTGCCGATGTTTAGATACTCTGTTCAAAACAGTTAACTTTCAGTTCAAAACCTAACTTACAGTAATTTAGATCACTGTAGATGGAAATGTGCTGTATTTGGACAGACAAATTAAGTTATATGCTTGAATAAGAAAAAATATTCTTGTTTTAGCAGAAAGTTTATTTAGATTATTTAGTTTTTTTGGCTTGCATACTTCTTACTATCTCTAATAGAAATAGAGTCTACAGAAGGCAAACATAGATGTAACTGTTCCTGAATAGTTGTTTCCACTATTACAGTACTGCTCTATATGTAAGTCATAGGCTATTAGTGAAAGACAGTGATTGAAAAATGCAATTACAGTAAATTTGCCACACTTAATTGTGACATCTATTGTGAGAGGCAAACCGACATATGAACACTGTCTTCAGATACTTGGCTTGGATTGACGTATTTCCAAGGTGCAATGCAGAGGAGAATGTTACCGTAAATGCGAAGTTCAAACATGTAAAAGTTTGACACCAAATGCAGAGGACAGAATGGATCAGCATTACTGTAGGGCTACAGCAGACTTCTAGTGGTATTACAGTACTTTGGTAGACTGTATCTTGTGTTGATGTATGTCATTTACTGCATTGGAAATACTGCAGTAAATACGTAGCATATTCATGCCTTTTTGTTGTAATGTAGTAAGCCTATATAGTGCAGTAACACGTGCAATTTTGAAATATGGCTGTAATGAAACATATTACAGCATTTTAGAATTATTTGTTTACTGTAATATTACAAACTTTATTACTGTAGTCCAAAGAAGTGTTTGTCTGTGTGTGTTTTTTCTCTTTTTTCAATGCAACACTACAGTAATCTATGCCAAACTGGAGGACACAGCAACACTTTATATATGCAATTGGCAATGCTTCAAGTTGTTAGTGTTTTTTAGGTCATTGTACTCTGAGAGAGAACATGTGCTAATGTTACGGCAGCATGAGTTGTGTTTTGGTGGTTGTAGTGCATTTTGCACCAAAGGTTAACTGATATGCGAAGGTGTGTGTCTGTAAAGCCCACTGTATTTCATTACAACATGTTTTTCATCCTTTCAGTTGTGAAGGTTATCACACAACAGTTTCAGCTCAGCAAGGTGCAAACAGCTGAATGCTCTGGAAATACAGAAACCATTTTTGCTGGTATGTAGACTTTATTGAACTCATTTTCTGTGCCAGTCTTCAGGTTCCCTTAGCACCACAATAAAGGCATTGTTTTTTTATTGAGTTTTCTTTTCTTATACATAACTTCTAAACATTTGTATTCATTCATGGTTTGGTTCATATCCTCAAAAGAGGCTACTGCTACCTGAATCTATTTTGGAGAATCAGCCATACAAGTATATTGCATTTGTGTGGGTGTGTGTTTGTGTGTGTCTGTTTGGTGTGTTTGTTTGCCAAATAGGGATATGGAGTAAGGCCATATCTAAAACCACTTAATGGTCACAACAAACATGATACTATCCTTTATCAAAATTCCTTACAATAATATCTGTGCCATTTAACCACTAGGAATTGGTCCACTCCCCCTTAATAAAAAGCCCTTTGCCAAAGGTTGTTAAAAGCTTTTATCATGATTCACCATGATACCAACAGCAAAAAAACATACATAGTTAAAGTGTCCTATATTACATTTCCACTGCTTTGAATACTATGAAAATGCAGGGTTCCGCATTTATCTATGGTGCTCAAGTTACATGCATGCTTTTGTACATTACTCTGAATATAAATTATTAGACTTAGAAAAAGATGAATGTTGCCCATAAACATCATTAATGGCAGAGTCCTAATAAAAGACCATCGTTTGGTGGGTCTATAGCACAGCCTAGTGGAACAGGATGTGGGTATCATCTCCACTTATGTTGATGACACTTCAGATGTACTGACTTTGACACCAGTTACAGTAGAGCAATGGAGATTGGGGCCAGGGTAATGAGATAAGACCTCTGTTTATGTAACACTAGGTACTTTTCACAGGGTGGAACCCAGTCATATTCACATACATACATGCACACGGATGGATGGATGGATGGATAGGTGGCTAGATGGATTGATACTTACCCACATACATGCATAGATATTAATAAATAATAATAAGATATTATAATTTTTTTGTGAAATAGAAATCCAGAAGCAACTGACAGCCAAAGAGAAGGATATCCTGAATCTTGAAGCCAAGAATAAAAGTAAGTACAGTTTGTTTTTATTTGTCTTTACTTACTTGATTGAATTTGAGACAATGCAATAAACCTAGCAACCTAGCTTACTGATGCACTGCATGTGGTGATTATAGCTTAGAGCTAGAATCCGACTCCTGTCCCCACAGCACCTGAGCCATGAAAAACTGAGAGTATACCTGACAAACCTTTTTTACTCCTCTTCAGGGCTTCAGCATCAACTCCAAGAAATGTCTCATGAATGCTCAGGCCTGCTGGATAAAATCAAAGGTAGGGTATCTCAGTCACCTAAAGCCTAAGCCTAAGACCACATGAGCATGGGAATGTGTGCGAGTGTGTGTGTGTGTGTGTGTGTGTGTGTGTGTGTGTGTGTGTGTGTGTGTGTGTGTGTGTGTGTGTGTGTGTGTGTGTGTGTGTGGGTGTGTGTGGGAGGGTGTGTGTGTGTTGGAACACGTCTCCTGAATGTAGCGAAGGAAACTGAAATGCTTTTGTCAAGTCGTGGAGTTTGTGTGTGTGTGTTGTGTTTCACTAGCTGCTTCAAACTCATACATCTGAATACAATTTGAGCTTAAATTGACGATATGAAGGTACTTTAAGTAGATGTACAAGTAGCTCGGACCTTACTCCAGACACATGAAAATGAATGAACATAAGATGAATCAGATGCAGAAAGTGATTACTTGTGTGTTGTTCAGTAAAAAAGGGTATGATTGCCTGTTATAGAAGATGAATGGATACCTTAATGGAGAGATCTTGTGTCACCATCTGTTTGTTCATGTGATGCCTTTACTTGTCTATAGAGCTGGAGCAGTCACTGGAAGAGGAAATACAGAACGTGACGGGTGACCTGAAGCCACGTGAGTGAAGCATGATGCTCAGAACTCACATACATTTAAAATGCTTACTAACAATATGACACCTGTATCGTATTTAAACACAAAGGTTAGACAGCTCATTAAGACTACCGGTCTTTTTTCAGTTCTGGAGCTGATTTCACTCAATTTCAACATGCAACAGATCAAGATGAGCATCGTCGCTGAAAAATCTGCCTCGAAGATCGCCGGTGGGTTTTTTATTTTCAGTGACCAGGTTGATAATGTTTCATGACAAAGTCATGTTATTACATCTCAAAACCACTGCTGCTGAAAGAAAGCACTCAGTTAAGGCTGCATGTTGACAGTGATCTTCCTCCCCACAGAACTCACATGGCAACTGAAGGAGAAAGAGAAAGAAATCAAACACAAGGTTAAAGAGATAACAGAGGGAGACTTGGAAGGTTCCCAAGAAGGTATGTGATAGTTTTGTTTCAATCTTGGATATATGGCTATTGTGTCTATATGATTTCTCATGAAATCAATATCTATATTGAAATGAAATGAACTGAATTACATAGAACTGAATTTAATTTTGCAGCAGTGAAAATAGTCTCACTTCTGATGGAGATCTGGGAGCTACAAACCGGCGTTGAGAGCGAGACTACCCTGAGCCACATTAACAGTAATGGCCTCTGAAAAAATCTATTCATGACTTACACAGTCTGTGTTGTAAAGTTTGATCTGGAGCTTTGGTGACATTGTTTGATTTTCCACAGACCGCCAGAATGAACTGAATCACCTGATTGTTAGCCTTAAGGACACCACCAGCAGCAAGCTACGTAAGTTTATTTTGAATATAATTGGACATGTACGGTTTTCCCAAAGTGTGAAGATTCACAGAACAACAGCAACTGTTTTTATCTAAATGTAGAATATTGACAATAGGTTTGTGTAAACTGAACTGTTTTAGCATCTCACATTATCCTCCACTTTTCTGTCATTCTTTCAGTGCTGACTATCTTGGCAGCTCAGACAGACCAGACCAAGATCAAAAGAATGCAAGTCATTATCAGTGAGAAATATAAAGAGGAACTCACAGGTGTGTATCAATGCATTCTTATGTGGCGTGTTTTTTATGGCACACAGATCAGGTCATGGAAAAATCAATACTTTTGTAGTTGCGACTTGATGCAAAAATATTAGTTTGGCAGCTGCCATGAATTGATTTTGGAACCTTAGACCTTGTTAGTATAATGTAGACAATGTAAAGAACTTTAAAGAAGCATGTCTTTCAATGGAACGATTTTGATTGCTCTTTACCTGTTGGCTTGAGGACAAGATACTGTTCCATAACAACATGAATCTGTCACAGGCTTAATCAACAGACAGGAAACGATGGAGAAGGAGCTCAGCTCTAAGAAGTCAGAAGTGGCAGAAAAGGACCAAGACATTTCCAAACTTGGTGAGTCTGACCATAATTAATATCAATAAACCAAATCAATATTAACTATGGCCAGCTCTCCTATGTACCTACCTGGTGGGGTTGGATTTGCTAAGACATGTAGACACAGAGATTTTGTTATCACTATTGTTTTCGGTGTTGGTGTCATGTTGCACTCATTCACTCTTTCAATTCACAGGGAAAGAGATTACAGCTCTGCAGAGTCAAATTGAGAAACTGAAGGAAACAATTGAAAATCTGAAAAATACAACCAGTGGACACATTGAAGGTAACTGACCCATCATCCCAGTGTATTTCAAATGACAAGTTCTGTTTTTACGGACTTTAGCTTTAATGGGTACACTGTATGAAACGACTGAAAAAGCAAGGGGTTCATAACACTGAGGTTATGGCTTCCAGGAAACACATATACTCATGAAATGGGTTAAATATCTGAACAGCAGGTCACTTCAGATAAAAGCACCTGTTAAATGCATAAATGTAAATGCAAGGCTAATCCTGAACGCTGAGGATATAGTAGTTGCTGCAGCCTGTAATTAAACAGCTGCATTTTCGTTTTTATCTCACTCCATAAGACCTAAGGAAGCAGCTGGAGGTGAAGGAGAGAGAGCTGAAGGACAAAGCCAAAGAGATGAAGATCATTGATAAGAAGAATGGAGAACTTTGTGAGTATAGAATGTCAACCAACCAGCAACATTACCTGAAACATTTAAACAGCCAGTCTTTTTTACCATGATGAAACTCATCAGTGCATATCTTCATTGCTTTCAGTGATCCGCATAACTGAGTTGGTGGCAAAACTCAAGGAGACAGAGATTAATACCTATAAGAAAGACCAGGTGTTAGCTTCCAAAATAACCAGTAAGTTCCTTAAATCAGAAAGGTTCACTGCTTGTTGTGTAGACTTAATAAGCATAACCACTTAGGTCATGATCACTGTAACATATCAAATAGCTAGCTTGTTTTTTGGCATTGTAAATACAAGTTCGATAATATCAAATTTACACAAACATTGTACCTTATGTTTGTGAAAAGTAAGGTGGTGTTTCCAAACTTCCAGAGTCTTTTAATGTGTAATTAATTTAAGTTAAATTCCACTCAGAACTGGAAAAACAGCTGGAAATCCTGAGGAAAGAAAACTCTCATATCAAAGAAAACAACAAAGGTAAGATTTTTCACTGAGAGATCACCAACTAACTGCTTTTCAATGAAAAAATGCAGGTAACTTAAAACTTATTATTTTAATCTGGTTATTAATTATTGAATTCAATTAATCAAATTATTAAAATGTATTATTCAATTAAATGAACCAGATTATTACAAATGTTTTTTTTTTTAAACTCCTTTAAGCTCTGGAGAGAGAAAATAAAGATTGCTCTGGACTACAAGACAAATATAAGGGTGAGGGAGTCTGGATTTCTCCTCTCTGCAAGCAAATATATTTGCATGGTGTATTGGAAAGATCTCTATTGGTTAACACCCACCTGTGTAATCTTGTCTCATAGTACGGGTATTTTAATTTTTGTTTAGAAATTGAGAAAAAAACAGATGAACTGATGAAGAAGGTCAACGACAGCTATTCATTCAGTAAGTCATTTAAGAAGTGGTGAAAGACAAGACAAGTCATTTTAGTTTTTTTTTTTTTTTTTATGTATTTTCTAAAATGATAGAAAAGTGTGTTATAGCTTTGATGTTTGTAGTATTTCAGACCAATAAGTTGACGATTGACATTGAAAACCTTCGGAAAAGTATTGCTCGCAAGCCTGACAACGTTGCAGGTAAGTGTACTGTACATCAATAGGTTCTGACTTCAACTTCATAAAGTCATCAGTGATCCAACCTTGGCTTAACTGGAATGCTACCTTGCAGAGTTAGAGAAGCTGATGAAAGAAAAGCTCAAAGAGCTGGAAGATTTGAAGAGAAAAACGACCAATGTCCCTGGATGTATAGAGAGTGAGTTATTTTGAGGTTTTGGACGAATTTTACACAAAATGATACAAAAGCATGTATATATTCAATTCAATTCAATTTTATTTATATAGCGCCAAAACAATAAAATTGTCTCAGTACATATTCACACATGTCCAGTAACGGAGAGTTGTAATGTGCCACTACTGCTGTATTTTCAGTCACAAAGATTGTCGAAATCATACAAAACATAAACAAGGAGACTGATGAAACCACAGACAAGCATTTAAAGCGCATGGATGGTGAGTGCCTGTGCTCTTATGGTTCCTGTCAGAAAGCAGGAAATATGAAACAGAATTGTTTCCAACTTCAGCAGATGGGAGTGTATATCGGATAGATAGATAGATAGATAGATAGATAGATAGATAGATAGATAGATAGATAGATAGATCAATAGATCGATAGACAGAGTGAGTGAGTGCTCAGTCACTCACCCATTGATCCTTGAGGGGAATTGTGTGGACATCAGCATGGATGCTTCACATAAACCCTAAGCTAGGAAAGAGTTTGAGTTGACAAAGAGACCTTGCCACAGACATAAATGCTGATGATGAAATATAAAGGCTGTAACAAAAACATGTCCTATTATTGTGTCACACAATACACAGTGTATGTAGGTGTTTCAGAACCAGGATTGGGTCTCTTAGTGTTTTTTAAGCATCCTGCTCAGACACTGGCCTTTGACATAGGAGAAACTCTTAAAAGGAAAAGATAAATGTTAATATTTGTCTGATTTTATGTCGGTTTGAAAGCTAGGTTGGAATTGATTTTAACGTTTATTTTAAATGTTATTTTTCCTGCACACAGAGTTTCAGGCACTGGTAGACAGGCTAATGGATCAGCTGAAGAACAAGACCGATGAGAATAACCAACTCGGTGAGTGAAAATACTCCCTTAAATATTACTCAGTATTTTAGTTTTTATAATCTGTAATGCATTAAATACATTCTGTCTTACATAAGTTTGGGATCATAAATCTAATCTCTTTGTGGGCCATCTTCTATGCATTTGTTTTCTTTTTTTTGGAGGGGTGACTAGGAAGTAAACAAGGAATGAAAAATAACCCTACTGGCAACTAATTCATTTTTTATTAGAATATATCTCAAAACTTTCATTAATTTCTTTTTTTTGTTCCTCTCAGTCGTACAAATCTTAGTCCAGAAGGGAACTGAGGCTATGTTGACCAAACAGATAGAAACTCTGAAACACGGGTATGCATCGAAGATCAAAGGTAAGCATGCATCACAAATGCATTCATTTTAATCACCCTGAAATCCATTAGCCTTCACATGATGCTCACCTGTTACCACTCACACAGATGCCATTGCCAACAATCTCAGTCTGATTTGCCTCAGGTTTGCCTCAGTCAGATCAGGCTCCATCTGATCTACTCTAATAATCATCCAGAACTCATAATAACAGATTATAATCAGTTGTATGCGTAGTATACTGTACCTAACCATTTCTGTACTGAATTTGTAAGTCACAATATGTGTGTCACACAAGTCACATTTCTAGTCATGTTTTATATTACCAAAGTAAGGGTCTAATATGAAAATCCCTGTATGTTTCAGTCCTTCAGAAGACAGTGGAAGACAAAGAGAAGCAGCTTGAGGTAGAGAGATCCAAGTGTGATAAACTGGGTATGTCATTTATTGCTTTAACCAAGCCTAACTTAAATTCAACAATATCCAGAAAATTCTGTCTTAATTCGCCAATTTGCTGTCAGGGGACATACACATCTTGTTGAATTGAATTATATTCCCATCTGAAAGTGTTGGGGAACAGTATCAACTATTTGAGGGTTTCTTAGCAAATCAGTATAATCCTGGACACACAGAACATTTTCTGCCTCTTAACAAGTCAATACTGTACATCACGGGTCACATGTGTGTAATGTACAGGAGCTTATTCATTTCACTGAACTTGAAAATGTCATATTTCTACAATTCATTTAGCTGGGAAAGCCCAGTGTTCACAGTTTTGATTGATTTCCATTGTTATTCCATTTAAATACTGTGTGTGGTCTGGAGCGAAGTAAATCATTTTGATGTTGCCTCTCCCCCTGTAGCTGCACGGATAGAAACACTGACGCTAGAGATCTCAAAATCACAGACCGACCTGTCAATTTACGAGGAGACTTATGGTGCTAAAATAGCAGGTAATTCCAGATATAAACTGAGAGTGAAATATGTCTCCACTTACTAAGAAACATATATAAAAAAAAAAAAGCGAATTGAAAGAGGATGCCTGAAAAGAGTCTGAAACTGATTGATTCCTCTTCTCTGCTTCTGTATCACACTGGGATTATTTCAGAGTTGGAGGAGAAACTTAAGAAGATAACTCACCAGCTACAGGACGCCATTGCAAGACTGAAGACAGTTGAGGGGGAGAATGCTGAGGACGGTTTGTGGCTTACTGTCATCAGCATAAAACATGTTTTGCTAGCGTAATATTGTCACCAGGCTGCTCTCAGTTACTTGGCAGGGAGTGTGTGGTTAGTCAAGCAATTTTCTGCAAAATGCCTTAAAATGAAAACAATAGTCTTTGAAATAGAATAATGTATAACAGGCATTTAAATTATGCATCACACACATACACATACACACAAATATCCTGTGCAAACTCATCCTTCCCATCTTTTTACAGTCCTTAAAATCATTAAACTGCAGACCGAAATGACGGCTATAGTCAATAAGGCGGTTACTGAAAAGCAAGTTCTGCATGATGAAATTGGAGGTGAGGAATATACCCTGTCATATACTACAGCACATGCTGGGCATATCAGTCAGCTTTTACTGGTACCACAAATGAGCTCACACTCCACTACCTACTCCTCCAGGTCTAAAGACGGAGCTCATCGCCTGCAAAGAAGAGAAGAGCAAACTGATCCTCACCATAACAGGTGAGGTCATACACTGCTAAAGGATGATACTCTGCACTGTGTAATATCATACATAGTGTGTTTGTAACCAACACTTCATTCTCTCGCTCCTTGATCTAGACCTGAAGACCAATGAGAAGACAATAATGAATCAGTGCAGTCACCTTAATGACACATTCTGGGGTGAGAAGCAATTTTGTGTATTGGCTCTTGATTGTCACTGGTATTTGCACTGTCTAGAAGTAGAATAGCATGTTGTCTGCATGCATTATCGGCCAGTTGCTCTTCTTCACTTTATAATGGAGCAGTTTAACTCAAATTTCCATAACAATTGTGCAATTTATGATAAAAGCACTAATCTGGCATGAAAACTGATAAAGGGGTTTTAATCACAATTAGAAATGGAGGTGCTTCAAAAAAGGCTCCTGGGGGAACCTTTTCCAAATTGGGCACCAGAGGAGATTTTATCCCAGGAATACATTATTATATGACAATACATACATATAAGCAATTTAAAATATATGTATTCATTACATGCTTTGTGATTAATTTACTCTAAATGTATCCCATATTTCAATTTGTGAGAAGCATTGAAAAATCTGATAGATTTGCCATTGAGGTGAGGTGACAAAGTAAACAAGCCTGGGCAGTGTGATGTTCACCACACATTAATGGCAAACAACAGATACTTAAATGGACTTTATTTAATGAAAAAAACATTTTATTCATTCCTAATTAACCCATCTCATAGTTTTTCTAAACCTAGCGAGTTTACTAACTGACGTAATGTCAGACTACACAAACAACTAAACCACCGATTACATTTCTGGTTAGCTTGTGAACTTAAACAACCTGTGCCTTCTAACTTTGCTTCGCCTTGGTCAGATGCAGTGTTTTTTTTATATATATATACTCTAGTTTAGTCAGGTAACAGTTTGTTCTTACAGTTATGGTTAGAAATATTTTACAAATTACCTTTGGGTATTTTTAAGTGTTCTGAAGTTCTGGAATTTGCCATCTCGAACTCGAAAATGTAGGAAAATATACACTTGTACTGTAACGCAGACTGGCCACTATTCAAATCCATTCAATATGGCAAAGGCTGAGCAGTTTATACAATTAGTATAAAAGTTTTATAATGAATTAATTGAAATTACCATGTTATTTTGACAACCCTATTATTATAATTGGAACACTTCAAAAGAAAGCATCTTAGAGTGATGAAAAGTGTTAAATTCCATCTATTTTAATGGGTTTTTGAAAGAAAAGAATGGAAGTCAATGTGGAGGTAAAGAAAAAACTGAATGTTAAATGAACTGGAAAGTGGTATCAAGTGAACATAGGTTTGTCTTTAGTTTGTCGTTCAGTCCTATTGCTTGTATCATGATTGTGATAGGCTTTTTACCACTTCTGATGTGTTATTTCTCTGTCACAGAGCTGAAGACAGAGTTTGACCAAACTTTAACGAAAGTTGATAAGAACTCGGAACTGAGTATGTATCTGCTACTGTCTAAATCAAACAGATACCTTTTTAATATTTCTCATCAATGGTTTAATGGCAACTTTATTTAAATAAGTTTGCATTGTATATGTACACCTATTTGTGTTTATTATATAATCTCTAGTAAATCAATATTCAATGAAGGAAAATACTTCATATATGCATGATCATCAGATATATGTCTTGAGCTATGTTTTGTACCTTCAGTTTTGAGGATGAACATGTTGATTCTGGAAGTTGAGACACTGCAGAAAAAGATGGAAGGGGTGATAGGTGATACGACTGGTGAGTAGGAGTTGTTCAACTCTATAAAAGAATATTACCTTCTAAGTTGTATCGCTCCCTTTAAATAAATATGTTTGTCTGTTCTCAGTGCTGGAGACAGAGCTGCAGAGGAAAACCAAAGAACTGGAAGAACTGGAAAACCAACTGGGATTGAGAAATAGAATGGACTCCAAAAACAGTATGTTTTATCCATTCTTTAAACAAATAAAATACCCTTGAACACCATATGCAATGAGTGCTGGACAATTTCCCTGTGTTCTCTTCCAGTCAAGAACATCTTGAGTATCATAATACAGAGAAGGAAGGAAATAGAACAGGAAAACAATGAGATATATCTGCAACGGATTGATGGTAAGACAGCAAATACAGTATCACAAAAGTAATAAATGGTAGTATGTCTGATAAAGGGTTAATCAGCATTTGAACCGAAGACTTAGTCAAACCCACGGTATGTTTTTGTCTTTCTTACAGCACTAGAGAATGAGCTGAATGAGAGGATTGCTCTGCTCAAGGGAGAAGAAGCTGAAAGAACAAAACTGTGTAAGTATACTAAAGAAACAGCATTTGTGCATCAAAAATACATTCATGCACACAGGTATCATGTGCACATATTACTATATTCAATCCCACTGTGCAGACTCCTTAATGGGTAGAACACATAACAAATTGACCGTTTAAGTGTAATTAAAGTTGAATTCTCTTTCAGTGATCAAGATAATGTCCATGGAAGAGGATGTGAACTCTTTGCAGAACAGAATATCAAAAACTAAAGTAGAGTCCTCCAAAAAGATAAAAGGTGGGTGCCACCTGTATAGAACAGAGGAGAACAGAAAGAGGAAGATGGAAAAGGCAGTGAACAAGTCACATGGTGTCGGTCACTGGCAAATCATTTGTTGCTGATAATATTGAAGGCTAGGTCAGTGATTCTGGGAAAAGGTTGTTGATAGTTAAGCTTGACAGCAAGTCAAATTACACCCCTCTCTTCTGTGCTCCTGAGGCTGATGTTGATTGCCTGGAATTGTTTATGGCTCGGCCCGAGCCACTATGTTTTTTTTTTTGTTTTTTTGAGCGCACATAGAGTTGACAGCTAGAGCACTGGAGCAGGATACCACACCTTTAAAGTGACTGTAATTCTACTACACTACAGTTCACTACACGTACTTCTCTTAAAATGTAATCTGATTTCCTTACTCACTACTATCTGGGAAAAGTCATCATATTACTAATTACTTCTTATTTACTTTCAAACACATTTATTAAGCTAGTCAGAAATGAGAAACTACGCATTTTTTTTTTGCAGTTACCATCAATGTAATGACAGTACTTTAAAAATGCATTTTGTAATGCATTACTCCAAGCACGGCCTCTGTATTGCCTTGTGCCCCAACGTGATGGAAGTGTAAATGTATGGTTCACTACAGAAAAGTGAAAGAGAGAATGCATGTGTTAGTCTTCCCCTCTTGTGTCAGTGTGCAGGCTTACAGTAGCATGCTACTGACGTGTGTATATATATATATATATATATAGGATCATTGACAGACAAATCGTAGCTGAAATCAGTCAACCCAGTTTCACTGTATCTTCCCCTCTGGAATGTTTTGACCCTGTGACTGATAACCCAGTGGATAAGAGTGATGGTTTTAAAAGACAGAAACTGCAATTTAATATTGTAACAATATGTGCTCTTTTTGGAATCAATCTTTGTTCTTCAATGTTTCAGGGCTTGAGAGGCAACTGGAGCTGAAGTACAAAGAGATCAATGAGCTGAAAGTAAAAGACTGTGGAGTCGATGCTTTGAGTAAGTATATTTTTAGATTGTGGAAAAGCAGATGTTATATATATTCCATTTATTAGCTTATTGATGTATTGTATTGTATGTATTGATTTGATGGCCTCATTTTGAATTTCCAGAGGGGAAGATAGCAGAATTGGAGGCTGAAGCCAATAAACTTGAGTTGGAATTAACCAGGACAAAACAGACCGAAGAGGATCAAATCAAAGGTGCCTTGCTTTTGAGTTTGTGTCACTGAGGGGGTTACTGCTGAATTCCGTGCCAATACCAATGCTGGTATGTACTTGTTGTATTTGGTGGTCCTCATGCAAACAAAATGTGCATTTGGCAGAGCTGGAGAAACGTCTGACGGAGAAGAAAAACCAACTGCAAATCAGCAGTGAAAGATTGACAAGTCTGGACAACGAAAATGGAGAACTACGTAAGCAAGTTACAGTGCCCTAAAACAATTCTGCCTAGATAAAAAACCTCTCTGACAATTATATGAATTCAATCAATGGAGCAGAACAAGCATATTTGCAGCACAATACATTTGTTGTACACAGACCTGTATTGAAAGAGATTTGTCTCTTGTCTTGATCAGTTCTGAAGCTGGTTTCTATGGAGAGTAAAATGAATACAGTTATATCTGGGTCCAAAGACTTGGAAGAGACCTCAGCTACCATAATCAAGGGTAAGAGTTTCATGACATGAATTTTGTTCTTAGGTGCTCTTAAGTTTGAACATATACCGTGAATTTGAAAAGTCTGTTGCAATGATAAAGTGAAACAAGTGTGAGTGAGCTGTCCATAAAAATGTGTTTTATTTGCACAGCCCTGAGAGAAAAACTGAAAGTCAAGGTGGAGGACAATAACCAACTGCAAATCAAAATTGAAGGTATGCTGCAGGCAGGCTACTCAGAATCACACAGCCACCCGTGTATTGGCTCCAATGTATACTAGCCATACACTACCCACGCAAATCTACCAGAACAATATGAATTCCTTTAAAACATCTTGAAGTATTCTTATAATGAAAAATGTGCTAATTAAAAAATCCCTCTTGAGCATCCCAAGACATTTAGGAGTCATCTCCCTAAGCATGGCTCAGTTGTGGCACCATCTCCCTAAGCATGGCTCAGGTGTGGCACCAAAACCATGTGTTTCTGTTTCTTTCCTGCTTTCGTCCTCAGCCCTGGAGACAGCCAAGAAGGAAATAGAGGACAGCTGTGCAACACTCAAGCAACAACACACAGGTGATAAGTCCCAGCGGCCCTCTTTTGCCTGACTCGTTTGTTCTGAGTTATAATGAGGGTCCTCACACTTTATTATTATAATTCTCACTTCTGCCACACAGATCTGAAGACAAAGTTTGAAAAGGACATGAATGAAATTGGAGACATCCCAAAATTAAGTATGGCAAAGATAGTGCTGTCCAATTTTGTCAGCTCATTTTCATGCAAAATGATGCAATAAAATACAAATGAAATCAAATATAAAGTGTTAGAGATGTATACTTATTTATGGACTGCATCATTTTAATACTCCTTTTCTCAGTTTTCAGGATCAACATGTTGAGCAGTGAAATTGCAAGGCTGAAGAGGCAGATAGAGAGTCAGACTGGAGATAAGACAGGTGAATTTCCAGAAAGCTCTCTCCAAAACAATGCTGCTAAACGCTTAAAAAATATCATAGGACATTCTAATGTTGTTAAAGAGGACCTATTTCTGGTTTTTCATTTACTGTGTTATATAGCTTTTTGTGAATGTAAAAGTCACAAAGTCCAGAGTTCATGCCAGAGGGAGTAACACTTTAACAGAAAACAATTTTCTCAGCTGCCTGAAACGCCTCGAAAAATGGCAAAAACATAACTTATTTCCATATCTTATTTTAGATCGATATTACTACCCCATTGAGTCATCCTCTTTCTTAGCTAACTACTTGCTATAAGAAGGGTAACGCTAGTTAGTTTTGTTTACTAGTGGCAATGGTTGCTAAGGAAAGAAGAGTCATGCTTTTAACCCACAGTGCCACAGAAGTTAGCTCAAATTGTCGAAGACAGTACAAATATGTGGATTGAATTGAAAACCAAGCCATTTCTATGGACCTGTTCTAAACTTTGACATGCGTCAGACACTGTCAGTAGGCGTTGGCCTTTACAGAGCGTTTAAGACAGAGGGTAAATAGGTGTACAGTATGAGAAACAGAATGTGTTTTTGATACATTGAAGCATGTAAATCTATTCTAGTAGACCCCAAAAAATAAAAGTTATGAACGTTGAAAATGAGCATAATAGGTCCTCTTTAAAATTGCAACATGTGC
Organism: Clupea harengus; assembly: GCF_900700415.2. Taxonomy (NCBI): domain Eukaryota; kingdom Metazoa; phylum Chordata; class Actinopteri; order Clupeiformes; family Clupeidae; genus Clupea; species Clupea harengus. Next base: position 16,036,185 of record NC_045173.1, on the reverse strand, counting down.
TTACCTAGAACTGAATAAAGAATTGAAGAAGAAAATTGAAGAACTGGAGAAACTCGGAGCAAAGACTCCAGCTTCCACGCAAAGTGAGTTTGCATTTTGACATCCCCAGACTTTTCATAATAACTGTAGCAAACAAACAAAGGTGGGTTTTCTGTGGCTTCAACCCATTGATTATGAACTTAACAAAGAAGGCACAGCAGAAGGGCACAACATCATTCACACTGATGGTCTCATCTACTGTGGACAGATACACAAGAACTAACACAGGCATACACTGCACTAGACACAAAAGGGATACATAAACCTGAACGATAACAAACACAGGCCACAAAACAGTCCCAACACCCGTGGAATTCTGGGAAGCCCCACACACTACACATATTTTATAGACTCAGAACTCCTAGGGGTATTCTGCGGCAATACAATTTCAGTAAAAACTTGTAAAAAGTATGTGTCGAATGTGTTCCTGTCTAGAAGCGGTCCCTGGCACATCTTACAACTAAACATTAAAATAAAATGGTTTTACCTTTTTTACTTTACATTTGAATCTTATCTAATGTCTAATGGTAATGATAATATCAAAATAATATTGTTATGATGTGTATGCATGTGTATGGTACATAGATATTTCATAGAACTGCTGTATCTCCGCATGCAATACAGCTATCAGGCCTTAAATTAATAACTCATCAGCAAAACAGAGTGCATTAGAAATTATGACTCAGTCTTCATACATCATTCATATGTTTATCCTCACAAGTTTTTAATATTCATCCTTGTTTAGTAAAAGAGCTCATTGCTGTTATACGAGAAAAAGCTGCATCAAAGCAAGAGGACAATGCAGATTATTTGAAACGTATTGCTGGTAAGAAAAAACTGTTATAAAAATATAATATGTAGTTATTACACATTTTTGTGGGGGGGTGGGAGGGGGGACATTCAGACAGAACAGTCCTATTAATGAACTCTGGTCCTCTTAACAGAGCTAGAAGGCGAGCTGTATGAAAGGATTGTTGACCTGCAAGGCGAAGAAGCAGAAAAAATCAAAGCAAGTACGTGAGGCCTGCATGCGTGAAAACGTACATTTTAAAACTGAAAAACAAAAATGCAACTTTAAGAATTTGTATTTCTCTTACTGTTTACTTCTACTCTTTACTGTAAAACAACAGCATTTAAAACAAGAAGCCATCATTGTCGTATCTTAGACAGTTCTAGTACTACTAAAGTTTACTTTCAGTACTTCTTCCGTTTACTGTATCTATTTGTACTATCCTCTGTGTTCTCAGTGATCCAGGTGATGGAGCAGCAGGAGGCGATCACCATGCTGAAAGACAGGTTATCCAAAGTCAGACTGGAAGCTTCCAAAAAGATTGCTGGTTGGTGCCAAACTTTTGTGGTTTCACTTCTATGATATTATAAGGGCAGCGAAACGAAACAAAAAAAGTCTTGCATCATTTAATAGAAATAAAAACAAAAAAGAAAACAGATAATAGATGAGGTCATGTCGAGAGAGACTGGGAAAGGGGGATAATGTTACAGCATGTCAACATGATGTGGTTGTCTTGTGCTCAACAACAATTAACTATTTACAGCATTTGAGGATGAACTGACGAGGAAGCGCCAAGAGATTGACAGAATAAAAGCTGATGACTGTGGATTTGGCAAACGGAGTGAGTGGGAGAATTTCCTCATGTTTACTAAATGCATTTTATGAGTAGTATTCTTACAAAGCAAATAATGTTTCTTCTATTCTTCATTATTCTTTCATCTTTTAGAGGAGGAAATTGCTGCTTTGGAGAAAGAGGCCAGAAATTTGGAGGCTGCGTTGAAAGAATTCAGACAATCCTCTGAGAAAGAGATGGAAGGTGACTATTAACCCTAACCTACTTCAACTCTTGGGCATACTGAAAACAGACTTATTGTTCTGTCATAATTTGACATGTTAACATATATCTTTTATTCATTTATTTATAATACTATTCAGACCAGTCTAGTTTGTTTCTAATTGTAAATATCTTTTGTAGAATTGATAAAACATCTTCAGAAGGCAGAGGAAGGCCTGATCAGCAGTAATAACAGACTGCAGAGTTTGGATAAGGAACATGGAGCACTTAGTAAGTTGATCAGCCTTTTACTTTCTTTCTGTTTGCCACCAAGGTGTCCCGTTATACGAAAATATTGGACTAGGCAGAGGCAAAGTGGATAAGCATATAACGGGACACCTCGAAGGCCGTTATCCTGCTTATGTTCAATCCAATCCAATCTTATTTATACTGTATATCTAGACTGGATGCCATACGAACTTAGCCCCGCCCACAACATTTTAGGTCGGGAAGTTCTGTCTGGCATTGCTCCGTTGGGGAGAAACTATCTCCTCACAAAAATCTGTGAGGAGATAGATAGACCAATCAAATTGTCAGGGTGGGCTTTATACGATGATGGACAGATGATCAACCGTAACGTAATCAACCACGTCACCAAAGAGCTTTTGGGGTGAATTCGTTTTGAACAAACATGGCTGCCGTTGAAGAGCTGAACGGTGGAGATTCGAGTCTGTTTTAGAAGACATTGACAGCACATTCATTTTGAAAGAGGAACAGAGAAACGCGATCAAGGCATTTGTCGATCGAAAAGATGTTTTTTCCGTCCTTCCTACGGGATCCGGTAAAAGTTTAATGTATCAGCTGGCCCCATGGTCTACGTTATGGTCATACTACGTTGCTCTATTGGTTCTAGGTATATCCAATTGATCAAAGAGGCATTATTTTTCCTGGTTCGGTTGAAACACGCCCCATAATCACAGCCCAATGGAGCAGTATCAGATTCATATTCTGACTAGAATTATGAGTATGACATCATCAGGCTACTGTATATCACCAATCACAATTTAAAATTGTCTCTAGGCACTTCACAGAGCCCAGAGCATGAACCCCCTAGAGCAAGTGATAAGGCTGCTGGGGCAAGGAAAATCTTGGTTTGGCCGGGTAGAGAAATAGAGATAGAAGAGGGAAAAAAGGGGACGGAAGGAAAAGAAGGAGAGAAGGAGAAGAGAGAATCAGGAGCAAGCAGATGGAGCAGATTATTAGGATATTCTCCCTGTTGCCATTTGGTTCAGTTTAAAAAGAAGGCCAACAGTAATAGAACTTGTAGTACTACTTTCTTTAGTCACAGACAAGGATAATGTTGGATACTTTGCTAGGTTACAGTTGATTCTAATGTTGCTAAGCCCGAATCCTTTAGCTTGCTAGCTGTTTCCAACTCTGTGCTTGCTAGCCTGCTAGCCTGCTATCCTGCTGGTTCTCCAGTTAACATGTTATTTAACCACAGAATTTGTGGTGTTTACACCACTTGGCAAATGAGAGAATACATTTATGTTGTTCATTCATTAGCTCGCATGACTACACACTCACTGTAGTACCCTTGGCATCTTTTCAATCAACTGTTATTTACTATGATTGTTATATTTACCATTCAAAGTTTCCAGATCACTGATCACTGATCATTTTTTTTACTGGGTCCACTTCATAGGAGTCCTGTTATACAGAAATATCCTGACACCTGCCAGCCAATCAGAAAATAGTATTTCTCGTCTCGCCTCTGACTCAAGGGCTCATATTGTCAAAACTCTAAAGGCAAAACATAAACACACACACCCTTAGTTAAAAAAACACTACGCATCTTTCAAAATCATTCCTCAAAACTGAATTTCTCTATCAAACAGTCCAAGGTTTAATACAGAACACTAGAATTAAGACTAGAATTTTATATGGACTTAACTGTACACCTCTGTGCCTGATCAATGCCACCTCTGTCCACCTCTGGCCTTTTACATTTCAGTGTTGTATGGTTTCATATTGTCTACTGAGAAATATGAACACACATGAGCATTACTGTAACAAATGCCTTCTCAAACACTGTGTTTCAATGTGTTATACCACATGACGTACCACAGCACATGAATGTTCTTGGCCATTTTGAGACAAACATTGCACCATATCCATGGATACTAACTCGCAGTTTTTTATAACTCAATAGTCGGCAAGATGATTACAATGCAGGATAAAATGGATCAACTGTTAAGTCAGAAGAAAGACCTGAAACAGAGAATGGCAGAGGAAGTTGATGGTAAGGAATGATTGGTACTTGTATAACTTTCCAGTGATTCAGTTTTGGATGGATGGATCAGAAAAACATACCAATGTAAAAAATTACCTATTTTCTCAGACCTCAAGAAACAGCTCAGTATAAAGGAAGAGGAGAATGCCAAAATAAAAGCCAAAAACAATGGTAAGACTCTGGAAATGGAAAGAAACACTAACATCGCACAAATGCTTCTTCTCTATCTCTTCCAACATGAAAAGAACTATGCTCAGCATGAAAAACAAAGGTTCAGAAATAGAATCACTGATCTGACCTTTAAGTTGTGACCCATATATGCTGGTCTGACATTTACATTACCTGTTTTTGAACACCAGATATGTTTTATTTTCTCTACCCTCTGCTTTCCAGCCTTGGAGAAATCTAAACAGGAAGCAATTGACAGCTGTTCCACAATTAAGGAACAATACACAGGTGATATAGTTGTACTTTCTATAGACTTTTGGCTGACTTATTTCCTCTGTTTTGATATGAGTTTACATTGGATCTACAACTTTACAAACCTCTACCTCACAGATCTGAAGGCAACAGTGACAGAAAACATTAGACAAATGGAAGACGTTCCCAAATTAAGTATGGCAAAACAGCGCTATTTTGTTTTACATTTCAGCTTTTTAAAACAATGTCTAAAATATTTCAAGTGTAAAATGTTTCTTGAATATTCTTCCTAGTTCTTAGGATCAACATGCTGAGCAGTGAAATTGAGAGACTGAAGAGAGCCATTGGGGGCCAAACTGGAGATGAGACAGGTGAAGGCTCCAGCAAGCTCTCTCTCAAAACATGCAATTGAAGAATTAAAAGTATGTCTTTGAACCACCTTATGTTTATGCAATTATATGCGTATGTGACTTACTTAGAACTGAAGAAGGAATTGGAGAAGAAGATTGAAGAACTGAAAAAAGTAGAAACAGAACTTGGAGGGAAGAGTCCCGTTGCCACGCAAAGTGAGTTCCACTTTTCTACTCCCAGGCTTTTCAGAGTGAGAGCGTCATGATGTATTGACAATTTATCTAAATACTGTATCTCTTTTGCACTTGAAATGAAAACACGTTCTCTTTGTCACCAACCCAATTAATCTGCTTTACACCCACTCACTGGCTGCCAGAACAAAAACTGGACTGAAAAAACTGTCTGTAGCTTATTTCCAGGTGATACTACCAGTGTAAGATTTTTTCTGCTGACACAAAGTCAGGCTATGCATATCCTAAGATGATTCTGCAACCAGTCCAACCTGATATTGTTTAATGATGAAATCAACTTTTTTAAAGCACTGAAACAACATCCCAGTCAATTCACAATAGATCATAATAGGATATTATATGTGTGCTCAGTGTGGTCAGTCTATAACATTTTCTTTCTCTCTTTTTCTGAAAAGTGTATCCAAATCCTTGCCTGTATCTTGATATGTGCATCTTTATGATAAATTAATCACAACCCCTATTATATTTACCTCTCTTCAGTTAAAGAGCTCATTGCTGTAATAAGAGAAAAAGATACATCAATGCCTGAGGACAACGAGGAGTACTTAAAGCGCATTGCTGGTAGGAAAAATGGTGATATCTAGGATGTGATATGTTATAACAGCATATTTTTGTAATTTTGTATGTGTGTGAAATATAAGATTCCTGACTTTCAGTCAGAAAAACATTCTTAATGAACTCTGGTCTACTTAAAAAGAGCTAGAGGGTGAGCTGGACGAAAAGATTGCTGCCCTACAAGACAAAGAAGCAGAACAAATCCAATCAAGTGAGTTGCATTAGCCTATATTCACATATGTACGCACTAAGAATTAGGCAATATTACTTGGACTTTGCAAAGCTTTTGGCCGCACAATTTCCTACTTAGATACTGTAACTATTAATGAAATAACATATTTCATATTTAACAATGTACTAATGCATGATGTATTTTAAAATGATGTATCAAGTGTTATTAGCTTTTTTTGCTTTAACATACACTTTTTTCCCCAAAAGGCACAGCTACGGTAAATGTTGTAATGTGTGTATCCTCTTCAGGCATTAATCCCATCACTTCTGTGTTGTTAGCATCATACTCTGCCGGTTTAGCTTGGACCACCAGTATTACTTCTTGAAAGTATCTAAGGTCATTGGGGATGTACCACGTGCACCATCTTTCTCTATTTCAGTGATCAGGGTGATGAAACAACAGGAGGAAATTACCCAACTGGAGGACAGGTTATCCAGAGTCAGAAAGGATTCTTCCAAAAAGATAATTGGTTGGTGTCATGTTTTTTTACTATTTTCATCATAGTGTGACATGAATTTCTTACTATACCATTTTTCATTTATAAGTGGAGATGTCATTCTTATTTTTTTTAAGTGTCACCAAATAGCTTGTTCACATGATGTGCGTGTGTTTTGCCTATTTTCAGCAATGGAAACTGAGCTGGACAAGAAGCGCCAAGAGATCGATAGGATGAAAGCTGAAGACTGTGGAGTTGGCATGCAGAGTATGTGTAGCAGTACTGTCTCTGTGTGTGTGTGTGTGTGTGTGTGTATGTGTACGTGTACCAGTACCTCCTGTTTAACTAGATACTTATTCATAGCATTCCAAGAAAAGTACTTGTGGGATTCCTATGAATATTTTGATCGTTTTATTCTCTTATCTTCAGAGGAAGAAATTGATGTTATGGAAAGAGCAGCCGGAGATTTGGAGTCCAAACTGAAACAGCTCAGACAGTCCTCAGAAAAAGAGATTGCTGGTGATTACATCATGTCGAGTCACATTTCACATATCAAAAATGTTTTACTCCTTCTCCTGCTAACGGTTAAGACCTTCTGAAATCAAACATATTGAAACTTCGTGTCAACCTCTGTGAAGGTCAGTATCAGACTTTGACGCTAAATGTGGTTAAATCATGTTCCCATCATTTCCACTCTCAGACTTGGTGAACCACCTTAAGATGAAGGAGGAGGAGATCAGAGCCAGTAGTGAGAAGCTGGAGAGTTTAGACAAAGAAAACGGGGCACTGAGTAAGCTGATCAATCCATTAAATCTGGGACTACTGTTTATGTGCAAATGTTTCCTTATGCTCATATAAAGTAAACCATGTTTGCATTTTCCCGACTTCTGCTCTGTGTTTGACTCCTCAGTTGTAAAGACCATTAAAATGCAGGATAAAATGAACTCACTCCTAAATGATGAGAAAGACCTCACACAGAAGACAGCAGATGAGATAGCTGGTGAGACACGGTGGCTACCTGTGCCTTTTCTTCTATGATTGTGATACATGATAAATGGCTCAAAGGACTACGATGTAACATTAACTATCCTCTCAGATCTCAAGAAACAACTCGGAGAAAAAGAACAAGAGAATGCTAAACTGAAAACTGAAAATGACAGTAAGGTTCAAAATTACAAATGGCTACTTTAACCAGCTTTCAGCTGTCAAGAAAATGTAATTAAGCTCAATAAAGCACACTGTCATTCTTTGGCCAGCGTTAATATTTTATTCTTTGCTGTGGCTTAAGGCAATTAGCTTCATGAAGCTAGTAAAAAATATGCCAATGGCTATATTTTTTTATAGCAGTCTCCTTATATTCAGTACTCAGTGTTACTTTAAGTAACTCTTGCAATTTCATGTAATGCTCCATCCTTTCAACTGTTATCTATTTTGTTTGTGTAGATCTGAGGGTTAGCGCAGGTGAGGCTAAAGACTGTGCTCGCCTCAGACTGACGAACGAAGGTGAGACTTTTTTCCTCTTTCCTGATGAGGTTCAGTTCAACTGTGCTTATTCTTCATTGTCACAGTGAACTGCTCTTTTTTTCCAGACATGAAGAAGCAGCTGCAAAGAAAAGATGAAGACATCACCAAGCTAGAGAGCGAAAAGGAAGAGGCCTTAGGCAAACTTAAGGACAGGGAGGCTGAGCTGAATGCCCAACAGATGAAAGCCAATGGTGAGATGGAAATGTGTTCGGCAAACTGACCAAAGAGTCGGCGCTCTGCTGAGACCGCTAACACAATCCTTAAACACCTCTTGCCGGTGCTTTGCTCATGTCTTCAAATGGTCTTGGTGCTTTGGTGCTCAAAACAAAAGAACATCATGCTTGTCAAGTGTAGTTGACTGATAAGCTTGCTGGATGTTTTCTGTCATCCCTGTTCAATAACGTAAAACTTTGACTTACGTAAGCTTTCATCTCCCTTGTCTAAACTGCCATTGTGTTGAATGTCTGTCAGAAATGAAACAGCAGCTTGACAAAAAGGACACAGTAATTTCTAAATTGCAAAAGGACAAAGATGATTTGGTGTCTGCAAAGAACACCAGTGAAGAGACGCTGAAGAAACTACAGGAGACATCTGATGGTGAGACCCAAATGTGTTTCTCATGGGCTCAGCCACAGTCATAACACTCACAGTCGGAGGTAGCCTGTGTAGGTTAGAGACTCCCACCCAACATGTCTGAAATAAATATTTTAATGACAGATTTGTGTCCTAATTATCTTGGTAGAAGCTGAATTTGATGATTGTCACTTCTAATCAACATGCCTTGAGCTACTCAAAGCCCAACCTTAATATTATAGTAGGCTATAACTTTTTTCATACCAGATTTTTGTTTTGATGGATATGTGATATCTTCAAGCAGCTATAATAATTGTTGCTCACTTAAAAACATGTTTCTCCCTAGAGAAACCAAGGAGTTCAGCAGGCATTTAAAATGTTGTCAGTTATTGAAACAATATTTGTTTTGAACATTTCAAATGAAAGTGTCAAAACTACTCATTCACTCATTCTCCCCTCCACCCTCTTTGTAGCTTTGGAGGAGGAGAAAAAACAACTTCAGCGATCATTGAAGACAAAGGAAGAAGAGAACAAAGAGCTTAAGAACAAATTTGAAGGCGAGTTATGTTGTTAGTCATTTTGTTGGCTTGAGGCGAAATTATGACACTGCCATCAGTTGCTTCTTCTTGGGTAGTCAGTGGCCACCAAACGCAGCTTATAACCAATTTTGCTGTCCCATGCTGGCATTGGCCACAGCATGTGATTAGGCAGCAGATCAGTGTCCTGATTGGTTGAACACACCTGGACCATAGAGCTCTACTTTATCTTTGGCTCTGCTTTGCTTTGTACCACAGAGCCTAGGGAGGTGATATAGAGACCAGTTTGATTCCAGAGCCTGTAATGTAATGTTAGATCCAAAGGGCTCTGAACTGCCATCATTACAACTTTCTCAGACCTCAGTTAACATAAATCTACTAGTTCAGCCAGTCATTTTAGTTTTATTACATATGAATCTAGAAGACTAGTAACATGTTCCCTAAGATCGTGCATTTATAGAAAATATGGAAGATCTCCTCATGTACTGCTTCGTGATGTAACCCATATTTTTACACTGAATAAGATAAGATTCCGTAATAACACTGCCAAAGAGAATGCAACTGATAAACTGGACAACAGCCTTTTGAGTGTACACTCCACTGACAAACTGGACAACAGCCTTTTGAGTGTACACTCCAAACAAGCTTCATAGACAAGCCCTCTGCAGAGTCTTCACTTTTCAGCTACTTACTTTCCCCCATGTGCTGTTGTTTTAAGAAAGTGCTTATGATGGACTGTAATGAAATTGAATTGAGTTAATTTGGTTTTACCCCCCACAGATTTTGAGAGAGAAAATTCAGAAAAAGCAATCCACATTTGTAAGTATAAAGAATGCTACTGAATGTTGTTTCACAGTAATACTTTCTAACAAAACATTACCTGAACTTTCTAGTCTTCTATACGCACAGTTAATTATTGAATGCACTATAGAAACGGTTGATCTTGCCACAACTTTCATTTTATTTCTCCCAAAAAACTCACACTTCAAATTCTTCTAAATTTGCAAATAATATTCTCTTAAGCAGAAAACCAAACAAAACAAAAGTTTAAAAACAAAAACAATAGACTGTTTTTGAGCACATTTACAAAGGTTGGATTGAAGAATTTGTTTGATCATCTGTTTTGAACCCTTCTTTTTCTTCCCACAGCTCAGCCAGCTATAGACCCTGACACAGCTCACCCAAAACTCCAACTGTCAAATAACAACAAAGAAATGAGGCTCCTACAGACCGCACTCAAAGTGCCTGACGTCCCAAAACGGTATAATCATGTTACGGGGGCCATGGCTAGCATTGGGTTTGACAAAGGCAGGCAGTACTGGGAGGTCGGCGTGGCTAGAAAACCTTGTTACATCTTAGGGGTGGCTGGAGAAACAGCTGCAAAAAAAGGATCCATAAGATTTCACCCCGGGTATCAATACTGGACTTTGGTCTTGACAAGGAATGATGTTCTTACTGCTTCCGACAAAAGAAAGGTTTTGGTGAGAGAGGAAGGGAAAGCCAAGCCAGCCACGATTGGAGTGCTAATAGATTTCAAAAAGGCAGAAATCTCCTTTTATGACGCAGGAACTAGAGCTCACATGTACACATTCAGTAACGTTAACGTGAGGTCAAAACTCTTTCCGTTTATGAGCACATGTGAGGACACTGAGGAGGGTTCACCTCCACTGGTGTTCAATCCAGTAGTCTCTGCTGACTGGCTGAAGTCTAAAAAATGACCTTCATAAAATGTACTTCCCACTGCTTTCACTGAATACTCAACATTTATTTGTATCAAGTGCACCCCAAATGTGCTGAATCCCTGCTAGTGTTATTAGGTTGCACTGTAAGCACATGATGACAAATTAAAGAAATTATATTGAATAATTTTTGTTTTTAGTTGTCGTTATTATAAACTCTTCTCAATTCATTGACAATACTGTAAATCAATAGGTAGGTTGAGTTTGGAATTATGGGAAAATATTATTCCTATCTATATTGTAATCATTTGTTCAGCACTACCATATAGTATATATATATATATATATATAAAACCTGAAAGGGTCCCACCATCTCTTGTGGTCTCAAATTACGTGTTCAATTGTTTTATTAAGTTAGATATCTTCTCCATTGCTCTGATTTTATATTGAAGTCTACATAAGAAATAAAAATGCTGCAGAAGTTGATGCAGAAGCTTGTGGTTTGCAATTGTCCACTGTCAATAGCAAGGCTAAGGCCTGATTGATATTGGCTTAAATATAATGCTTCAGTCCCTCCCAGCTGTGCCTGCCACCCCTCTATAGAAGTGGGCGACAAAGATGGGGTCTCTCTCCTCTAGGCAGTTAATGAAGGCGTTTCTCTCCTCCTCGGTCCATGACTCAAACCACTGCGTCCATAACCGGAGCTGGCACTCAAAGATGTTAGGAAGTCGGTCCTTCACCTGTGAGACAGATAGGCACAATGTGACTTGCGTGTGTAGGACAACAAAGCATTTGACATTCTGATTCTGCATAGTTATAATAGCTGACAGGATTGCCAGCAATCATTACGTTATTAACATAGCCCTCTGATGAACCAGCATGAGTAAGGTTAGTACCTGCATTGTAGTAAGCTGCTCAAGTAGGCTGCACACTTTTCCAGGCACAGCTTTGTTTATAAGGTCCTCCAGAAATTGCTGTCTTTGAATAGCTCCCCAACTCAGAAACCAGCTCAATACACAGCGCTGCTCCTGAAGAGTCACGAATGAAACAGGGGATACCCTCCCCGACCCGGATCCAAGGGGGGTACACGCCAAATCTACTAAGGAGGGTGGTTTAAAGTCAGGTGGGGCATTTGGAAAATCTGCTGAAGATGGTGGCGACGAATAAATCCTATTATGTCCTGTTGCCTCAAAAGGAGGTGGCACCGTCGATGGCTGTTGAGTAAGGTCTTGACGCACATAAGGAAACCAGGACATCTGCAAATAATTGCAATAACATCAACCTTGATTCGAGAATGTCATCGATGTAACTTACATGACCAAAACCATCTATCCGGATGACTGCACTGTTACTTGAGTGTAGCCTTCTTATCAAGTGTGTGACTTAAGTTCGACGTTACAGAACCAGTAATGGAAGCAATTTAGTTTAGTTATTTGCATATATCACAACTGGTCGATCATATGTAAAATATAAACTAGCTATGTTCATAGCACAATTGTTCGCATTCTGACTGGGACCTTATAGATAGCTACATCTCTTATAGATACGTCTCCTAGCTACATAGCCTAGCTTGTTAGTCTATACAAAGCCTTTTCTTCTTGCTTTTCCTTCTTTAAGCAAGTTTCACACACCTTAAGAAATATTCATTGGTCTTCTACTTTTACAAAAGTCTTCCTTGCAGCATTCCACGATGTACCTCGCCAGTAGATAATGGCATCGTTCCGTGAGCAACGTTAGACAAATTAGCTGGCTCAACTTCCGGACACATTTAGACATAAATCTACCAAAATAAAAGCCATCAATCAGACTAGAAACATCAGTTGTAATAATTGCATAACCACGATAACAAAAAGCAAATGGACCAAAAAAAACCTATAATTTTGTTGTGTTAAAACAAGGAACACTGATAACATACACAGGCGAAATTGCATTATGTTCAATAGGAAGCCACTGCGACACATCACATTCTACTAATAAAAACGATTGTGTCTCAATAAAAGTGGGGAACATCCTAAATATGGATAAAAACGTGTTTATCAGTGATGATCTCGTCATTGACTACATTGCATTTTTTTTAAAAGATTCGGGATCAAGTGAAATTACATTATTTTCAATGCGAAAACACTGACACAACACACTCTGCTGATTACACTAATAGTCCATGGGCCAGACCACATATTGGTACCATCTGGGCAAAACTTTACCTATATGCCTACTAAGTTGTTTGTAGGACTGATATAAGTCTATTAATATATGATAGCCCTTACACAAAAGCAGCTTTCCATATTTTTGGGCTATATTACCGTTTTCACTGAACAGCGCTTTAGCGAAATTTCCCTGCATCGCACAATGTGCTAATATCATCTTAACAGTGATATATTTTTGGTCATTAACTAAATTATTTGTAAATTATTTGTATAAGTCAAATGTTGCAACTATTGGAAAAAATAAAGTTTGATTTTTCATAAACGTTTTATTGTTATTGTATGACTAATCATATTAGATGGCACCAAGATCAGCCTTGATATACACTTATGTAGGCTACATTGTTGAATTCGGTTGACCATAATCTTGCACAGTTGTGCATTTACTTTCAGCTTTAACAGAAGAAAAAAGAAAATTTCAGGTAGAAGTTACGTTTTTTCAGACAGAAACATTGGAATTGGTGAGATATGTAATTTAAATGTACTTAGCTTGTAAGAATGTATTTAAGAATAATTGCATGTATAGTGTATGTAGTTAGTTATAAGCATGATGTTTTGTTTTGAAAGCTTTGTGAACTTGTTGATCAAGACATTGATGGAACATGTCAAAGTGATACACATCTCAATCACCCAGATCTACAGAGAGAGAAGAGATGAGGCTGATGTCCAGTCCCTTGTTGAGTTCATGGATATCTGTTGGTTGAATCCGCTCAGCCAAGACCACTCAGATGTTGTCAGCTTGTCAACTGCAACTGTTGCACCACCAGATAGAGCAGCAGATCTCTTTGGCGCTCACAGGATAGGAGAAGAAGCATATCAAGCTTTCAAACAAGAACGACTAGAAGCAAATGCAGCAACTACAAAGTTCCATGTCAAAATGACATAAAAGAAGCTGAAGAAGCTGACATCCGAAAAAAGCCACGCAACCTAGGACAAGCCAAGCAAGCAGTTCCAAAGGCCAGGGGCGGAGATCCCATTTCATTGTAGGGGGGGACAATACATGGTAAAATTTTGGAGAGTAATTCCGATGGGGGGACATGAAAAAATTGCTTTCACGAGAGCTAGCATAATTTAGCTGCTAAATACATAATTCTCAATAACATTTACAAACAGAAATTCAAAGTCATTTTTAAATCCTCTAAACGGCATTAAATGTACTACTAACACAAAATATCTACTCACAGACAAATAATGTCCAAAGTTCAAGAGAACTTGATGCTCAAAATTAGGGCTGAACGATTTGGGAAAATAATCTAATTGCGATTTTTTACCAAAATATTGCGATTGCGATTCGATATGCGATTTTTTTGTATCCTCTTTTTTTCCCAACAAAACGTAATGAATGATTTAAATATGACCAACACAATATTAGATACATTTAGTGTAAAATATTCTTTCCCACATTTTACATTTTTATTTAACTGCTCATTACAGAAACAAGAACAACAAATCGGTGGCTTTGCCACTGTGCATTTAAGTAATTTAAAAAAGTAATTTTAAGTATAAACACTAGGCATGCACTTTTTAGTGTACCATCTCATTTAAATTATTTAAAAAAAAAAATTTTGTGACCACGTTTTTTAAATCGCAAATGCAATTAATCGTTCAGCCCTACTCAAAATAATTCTAAAACAGTTAAATTTGACCTATCACTAAGCCCCGCCACCAATATTTACTGTTCCTAACTCGGACAAGTCACCAGAGCTGACTAGAGTTTACAATGGCAGCTATCATTTAAATGTAATTTCCCTCGTGATTAATAAAGTATCCATCTATCTATATATCTATCTATCAGTGTCAAAACGATATCCCAAGAGGCTCTAGACAACTTTTGGAGACAAAATAACCTGATTTCGTCTAGAAGCCATCAAAAGGGCCTTCATACGGCAATGGAGGGATATGCATAACATTTAAAACTAGATATGGTGGATAACAAGCTTACATTTAAGGCGAGAATTTACAGATTACACAATACAAGAGGGAGAATCCTCATCTCACGGTCATCACGATTGCAGATAAATATATCCAATACCAGCATTGTTCATGCACCGCAGGGAAATATTAAATTAATTTACATTCAGTTAATTTAACTAATCTGGAGAGGCACTGAGATGTAGACCTACCTTTATTAACTAGCATTAACCTGCCCCTGACAGGACAGTGTCCTAACTGTCTAGCTAGCTATCGTAACGGTGTTAATTACCGGCATGCGTGTGTTATCAGCAAACGTTCACGTTGTCATGTCAATCCATTATTAAACTTATGTATACTTGTGCATATCGATTGGAACTTCGTAAAAGGAGTTTAGAAAAAATTTCTTTATTACATGTTCTTAACTGCGTCTGTGGGAGAGTTTTCAACACTTAAAAAACACATTGTTTTACGTTTATAATTAGCACCGCTTGTGTCGTCGTGCATTTATTTCATATTACTATATTTTTCAAAAAAAATTGTTTTGTTTCCAATGAATGTTGGGGGGGACAACTTTATGGTAGGGGGGGACACGTCCCCCCCGTCCCCCCCGGGATCTCCGCCTATGCCGAAGGCTGATAGTAACTTGTTTGGCCTTGAAGCTACTGAAGTCTGACAAGGCCTACCAAGAGGCCTTCTGTGAGTTTGGACGTTCTTGGGATGTGTCTGATGAGCTTTTTGAGAAGCTGCAAGAGATCACATGCATTCTATCCGCACAACAGATGTGAACACCCGTCGTCACCAACTCTTCTGTGCTAGACGTGGCGAAGCAGAGTCCAGTGAACTCCCACCATGTGAGGATTGCCTCTTCATGCATGAAATGCGTGCTAACTATCAGGCTGCAATATGGAGGCGGTCTCTGAAGACTCAACCCTCCGTGCCGGATCCCAAGGAGAATGGGTGGACCACAGACGATGATGGGAAGCTGGCATTTGAGTGGATGAGTGGCTCACCAGCACCCGATGCTCAGTTGCAGTTGCTCACCTGCAAACTGCCAGAGTGCAAATGTCTCACCAATGGCCTGAAGTGCACAGATATGTGCCAACTGCAAACCTGTTCTAATCAACCCAGTGAGGAAGAACCCACTCAGATGATGGTGACGGTGACTGAGTCCTAGGTTGAGGGTGTGGACCTAATATTTCCCGATATGTACAGTTGTAATTCTAATTTCTCAACGTTAAATAGCACTACTCTTCAAGTCATCAGTATTATTGTTGCATAGAACATGCCAATTGATGTTAAGTGAGCATGGTGTACAAGTGTAGCATCATCCAGATCACTAATTAAACAGTTGTACATGTAATGTGTGTTTTGAAGTACTGGTAATAAGAAAAATAAAACAAAACTATTTGACATGCCACAACATTGTTTGCCTGTATCATGTGTAGTTTCATCATAATTATTGTGGCCTAGTGGCCTAGGTTGATTATATACAAACTGAGGGACTACTATTTAGTTACATTTTACTTAATATTGTATTTGAAGAAAGAACCACTAAATATTATTATTTGAAACTGCAAATTTCGCAAAAGTAGACTGTATATCCTTATACAATTGATAATGTGAACTGTTCCAGTACATAGGAGGCCATTCAAAGTATGTATTGGTGGGTTTATTGCAACAGAGACGAGATAACAGTATAATGGTGCAGTTATACATGATGACTGGAGAATTCATCTTTCCCGTTAGCCCGATAGGGGTCTCTCTGTTCAAGAGGTGATAACCACTATCAAGCTGCCACTCTGAAAGGGTTATCACATCAAAACATTATCTAGGGATGTATTACAATAAAAAAATAGCAACTGCCAACCCAGATGGTACCGGTATGTGAAATTTCAGGTTTGGGCCCATGGACTATAAGGATAGTGTCTCAATTAAAGTATGGTGGAATATGTGATGAGTCTCGTCATTGACTACACCACAATATTTTAAAGATTGCTGACCATAGGACCATAATTGCATTGTGCTCAATGAGAGGACATGGTGGCATAGACAACACTCTACATATTAAACTAAGGATTGTGTCTTTAAATATGTTCTGAACATCCTATAAATTACGAAAAATGTGTTTATTTGTGATGAATCTCGTCATTGACTGTGCCACAATATGTTAAAGATAGTTTAATAAAAGTAGGGTTGAATATGTTTCCAGGTGTGTGAGCTGCACCCTCAGTCTCAGTGTTTCCCTCCTCACTCTCGGAGCAAGACAGGGGCCAGAATGGAGCCAACCGGTCGCAGTGGAGTACCACTGTCCTTATCCGCCATACCACCTTACCAGAACTCTGTAAACTATATCAGACAATTCAGCTACAACAGCACATGGCCCAACCCACTGGGCCTATAGCTTCGGTAACACTCGGGGCAATACACCCATACCGCAGCACTAGGTGTCCCGCAACCTCACTTGAAGGTTGTGGAAATAGTACATCTTGGGCTCACCACCACCTGTACGCCCATAGGACCCGGGGCAGATGTTGGTCCCAGTCTCGCTGCCGGTGACTTGTCAGGGTCACTTAGTTTGGACAACAGAGTGCAATTACAACATTCAACTAGTCCGTCATTCTGGATCTTTTTAATGTCCAGCCTTCAGAAAACCTTGCTGAACATGGCAGCCTCGAAGTTCCACCCCTGGTCATTGTGCAGTTCCTCAGGCACATCGAAATGGCAGAACATTTTGTTGACCAGGCGTTCAGCAGTGGTGTTGGCACTCTGATCGAGGACCACATACCCCTCTGGTGACAGGAAACAGGCCCAGCACATCCACAGCCAGCTGCTCCATGGGCGCCCCCACCTGGTATTGTTGTAGTGGAGCATGATAGTGCCTGGTCAAACCCTTCTTTGCTGTGCAGGTGTCGCACAGATGGATGTGCAGTTCCATGTCTTGCCGACAGCCCAGCTAGTAAAATCAGGACTTATGGAGTGTCTTGGTGATGCCAATTTTCCCACCCCCCACTGAGCCATGGACCAACTGGAGGACTCAGGCACGCAGGCAGCAAGGCACCAGCAGTTGCCGGATGTCGCGTTGCCCCCCAGGAGCTTGCCAGCGTTGATACAGCAGTCTATTTTGCATGGTGAAGCTGGGCTACTGAGAATGAAGAGCTTTGGTTTTGGGATCCAGGGTCACTGGCCCACCCCCACCCAGGCCTGGACCTGACCAATGAGGCCTTTTTTAAACCCCACCCGCTGACCTTTAAACTGTATTGCAAGAGAGAACATGGCTTATGATGGTGATTTGTTGCTGTAGCAAAAATATTGTACTTAAAAAAAAAATACACAAATGTTACGGATGCAAATCAGCGTGCCTCAGCGATTCATGTTGGACTATTCAGCATTAAGTGTTACTGACAATGCAAAACAATTTTAATCTATGTTATAAAGTGTGTAAAGAGTGTAATACTGACCTAACACTGAAAATGCAAAAGACATAAGCCTGCAAAAGACTGAAGGCTTAAACATATCAATGTGTATTGAGTTCATACAAGTGAAAACATATGAATAAAGTATATGCTATTTGATATAAAACAGTACAGTTTAGAGGTTTTGGTATTTTGTAGTGTTTAATTCTGCGAGAGATGTGTGGCACTTTGTGTGTGTTTGTGGTTTTGTTATGTTTTACAGACCCTCTTAGAAAATGTCGCTGAAAACTGTTGATAGTTAAATGCAACAGGACTTGACTTGGTCGTCTCGGGTAGGCCTCTTTAGGAATTTGTGTTGCTCACAGGCGCCATCAATTGTCTGAAGTGAAGCAGAGCAACATGGAGCAAGGACCGTGAAGGCTCACTTCACAGTTCACAATATAAGCCTAAAGAGCAAAATCCTACAAGTAAGCCCCTTAGAAAACTAGAATACTCTGATAATTTTGCTGCGTGTAAATAAAGAAAAGAATGGATATATACATACAAAATAGATCATTCCATCCGTCTTTGAATTCCCGGCTCCTCCTTCACCGGAAACAGTAGTTCTCTGACGTCGGGAGGGGGAAGGCGTTGCGGTGACTGGAGCTGGAGAACGGACGAAGGGGATGCAAGATGGCGGACCTCGAAGATGTTACGCTAGACGGGAGACCGCTTCATTCGCTTCGTGTGGCGGATCTTAAAGCTGCCTTAGAGGAAAGAGGCCTGTCTAAGAGTGGACAGAAGAATGCCCTTGTCAAACGATTAAAGGGGGTGAGTTTCATCGCCTTTTTTAGGGTTAAAATCGTTAGCTTACGGTGGCTACACCGTGCTTAGCGATAGGCCAAATGTTGGTGGTTTGATGATTGGAAGAGCTCGATGGACTCTCACTGTGCGGCTAAGGACTACGCTTGCTCATTTAGGTTGCTGTGTTTGTCTGATGTCTTTAAGCAAGAAGGGTGCTAGTCGGGAAATGATGTGCTAAAGTGTTAACTACCTACGGGCCAACAGATGCACAGCCTTGCTGCCATGCGAGAGTGTTTATCAGACGCTAGCAACTAGCCACTAGTTTTTAAGTTGTCGGCGAGTCCGCGCTTTGTGTGTTTAGCGTGCACGAGGGAGGGAAGGGAGGGGGGTTATGAAACGGGGGCGCGCTCATCAAGTACTTCGAAGACATTTGCACTGACAAACATCAATCATTGTAAAGCAACTATAAGTCCAGCGCCTCGTTTTTCTCACCGATATTTAAAACGCAATAAATAGTAACGGCAGCTGCCTTGGCAACTGTCACTCTTCCGAGTGTGGGCGGAGAAATGAGGGGTAAGCTAGCTGGCTAATGAATTTGCTTAGTTGCGCGCTTGTCAGTCGTGAGCAATCGAGCGTTATCTGATTGGAGTGATGTATTGGCCAAAATAATTTGCCCAAGATCTTACACGATGCAAACTGTCAAGGCTTTGCGTGTGTGTTGTAGGTGTAAATTTACCCTGACATTGGGCCAAATAGCTAAATTGTTCCTCTGTGCGTGAGGATAACTGAACCGCTTACACACTGTTCTTTCGATGACTCGAATTCTCTTCATGGCTTTCATGTTGTAAACACTTGACAAGCATGAAAAGAGTGGCTGCAATAGATCGGTACTCGATTTGACATAAGAAATAACGCTACCGATACAGTGTTATAAAGATTTTGTACGTCCCCAGCCTTTTTCAGTCTAAATGTTTAATCACCTGCTGAACTCAATAAGAATGTGAATTTGCCTGTAACTTGTGTATAAATGGCCAGACTAATTTCACTGTACTAAGCTCTTGTAACATATAATGAATGGAATACTTTCAGCATTTCGGGGACTACATTGTGTAATAATGTTGAACCCATTGAATTGTTTGTGTGTGTGCACTCGCGTGCTTGTGATTATTAGGCTCTGATGCTGGAGAACCTTCAGAAGACCTCCACGCATCACATAGGACTCCAACCAAACTCTCAGGTGTGTGTCACAGAAAATGGAATTGGTTGCACTGAACAAAATTATTTTATTTTAAAACCTCAAACAGATGGTGGTATATGTAACAGTAGAAAGAAAAAGTATCAATACTAGTTACTTACTCACTTAGAATCTCTTACAGGAAGGATAAATATTAATGCTTTAATCATGTCACAATGCATCTAATTGTCTTGTAAGCATGAGTAAACATTTCAGTCTTGAATCATTGCAATTACTAGACTAGTTAGTGTAAAGAGACCAGTTCTTTACAATAATACATGTTTCTCAAAAGACGATGCATGTCTTGTTAACATGATTCTATGATATGAAAGATGCCCTCAGATCATTTTTGCATGATTCGTGGCCAGCAATCGCTTAAGTCACATGGAACTACCCATTCCTGTGTTCAATCTTGCAAAGACAGTTTGTTAATGATGTTTTATCAGTTAGTGCTGCATTTTTTTTATTTATTTACCCTGAATGTGATGAATGAAGCCCACTGTTTACATGACGATAAGTGTTTACAATAAGTATTAATTTGTCTGAGTAGTAAAGCAAAAAACTGCATGTACCATTTCCCCGGAACCATTCATTATTTGAGCTGCCACGAAGCAGGAAGCCCAGGCCTGTGTGAGTGACGGGCAGGGATTGTCAATGCAGTTTGATGTAGTGGCGGCATTGTGCGTTTCAGATAGGAGAGGAGATGAGTCAGAACAGCTTCATCAAACAGTACCTGGCCAAGCAACAGGAGCTCCTCAGGCAGCGCTTGGAGAGAGAGGCTAGAGAGGCTGCAGAGACAGACGGTAAGATTTTAACCCCAGCAGACTGCAACAGGATGCATGCCTATGCATGCCTCGTGTGTGTGTGTGCATTGATTTGTTTCTATTGTTTGGTCTATGTGTGTATCTAGCGATACAGCAACTGTTGACAACTGTTGATTCTTTACTGGCTTACAAATGTCCCTACTGCTTCAGTACATACCATATCAATGCCATGATGCAGGCATGCATGCGTGTGTGTGACTAGATTCCAATACATACGAACACAATCATTTTTTTTTCTAACTCAGGCGCAGACCAAGATGACCAAAGGGAGACCAGTGATGGCTCTGCCTGTCCTGGCCCAAACCAGGTAAGCTCCTCTTTTGTACAACTGATAGGTCACAGGTGTTGTTTGCATGTGTAGATGCATCAGAGTGAAGTGTGTACTTTTACCCCAAAGTAGAGGTAGAAACAACTTTGATGACATCTTTGTCGAAAGGGATTCCTGTTGATTGTTTTAAAAGGGAAGCATTTCATTACTAAATTTCAGAATAAACGTAACCTTGCCTACATCATCATCTTATGTTCCACACGTTTAGTCCAGTGCATGTTGCATCTTACACAGCAAACTGATTTGGTCTCACCTAGTTTGTTGCATGCTTGAGCTACTGTTTGTGTTTTTGGATCAGAGTTTAGACTCTGGCTCCACCTCAACCTTCCCTCTCCTGACGTCTCTCCACCAGGATGTCGCCCCTGATTTAGTTGACCAGCACAAAAGTCTGGCTTCTCCGGTGGGCGAGAGCTTTGGGGTCTCGGCAGGCGAGGCAAACGCGGACGGCACCAGGGAGAGGGAAGCGCCGACGGGGCCCCAGTCCTCGTCTGCCCCCGTGCCTCTGCCCACCTCCGTGGCTGCCCTGTCCGTGCGTGTGGTGGGGGGCGACAAAGGCCCATCCTCCAGCCGCGCTCCCGCAGACAGTGACGAGGAAAGCGAGGGGGGAGAAGACGAGGAGGAAGACGATGACGACGACTGGGATGCGAATGCGCGGCAGAGGAATCGAGGGGAGCAGCAGCAGCTGCCACCCAGGGCCCAGCTGGCCAGAGAGAGGTCTGGGGGCTCCCGGCAGCCTCCGCAGCACATTCCCCCGCTGCTGTCGCCCCAGCTGCGCCAGCCCACGCCACCGCCCTCACCTCCCCCAGAGCTCTCCTTCCCCCTGCCAGACACTCCCAAACAGAGCCCCCCCAGTCCCGAAGAAGAGCCTCCGTCCAGGCAGCGCACCAGCAGCACGTCCAGCTCTGGTAGCTCCAGCAGCGGCAGCCGCAGTAGTAGCCCCGAGCCACAGAGCGGCGCCACAGATCGCCGACCCGGCCCCCTGTCACTGCTTGTGCGCAAGATGGAGTCCGAGGGAGCCTTCTCAGGAGTTGTCAGACGAGGGCGTGACGAACCCCAGGGGCGGGAAGATGTTGCAGCGAGTGCCGCCATGTTTCCTGGCAGAGGTCACCAGGACGGGGCCGTGTCCGCCATCACTCACACTGCAAATGCCTCAGCAGCTCTGGGCTATCCAGGATCGATCTCTGTCATTGGAGGCCCTCACGTTCACAGCCAGGGCCCAGTCAGTGTCGTCCGCACCACTATGGAAGAAAGGGATTCACTGAAGCAGGACCACGAGCCCCAGCTTCCTTGGCAGAGGGAAAACGAAGACAGAGGGAGGCAGTGGGAGAGGGAGCAAGAGAGGCTAAAAGCACTCGAGAAGGAGAGAGAGGAGAGGAAAGTTCTGGAACTCGAAAGGGAGAGAGCCATGGCCCAAGAAAGAGAGGCGAGGGAGAGAGAACAAGCATTGGAGAGAGAGAGACTGGAAAAAGAGCAATTGGAGAGGGAGCAAGCTTTAGAAAGAGAGAGATTGGAGAGGGAGAGACAACAAGCTTTGGAGAGGGATAGAATGGAGAGGGAGAGACAACAAGCTTTGGAGAGGGAGAGACAACAGGCTTTGGAGAGGGATAGATTGGAGAGGGAGAGACAACAGGCCCTAGAGAAGGAGCGCCTGGAAAGAGAAAGACAAGAGCGAGAACAGGCTTTGGAGAGAGAGCGGCTTGAAAGAGAAAGAATGGAACAAGAGAGGTTGGAGAGGGAGCGACAGGAGAGGGAGCAATCTCTGGAGCGCGAGAGGCTTGAAAGAGAAAAGGTTTTAGAGAGAGAGAGGCTGGAGAGAGAGAGGCTGGAGAGAGAGAGGCTGGAGAGGGAGAGACTGGAGAGGGAGAGACTGGAGAGGCTTGAGAGAGAACAACAGGAGAGGGAGAGGTTGGAGAGAGAACGACTGGAGCGGGAGAGACTAGAACAAGAGCGCCAGGAGAAAGAGAGATTAGAGAGAGAGCATCTGGAGAGAGCGCGGTTGCAGAGGGAGAGACTTGAGAAAGAACGACAGGAGAAAGAGACGATGGAAAGAGAGCTAGCCCTGGCGAGAGAAAGATTGGAGAAGGAACGGCTGGATAGGGAAAGAAAAGAAAGGGAACAAGCTTTTGAAAGGGAGAGACAGGAGCAAGCTCTGGAACGAGAGAGACTGGAGAAATTAAAAGCCATCGAGCGAGAGGAAAAAGAGCGTGTACAGAGAGAACAAGCACGGGAGAGGGAGGAAGATCTGGAAAGGGAAAGGGCACTTGAGGAGAAGAGGCGGCTCGTGGAGCAAAAAGAGCGTGCTTTAGAGCTCGAGAGAGAGGAGAGGAAGGCTGCCCTGGAGCAAGAGAGGCTGAAAGCAGCTGAGCGAGAGAGGGAGGAGAGGGCAAAAGCCTTGGAGCGAGAGAAGGAGGAGAGGGCAAAAGCCTTGGAGCGAGAGAAGGAGGAGAGGGAAAAAGCCTTGGAGCAAGAGAGGGAGGAGAGGGGGAAAGCCTTGGAGCGAGAGAGGGAGGAGCGGGAAAAGATGCTAGAGAAGGAGAGGGAGAGCCGTCTGCCTCCTTGGAAACGTGGGCGTGATATTGGGGGCTTTTCCCATTCACCTGCCCCCCAGCTCAGTGCGCCTGGTAAGACTGCTGTGACAGAAGAAAAGGATGCAGAGAGCAAGGAGCCGTTGGGTCCCTCACAGCACGCCGGAGTCTTTCCGTCAAAATCCCCCCCAGTCCCTACGCCCCTGTCTCCCCAGTCTTCCTCCAAGAAGTTCCGTTTCCTGAGAGATGCCCCTGTGCTCTCTCCTCCTCCCTCTGCCACCTCTGTGGTCAAGGCGCCCCGCACCTTTTCAGACAGCCCCTTCCCCCAAGCCCCTTCACCCCTTCACTCCCCGACCAAAGCAGGCCAGGAGGAAGGAGCACCTCTGGGTCTTCAGATACCCGGCGGGCTGGGCTCCCCTCAGAAGCTACTCAGACAGGGT
This sequence comes from Clupea harengus, assembly GCF_900700415.2. Taxonomy (NCBI): domain Eukaryota; kingdom Metazoa; phylum Chordata; class Actinopteri; order Clupeiformes; family Clupeidae; genus Clupea; species Clupea harengus. The sequence continues at coordinate 16,011,847 of NC_045173.1, read as the reverse complement.
GTGCTCGTCTCACGATCCCACGGATCCAACCGGCATGAGGGTGAACCCACAGGGACGGCCCCGCGTATCCAGGTTACGGAGGGGAAAGAGGAGAAGCCCGAATTGAGAGATGTTCGTCAAGAAGAGGAGGACAGTAAGCCAGGTCAGGGGAAGCAGTCCACCCAAGCAGTGGATACCCACAAAGCAAGGGAGGAAAAGAAGACCCCTGCACCGGTTCTACCCCCTTCTCCGCCACCAGAGGAGGCTGATGCGTCAAGAGAGAAGGGGAAGAAGAAAGAAGAGAAGAGGAGGAGGGACTCCTCTTCATCCAGCAACTCGGGTTCATCTGATTCCGACTCTGGTTCCTCCTCCTCGTCACGCTCTTCAGGCTCATCCTCACAGGAAAAAAGCCGCTCCTCTTCCGCTTGTAAGAGGGTGAGTGGTCATGTCGGTTAATCTCTAAATCTCTCTCTGTCTCTCTCGCTCTCATCTTCTGGCCTTTTGGACGATCGTCAGGGATGTCATTCATACTAACTGCATCAACGAGAATACTGGCTGGTCAGGAGAGGAGTACAATAATTCAACTAATGTTTACAATTGACATTGTCTTATAGGTCCTAGGTTTCTCTTTGAAAGTTTATTGGAAGGTCTTGGAGGTTGTTACTGTTTTCTTTAACAAACAGAAATAGACAAATAGGCTTTTGTGAATGTTTATCTTAATCTAAGTGTGCCTGTCAAGATCTTAAAGTAATAAGGTTGCAGAGCAGCTTATCATAGGCCATCTTTGTTTTTATTGGTATTTCTTAAAGTTAATCATGTCACTGTTGTTTTTGTTTGGTTTTTGTTTTGGTTTGTGGTCATAGATACCTTTTGCGTTACCTTTTGAATCTGAACTGCTTATGTAGCAAGAGTAACAGTAATGTAATGCCGGTGTCAGTTGCAGGTTAAAGCTTACTGGAAGTGGACACTGGTTGCATAGCTCTCGATTTCTTAAATAACTTTTCCAGGTCTTCTGTCCTCATGCCACGCTGCTCGTCACACTGCTGCATGCCTCACTGCTGATCTCTTTACATGGCTTTCCCACTTCTTTCATACCTTCTATGTGTTCTCTTCAGAAAGCCAGTCAGCTTCATGTGAATGCATTTAGACTTCTCCTCTTCTCCCTTTAGTCTGATGCCCCTCAGAAGGAGTCTACAAATGAGGCAAAGGCTCACAAGCCTGAGAGCCTGAGTGACACACCGGCCACCCCAGCACGCAAGCGACGGGGACGTGTCCAGGAAGAGGAGAAGACCGTCAGTGATGAGGACATGAGCAAGAGCAAGGTCGGTCAGACACAAGCAGATATCAGCCCAATGAGCCTTGTGATATTGTTTTGCTGCTGTGTTTATGTTGTTGCCCCCGTCCCTCACCTTCTTTTTTGCTCTTCTGCTTTCCGTTAGAAGCCCAGTCCAGAAAGAAAACCAGAGGAGAAGAAACCAGAGAAGAGGGAAGAAAATGAAGGACAGGAGATGAAGAACAAAGATGCAATCAGGTCTGTTAAAAGGCACATACTGACCAACAGATTGAAAGGGCTGTGGGGATGGTCAATATTTCCAAATGGGGGTTAAACACATTCGTACTCCTTGAAGTCCATGTCTTTCTCCAATTAATTTTTTTAAAGACACCATTACAACATAAATTGTTGCACTTTGGCTCATGGGTATTTCAGCCATGAGTCCTGTAGCTGACAATGTCCACATTATCTGCCCTGATGTGTAATAATACGTAGACTAGATTGTGATTACAATTGATTGCAATTTGCAAATGGTTCCCTCAAATTAGGAGGGTGCATTTTAGCACCATTTCTTCACTCACACAAATGACAGAACACTAAGGTAGAAATTATGTATATTAAAGGCAGATATTATAAATGACAGAACACTAAGGTAGATATAACGTATATTAAAGGAATATATTATAAATAACCACAATAACACTTCCTAACATTTTCTATTTTGTGTGTGTGAATTTAAGAAATTGTAAGCACAAATTGTATCCCCCTCTATCTAATTTAAACTTCTGCTCGTGTCCTCTGCAAATCTTCACACATGGATTCTAGATGTTGGAATTATTATTTGATTGTGTCTTGAGAAGGAGAGAATTCAAGAATACAGAGATATGCTACACCCCACATGTTATCATTTTGGGCCTGTACAATTTTTTAAATGATGCAGCGACAAGTTTGTTTTGTGTTTTGTGTGGCCAGCTGTTTTATGACTAGAAGAATTTGGGAGTGAGAGATTTAAAGGTGGTGCAGGTAGCAGGTAAAACCTCCAGTGGCTTTCAACTGTTTTACAGTACAGGGCAACTGCAATTTTTTTTTTTTTTTTTTTTTACCAAAGAGCACCTTCACACCACATAAGAGATTTACTTATTAGAAGAACGCCGTAGCCCTCCATCCTATCCTTCTACAGGGCAAATGCACTTGTTGCTTTCATACAGACATAATTCAGGAGTGACATTTATTAGTAGATGCATTTTTGTGATGGTCATCGGAATGTAGAGCTGAAATCTGACAACGCAAAACTGATGACCAATTCAGAGCCCAAACACTTATTGGACAGAGCATAGACATGGAAGGTATTCCCTCAAGAGAACATACATGTTTCATCAAGCGATTACATTTTCTTTCACACGGGTATTATTGTGAGCCTCCGCCAAGACCAGATGCCCGGTCTCGCAATGTTACAGAAAGTGAAAGAAATTCCTGGCTCCAAAATATAACGGATTCTTCCTTGGCCTATTCTCCACCCCTCCACCGAGTTGCTTGAACTTCGGCTTCGTCGTTTTTGCGTAATCCTTCTGACAGACGGAACAAGTTTGATGCAATTCGGCCAGGTAGTTTCTGAGTAATCCTGCTGACACACAGGCAGCCAGACAAACGGCAACGTGAGGAATGAAACAAGCTATGGAGAAGTTGAATATAAAACTAAGTCGCACAAATAGATATGGCCTAAACGGCTATCTTTTAATTTAAAAACATCCAAAGTACAAATCGCGTTACCTGAATTGTCACGAACATATGTGGTGGGAAGATTTCTGTCAGGCATTCGGCACGACAGCCTTGCAGCCGGTGAGCTTGCGAGGATGGGGTCCTCTCGTCTCTCATTCCTCCTTTTTATCCAACATGGCTGTGCTCCTCGTATTTGACCGATAACGCAGCGTTCCGGCCAACAGTGAAGTGCTGCGTTGAACCGGTTTATATTGCCAGTAATTTAAAACGCTACAGCACCTGCTATAAAAACGGAAATAGTTTCTTAGGTTTAGGGCAGGCCCCGACATAATGCTGTCCGAAGAGAATCAGATCGGGTGAGGTAGGAGGAGAGATTGAATGTCGCTACACTGTTCCTTCTCGTTCACTGAAGGTTCCCGTGGCCCACGTCGCTGTCGCGGTGTAACAATATTAACAGTTTGTGTGCTGTATTTGTGTTAATCAACGCCGTTTTGGAAACGTGTCACGTATTTGGTTTTTGTTTGGAATGAAACTCCGCGGTAGAAAGGAGGAGGGAGGGGGGTATGCAGTGGGCAGCGCTAGCGATGCTGATGTATCCCTGATATGTCCTTAGCTCGCCTGATGTGGGAATGGAAGCAATTCGATTAGCTTTTGCTAAAAGCCTCACTGTGTGTTCCCTCGTTTTGTATTTGATTAGTTTCTTATTAAAAAACAACGCAAAATATTTCAGCCATGGCTATGTGACTACAGCACTACAAAACTGGTGCAGTGTTGCCGATGTTATGTTATTGAAGAATATTTGCTGCAGTTTAGACTCGCGTGTCTTAAGTGATTTTTGTTATTAAAAGAGATGGTGGAATTTCAGACATGTGATGTATTGGGCATTAGAAGGTATTGGGAATCCTTTCCTTCATGAGCTTGACTGGGCTCTGTGCTGTCCATGTCTCAAGCATGACATCAGTGCTGAAAACCTTTTGTTGTGTTTGTGCAATCACAGATTTGTACGTAGAGCATAATGCCCAGGTGTCTTTCAAGCTTGATGTGGTTAGTCACATCCTGCACCCCCTCTCCCATTTCTGTTGAATCTACTATTACTAATGATATTTTCCCCTCTTTATTTATTTATCCTGTTTGCTCTCTCTCCTCTCTATACATCTCTTCTATCCACGTCCCTTCCTCTGTCTGTCTCTCTTCCATTGCTGTAGCGAGGTGAAGGAGCCAATCATGGAGGAGCCTGAGAAGGCTCCAGAGACCAGCGAGGAGGTAAGATCGCCGAGCTATGCTGGGCTCCCACACGTAAACCAGTGTCCCAGGGAGGAGGCATCAGGATTAGGGATAGCCGAGCAGTGTGTCTCGTTAAGATTATCACTACAACCCTTTACAACACTTACTGGTTTTACAGCATCTATTATTTTTTTTTCTTCAATTATCCCTCAAAATCTCATGACATATTTTCTTTTTTCAGAATCTTTCAGAAAACTTTTCTGTCTTGGCAGTAGTGACCATATTATTAATGTAGTTAACATTTCTTTACTCTGTGTAAAGTTCTAACTCATTAGAGATTTGGATCTCTCTCACCTTTATTAAATTATACTTCCACTTTTCAATGCCGTAGGTCTACTCTTTTTCTTTTTTTTTTACCATTTCCCTTTTCCATTACATTGAAACTTAGCCTTTCATCATTGGTCATTAATTATCATTAGTTTAGATAAACACATGCTGCCCATTTTGCCCCACGTGATATTAACAGTTGTGGGGTTAGGGAAATTTGTGCTGTTTTTTTGTGCTGGGATAGTACTTTGCTGGCACTGTCCTTAGGCAGAAAGCCACAGGGAGCCAACTCATGTTTAAACTCCCCACCCCTTGATTGCTCTGTTGTAAAGGTGTTCATGCCTCTTCCATTGCCCCTATTGGTACCTGCATACTGCTACTACTACTACCTCTCCTCCACCTGTGACACTATTCCCAAGCGCCATGGCTATACCTGATGTAGGCCCCCAGAACCTGCCCTGCAGTGGAACAACCTGGGCAACAATGGCCACGTTGCCACAGCGATGGCTTAGAGGAGCGGTTGATTGGACTGATGGGGGGGGCACGGCTGTGGGATGTGGACGTGTCCCATCATCAGTAGTTCAACGATGGTGGTGGTCTCTGCCTTACTAAGGACACTGCCTTGTGGGTGGACAGTTTGCCAAAAGGAAGTGAAGGAAACCAGAGGGCTGGTGTTACAATAAGCCCTGAGGTCACTACAATGCAATGCACACTGTCACTGGTTGGACATTACAGTGGAGAGGGTTTCCAGCGATCTCCTTTTGATGTTCCTACTGTTAATTGAAAGAGGATTCTACCCTCTTCATGATGCCCCATCTGATGAGCTGTCTGAAGTCACAATGGCAAGACTTTTGCATCGTCCCAAGAGACCTTAAACAAGGACATTTGCAATCTGTATCAAAAACATTTGTCAAGTCCTTGGCCTGGCCAGATTGCTGTACCTTTTTCAACATAAATGCCTTTGGACATTCTCTTTAAAGAATTGATCACCTTCATGTGCATCACCATATGGACAAACGTGACCAGTAAGTTCTGGTCTTAGACCTGTGGAAAGGACAGTGACACTGTTTCACCCCAGCTTCAATCTCTACAAATGATCAAAGACTTGATATGGAAACACAAGCCATCTCCAGAAAGCACTGCTCCTGTTTCTGGAAAAAATAAATAAAGACATTGATGCACACTGCCCCACAGAACTGTTGATTTGAGGTCAGCAAATGGGGCTGATTTGTCAGATCAGCGCGACCACCCGCCCGCCAGGCTCTTCTGCAGCTGCCCATTGGTGGTCTCAACTGATTGACACACATGTCTGTCTCACCAAAGACTGAACCCTTCCCCCCTGTAAACACCATGGACTGCTGCCTCTCAAAGGGCAGACCTCACAAGCCAAGCCCCACCCCTACTGAACTCCATACAGAGCCCATCTGCCAACCAGCTGTCCCATTTCCTCACAAACATCTCAGCCTCCTATGATTGGACGTTTGTTGCCTATATACAGTACATGCAGACGTGCGATTGGGCCATAGCCAACCCAGTGGAGATCAGGTGTCAATGGTACCAGGAAATAAGTAGTCATTCTATCAATTTTATAGAACTTTTTTTTTTTTCCTGTTTTAAAGAATTGAAATGAGCAAAATTAAATTCAGTCAAAGACTCCCCAGTAATCCTAAAGTGGAGAAATTGGCTACATGAATTTAAAAACATGATTTAAAGTAGCCCATCATCTTTGCAAGGTGGCTGTAATTTTGAAAATTACTAATTTGAAATTACTAATAATGTAAAAGCTTTTGCCGTATTGGCCTTAATGTTAGTAAAGAAGCACAGTCCTCAGCAGATCTTAGATCTTATCAGTTCCACTGTCAGGTCTGCCTTAACCAAAGAGACGTGCTTGTGATTGAAATCTAGAGGAACTTTAGGAACTGCTGTAGGGCCTAGAGTCTGCTCAATATCTATCTCTGTGTGTGTGTGTGTGTTGGAGAGAGAGCGTATGAGTGGACGAACCACAGCTCCAGAGCACTGGACTTCCCAGAAAATCCCCAAAGCAATTAGTGTTGTATCTAAATAACAGAGCAGACTAAAGTGCGGTCTACCTTATCAAATATACTTAATCCACCACTTTCAGTGCACGCAAACACATATACACTCACACCGGCATTACTAGACAGACGGAGTAATAGCAGTAACATAAATATAATGACAACTGGGAAATGGTGAGCTGGAGGAGTGGTCTCTACCAGATGCTCTTATTTCTTTCTTTCTCCTTCCACTGCTTTGTAAAGGCCTTGTGTCTGGCTCTGTCCCACTTTCTGTCTCTCCTCCCTCTCTTGTTTCCTCTCCGTTTCTCTGGAGCATTACCCTCCACCACATCGTATCTCACGTCCGCCTCTGGGCCTCGCCTGTGTGTGTGTTTTTTTTTTTTTCTGTCTCCTGTGTTACAGAGCGCCACACCAAAAGCTTTCGCCACCCGCAGGATATCCATCAGTAAGTACCAGCCCTCTCTGTCACTCTCCTCGCTGTAGTCTCTGTAATTAAATCTCTTGTGCAGTGCCTTCATTCTACCCAAGTTTAGTGCCAGGCTGATGTAAAGAGTGGATGGCCGGATGGATGGATGAGAGAGTGGGTGTGTCAGAGTGTGTGTGTGTGTGTGTGTGTGTGTGTGTGTGTGTGTGTGTAGGCCGCTGAGTTAGTGTGTGTGTGTGTGGGTGCCCTAAACCCTGGACCCTGTCCAGCCACAAAAAGACGGTTATTTAAACGGAAGCGGCGGTGCCTTGAACAACCTGTTTTACACAGCTGAGAGGCCTGTCTTTTCATTCTTTCGAAGGACGTTGTTTATAAACACATCGCTGCTTATTGGTTACAATTTTGACACAAATTAGAAAAAACGTAGCTGAAAGCCTGTTGCACACCATTTCGAGAAAAATGACGGTTCAACCCGGAACTAGAAGCAAAATGGTGCACACCATTTTCAGATTGAACGTGCCTCTGCTGAAATGAACCACCACCTCTCACCTTATCCCTTTCCTGCCCCCGCAGCTAACAAGCCGTCCCCGGCTGTGGTGAGCGCAGAGACTGAGGCGGAGAATGCCGCTGGGGCCAATCGCAAGAGGAGATGGGGCTCGAGCACAGCCGTCACTGCCAAGAAGCCATCAATCAGCATCACCACAGACTCACTGAAGGTGCGTATGGAGCCGTAATCCGCTTAGCTGCCGCCTGCTGGGCCAGCTCTGCTCTTGATTAGTAAAATCTAGTGATGAGTTGTTCCACCATAGGGACTATTTCTACCTCATTTTGCCTCCCTCAGAAATGTAGCACTCAAACTTTTAGTGATTTGAGTATATATTACTGACAATGACCGTATATCGAACGCAATATTTACATATATAGATTTTTTCTGACTGTATATTGAGCATATATGTGTATATACAAATACTTATACTGAATGTGGTAAGAGCCCTAGTTATTGGAATAACTGGCCTGACATAATGACATTCCTTGTGTACTACGCCTATCGACGGTAGCCTATCGACAGTAGCCGGTAATCACGTCCCTTCTTTCTCTCCCTTCCTGCAGTCTCTGATCCCAGATATCCGGCCGAGCCTGGGCCAGGAGGCGGTGCTGGACCTGCACCCGGAGGAGACACCTCTGTCTGGGGAAGAGGAGGGAGGAGACCGGGGAGATCAGGACCTGAAGATCAGACGCACAGTCACACAGGTGCGCAAGGCCCTTATCACCTTTACTGCTGTACTCTCAGATGTGCATCCGCTAGGCTGTTCACGTTACGCTTGCTCTCACCATTGATGGCTTAGACTGGCACTGTAAGGCTACTGGTTCATCATGTCTAGCATACATTATGCTTCATAACTGAAATAGTAGTTGACTTAACTGTGATACATGGGTCACTTTCAGTTATATATATCTGTCAATTAGTGGCCAGAGAATACACTTGTTTTGTTTTACACTAACCTTTTAGTTTTAAAGTCCTACACAATCCCAGTATCCTATGAAATTGGGTGCATTTGTATTTGGGCTACACTCATAATGGCAGAGGCAATAAATAACGCAATAGGCCAGTGACTGGAAGGATCATCCAAAATCCCATCTATGTCTTCAGCACTTTTCAAACCAAAATCGCCCAAGAGCATTGTTGTAATGTTATTCTGTCTGTTGAGCAGGTGGGCATTCCCGTGAGCATGTGACACAACATTAATGTACTGCATGTAGTGTTTAATAATTAATGTTTCACCTGTAGAAATGTGTCGTTGGAATGGGCCGCCTGAGGGGGTGCCAAATGTATCTGTGACTAAATGTTGTGTGATTGAACAGACGGCTGATCGAGTGGTTGTGTTGGCTTTTCCAGGTGGTTCCCTCTGAGACACAGGAGAATGGACAGAAGCAGTCAAAGAGGAGTGAGCAGGAGGATGAAGATGAGGACGAGGATGAAGTGGCAGAGGGCAAAGAGCACATGAGCCAGGAAGAGAAGATGGACACTTCTTTCCAGGTTGCAATGGGGACTACGCAGTCTCCCTCACCTGGCCACGATGCAGACATGAAGACGGGTGAGGAGGAGGGGAATGGTGGCAATGGTCAAAGATAATTTCGGTGCGACTTAGGGCAACTCGATGGGGAAAGGAGGGGATACATATCTGTCGTAGTGTAGGCTTGAGGGAAGAGACTCGGTTGGCGTGCTACAAGTTTGTCTTTGAGAATGAGGTGTGTGCTTGGGTGCTCAGTTGATCGTACTAACGACACCAAGGACATGGGTTTATTTCTCAGGGATGACTAAAATAAGTCATGTAGGTCTGAAGGTCATTCTGGATAATGGTATTTGTTAAATGTAAAGTCTGATCTTTCTCTCTCTCTCTCTCTCTCTCAGTAATGCCCAGTGAAACACTTGTCCGCCGTTCCATAAGCCAGCAGAAGTCTGGAGTGAGCATCACCATCGACGACCCAGTCCGCGCTGCAAAGCAGCCCTCCCCACCGCGGAGCAAAGTCTCCAACATCATCCACATCTCCAATTTGGTAAGACTTTTGTGTCAGGTCTCCACCTAACTTTAATGTCCTCCTACCTGCTCCACTATATCTCTGCTGTATGTCCCTTCTCCAAGCATGTCTGATTGAAGTCAGTGTGGTTGTAATGCTCGAGTAAAAAAAAAAGGGAAGGGAAGGGAAATTCAGTTAATTAAAGTACCACTCATGAGTTCAGTCAGATATGCAGACAAGACAAAAAGAGTGAACATGCACAGAAACGGCACAAAACATTTCTATCTTAACATAAGCATGGGTTAAGTCATAATTGGATTGGTAAATCCGTTTGGGTCATACTGGTCATACAGAACCTTTGGGAAATCTTGTGGATCATGCAACATGTTGACATTGCCCTGTTGCGTGCACACCCTGACTGTGTGTGTGTGTGTGTGTGTGTGTGTGTGTGCGGCTCAGGTGCGGCCGTTCACCCTGGGCCAGCTGAAGGAGCTGCTCCACCGCACTGGCACCGTCCTGGAGGAGAGCTTCTGGATCGACAAGATCAAATCCCACTGCTTCGTCACGGTAAGGCCCCCCCTCTTCCTCCTCCTCCTCTTTGTGCTCTCCATAAGTTCACTGTCAGACGTGACACAATTGGTTAAGATGCAGCTCCACTACATGGAGACAGCAGATGGTGTGCCACCTCCACACGATCTTGTTTGATTTTCATGGTTGCCTTCACTGCCTACACTTATTGTTCTCATTCTCTCACTCCCTCTCTCTACATCCTTCTCTTTCAGTATGCGAGTGTAGAGGAAGCTGTAGCCACACGCACTGCACTACACGGAGTAAAATGGCCTCAGAGTAACCCCAAATTCCTCTCAGTGGACTTCAGTCAACAGGAGGAGGTGAGATGCTTTGATGTGGTTGGGCGGGCCACCCTGGTATCTGATTGGAAAATGCTGCATTACCAGAAAAATGGCTCTTTTTTTTTTTCATCATTATACACTATCTTCTCTTCTGTTGTCCCTTCATCTTGGTTTCTCTTAAGTGGTCTGTAAATGAGGTGAGGTTTGAAGTCTCTCAATGGCTTGACAGTGAGGTGACCTCTGTCTTTGTTTTTGTCTGTCCTTGTGTGTGGGGTTATGTCTGTGTGTTTCTGTGTATGTATGGTAGCTGGACTTCCACCGTGGCCTCCTTCTGACTGAGAGGGCCGGTGAGGAGGATCGGGCGGTGGCTGCCGGCGGTCCTGGCGCGGGTGCCGGAGCGGCGGTAGCAGGAGCCCGAGCACGGGGTCCTGTCCCCCCTCCCCTCTTGCCGGAGCGCGACCAGTGGGCAGAGCGCGAGCGGGAGATGGAGCGGCGGGAGCGGACGCGTGCCGAGCGGGAGTGGGACCGGGACAAGGTGCGTGACTTCAGCCGCCCCGGCGAGGAGAGAGAGGCCGGGGCCCGACGGTCACGTTCCCGTGAGAAGAGGCGCAAGGAGCGCGGCAAGAGCAAGGAGAGGAAGACCGACAAGAAAGGTGAGGTGCTAGCGCAGGGTGACGTCCTCAGCATCATTGTGTGTTGTCTTGGGCTCAGGTTAGCTGCATTACACTGTTACAATCTTAACATATGTTCACCGTATGCTCACAGGACCGAGCACATCAGAAAGACTAAATGATGTACAAATCAGTGCTCCCAAAGTTATCCGACTTATAACCTATACGGCTCATGAGGCCAGAGCAACTAGCAACTTGTTTGTGTTTGTCAGGGCTATGGTCTAAATGTGTTTTCTGTGTTTAGAAAAAGCGCCAGAAGAGCCCCCAGCCAAACTGCTGGATGACCTGTTCTGCAAAACCAAAGCAGCCCCTTGTATATACTGGCTCCCCCTCACAGATGAACACGTGAGTAATGCCTGATGTGCTTGCAGCAATGTTTGGGACAGATTTCTCTGCTTTTGTCTTCTGTGTCTTTGTTTGTCCATGTGCAGTTACAAATATGTGTATGTACGCATGCTTGCGTGTGTGTCTGTGTCTGCATTATGAGATGGTGTGAGCGTCTGTCTGTGTCTGTTTCGATCTGTGTCTACAGCTGTGTGTGTCGGTGTGTGTGGGTGTATATATTCTTGTGTCTGACCTCTCATTTCCTGTCCTCTCCAGGCTGCTCAGAGAGACGCGGCGCGGGCAGAGCGCATGAAGGAGCGCGAGAAGAGGAGGAAGGAGATGGAGCAGGAGGAGGAACAGGGGAAGAAGCAGCAAGAGGTGGAGCGCCGGGACCGGACAAAGCCAGGAGGAGGAGCAGAAGCAACAGTAGTAGCAGCAGCAGCAGCAGCAGGAGGAGGAGGAGGAGGTGGTGGTGATGGCGGTGATGCCGTTACTGGCGGTGGTGGCGAGAGAGACAGGGACAGGGACAGAGACAGGGAGCGTGAGAGAGAGCGCGAGCGTGGTAGGGATAGAGACCGGGAAAGGGACAGAGAGGTAGACAAGCGGAGAGATGGCTACCGCCGGCCCACCGGGACCAGCGGAGGAGGAGGAGGAGGAGGAGGAGGACGAGGAGGCAGCAGCAGGAGGTCCCGCAGCCGTAGCGGCCCCCCACCTAGAGACAGACGACGCTAAAGGAAAACCAGCCTGTAGCTCCCCCACCTGTCGACGTGCTGACACACCCCGCACCTCCCTCTGAGGACCAACCGATTCCACTCCACGAGTAATCACACACGTATATATATACACACACACACACACACACCCACATATATATACACACACAGACAACATTGGGACCATGCTCTGGATGGTGCGGTGTCTTTCACTTTCGACTACCATCTCAGTCTGTCCAGTCTGAGGGCGGGACTCCTAGTGTTCATTCTACCTTTCAGTGTTTATTGGCCTTTTGGTGTTAGTGGGGTTGACTTGGATGCTCGCACCCCCCTATCCCCCCTATCCCCCCCACCCCTACCCCTCGTATGCTAAATCTCCATGGCTTCTCAGACACAGTGTTTTAAAGCCCTCTTCCCATGACCTCTCCCTTCCATCTCTTCTCGTCTCTGCGGAGTAATGTGCGCGCATGCGTGTGCATACACGTGTTTGCATAATTCTTCTCCTTCCTCTTTTCCCGACAGCAGGACGAGCTGTTTGTGTCGCATCCTCTCGTGTCCCCTGATGACGCCTCATGTGGTCCTGGCCCCAAAAAAAGCTTTTGGTGTGTGTCGTCCCCATTCGCGTCCTCCCTCTCCGACACTCTTTTCACCCTTCTCCTCTCTCTTTGCGCTTCCTTGGACACCCCTCCACCATTGGCACGGCATAGATAAGGGGAATGAGTTATTAACTTCTACACACAACTGGTTTTAACATATTCATTTATTTCGTTTTGTTGTTTTTTTTTTTTATCCTTATTTTATCGTTTTTAGTTTAAATGCTGAATTTGTTCTTGGTTTCTTTGTTTTTTATTTTTGTTTACTCCTGTAAGTGCTGAATGTACAAATAAAGGTTATGTTTAAGAACTGAAAAACTGTCCCTTCATATTTGCTCTGAAATGTTTTGTGTGGGTTAGGGTTCATTGAACTGTTAGAAATATCAATGAAAATGTATTGTGATGAAGGAAGGTTTCAGCCAAATTGGGTAGTATGCTCCACCTGAGCAGCTGATACTTCTGTCAGACTTATTTTTTACTCTGAAAGACTGATATTTAAAATGCAGCGTGCCCTTAATATTTAAGTAATGGCAAGGCACAAAAAATTGTAGATGGCAGATGTTTGCTAACACTGTCCACAAGGAGGCATCGTTGTCAAAATGTATTTGCGTTTCTCTTCTAATCCTAGGGATTTCTGTTAACAATAGTGAGCACGGTTAGGAACAATTAAAATGTTTATTATTTGTAAAGCAATACATCCCTTTTCCACAAGTGAGTAATCATGGGTAGTGTAACAAGGTCTCAGTTAAATGAGTAATAACGACACCCATGTTCTGTGTGTGTGTATGGCTGCACACTTGTTTTAAGTTTAATACTTGAATCAATCACTGTAACAGGTGAAGGGGTATCCTGACTCCCTCTGCCCGCGTTTCCATTCTTACTGGTATCCATTGAGCGCGCTGTAGTGGCCTTTTCCCCTTATTCTCTCTCCCGGGCAGCTCGAAAACCAGAGCCTTGACGTCCTTCCCGTCGAGCTCAGCAGAGCTCCTCTGTAATTACAGACGTGGTGGCTGAGTTGAGCATTTTTCCGACCTGATGCAACGTTCGACAGGGCAGCTGAACTGGGTCGACCCTCTTGTGCCTACGGCCTACCACCCTCGTCTCTTCTGGCTATAATCTCTCTAATATGGCCCTTCTCTGAGCGGTCACCAAGCCTCACGGGTGGGTATCACATGACACTACATGGACCCTGTTATTGGATTTTACTTTCCATATCCTTGCTCATCAAGAAGGTCAAAGACCAAAGCTACTTTTGAGACGTTTATCACGATTCCGATCAAATTACCATCTGTGGCGTCCTGCAGTTTCTGGTGAAAGCGATTTAGTTGAGGTCTTTGCTGTAACAGAACCCCCGTGGGCCTGACAAAATCGTGACTGAAGGATTAGGGTCTAATGGTCTGTCGCTTTGAACTCAGGTCATCAAAGTGTGCCAGGAAGTGTGAAAGCTTTGTAAAAGACTTAAACATGGAGTTAGGGCCCAGTGTGGACAGTGTGTTTGTTCTTTTGCCTATTTGTGAAGTGTGTGGCCACACAGAACAGAATGTAACACCTGATGATCTGGTGCACATCACACTCTGGCCTTCAGAATAAGGAGAGAGCTGAGTGTTTTGCCCACTTCCTGTCTGCAACTCAGCTGAAGTGTGGGAGAGATAGGCCAGAATCTGCTCTGATGAGTGAGCAGTGAAAACATCAGATTAGGCCCAGTAAGCAGCCTTCGGCTTCACCGCCCTCTCCTTCCCTTTCTCCACCGTGAAACCGCATGGCCCTTTGTGTCCTCAACTTAGAGAAGCAGAATATGGCTCTCCTTGACACACACATGCACACATACACACTTCCCCGCCTCTCCCCAGCTCCTCTTTCAAAGCACCTCTGATGTGGTGCTCGATCCCCAGTCGCCCACCCCCCCCTCTCTTTCCCGCTCCCCCATTCCCCTTCACCATTCTCATGAAAACAGCTTTCCCAAAATGTGGAGCGACTCAGAGACTGAATCATGGATGCTGTCTTAAGCAATGCTTTTCTCTCAAACTAGGCCAGCTTGACATTTGTTACCTATAGGCTATTCATAACAGCTTGGGAGGCTTTTGAGAGGGCTCAGATAAAACCTCATGCTATTGCCATTTTAACCAGCCTTTTTAACAGCATGTTTTCATTGATATTATTTGTGTAGATACCCCCCCCCCCCCACACACACACACACACACACACACACACCCTCTCTTTGCCTGTCTTTTTATTTTCTTCTGAACGATGAGGACATGGACTCGTTCATGAGATCCAGATGTTGCTTTATGCGTTGGGAGGAGGGGCAGACAAAGGCTCCAGGTTGTTATGCAGTTCATTAACTTGGAGGGTGGGGGAGCCACAGGGACCAGGGGATAGAAAAGAATGGAGGGATGAGAGACAGCTGATGAAAGGGAGAAGAGGTGGGGGTGGGGGGGGGTTCTTTTGCATTGCGTTGCCTTACCACTGTGACCTGGCCACTGAGTATTTTCCCCCACAAGTTAAAAGTGTGCGTTGCCCAGACCAGGCCCAGAGTAAAGCAGGGGGGTTTCCTAAAGGATATGACTAGGTCACAGTGAGGGTGGCTGGGCTTCGGCAAGAGAGGGAGGGGGAAGGGCAGGAAGGTCTGATTCAGCAGCCCCTACTGGGTAGTCTCTTCCTGGTTGGTTTGAGTGAGGGTGCCAGAGAGAGAGACAGAGAGATGATGGGGTAATAAATGTTGATTGTTCAACTTCCTGCAACCTGTGTTATATTTTTACAATACCTTGTCTGGCTGAAATAAAGGACTCCCACTCCCACCACACCCAAATAGCAGACGCTGTTTTACATAGCATAAGCACATTAGCCCAGCTGGGTTGAGGGGATTTTTTTTACCTTCTCTACTGCGTTTGTGCAGACTAAGCCTTAATGTGAGAAGGTGAGGAGATACACCACATACCACAACTAGACACGCCACAGGATTAAAAGGGCAAATGTAGGGTAGGGAGGAGATATGAGTGCCTGTCGGCGATGTGGAGAAGTCTGATATGAATATCCGCCTTCAGTTTAGTTTGTGTGTATGCAGAATACAGTTCAAGGGAACAGATGATGACAAGGATATTTGGTGCATTTGTTCTTATGCAGGAAGTGGCTTGGCCAAATTGAAGCCATGTGTAACCTACATATCACACGCACACACACACACACTCCCACAAGAACAACTTTTTGCTGCGGTGGCAGACTTGGCCCATGTATCCCTGGCCCTATACACACCCACTGCATGTACTTGACAGGGTATGGTGCCATCAAAAATGTTTACAGAACTTTGGCTAATTTGGCAGAAACTGTCTGTGTGTGTGTTTGTGTGTGTGTATGTAGAGGGTGAGTGGCCCATGACGTATAAGTTCAGACAAGTAGGCTGTTCATCAGAGAAACCTCTTCAGGACGGGAGTTTCTCAAGCAGAAACAGGAAGTTCTCCAGAGCGCGTTTGTGAAGCGGGACAAAGGCAGAATAGACGGGGGTGGGGGGGTGGGGGTCCAGGCAACCGACAGCCAGATCAGGGGCAGAACTGGCTCCGGCCATGCCGGTGTCTGTGCCACCCTGCAGGACAGGACCCACTGCGGAGGAAGAGGCTGTGCATGATGTGGGAGGCACAATGACTTAAGGCTGTTAATGACACACAGGATGAGGTAAAGGCAAAGGGCGTAGCTGGGGTGGGAGCTCAGGGCGTGAATGAGCAAGAACAAAGCAGAGGAGGGACAAAGGTCATCAGGTTCCTTTAAGAGTTTACTGTCCAGTGAATTTGAAAAAAGAGGGAGGTGGGAAGAGATAGAGAGAGAGAAAGACAGGGGGATGAAAGCCAGCAAGCAAAAGACTGAAGAGGTTTTTGCGGTGCGCTGTGGAGTGTTTTCAGTTAGGTCTTGTTAAAAAAGTGAGTCATTTTGCAGAAACTGAGGAAACACAGGCTCCAATTACAGAGGGAAAGAGAGAGAGAGAGACAGAGGGAAAGATAGAGAGAAAGGAATGAAGTTGAGAAGAGGAGGGAGTTGTGGGGACAAGAAACTGCTGAGGTTGTTTTTTTAATCCTGCAGAATCAGCTGGGAAAAAAGAAACTAGAAATGCATATATACACATTCTAGCCATGCCCATGAACACACACTCACACTCACACTCACACACACACACACACACACACACACACACACACACACACACACACACACACACACACACACACACACACACTACACTATGCCTATGAACACCCACACCCACTATGCCCATGCACGCACACACACACACACACACACACACACACACACACACACACACACACACACACACACACACACACACACACACACACACACACACACACACACACACACACATACACACACACACACGCACTACTACACTATGCCAGTTGACCTCATTAGCAGAAGGTGCATTTTCGGTTTCTGTTTGTGTCCGTACTGGTCACAGCAGCACTGATGTCAGTAATCTCTAGCTGCATTTGTCGAACTTTGTCAAACAGACACCAATAGAGTGCAGATTGTGTTGCCTATTGGTTGCACATGAAAACTCCACCAGTGCAACCGTCACCCCCCACTCTCTCCTCTGCCTGTTTCTCTTGCCGATGCAGTCAGAATTCCAGATGTTGTTCATGGAATTCTGCTCCAGTGCTGGCTTCCAAATGTGACTCAAATCCCTCACCCCCCACCCCCACCCGAGTGCCTCGTGATCTCCCCACACAACCAGTCTCCCCCATTCCCCAACAGCAACAAACAGCAGATGGAAATGCTAATGTAATATATTTAGTTTGGGGACAATGGCAACGGGTGACTGCTAAAGGCACTTAGCTGATGAACTCCTGATTGCTCTAGACATTATTCAGCACATGCAATCAAACTATTGACATCCATGACCATCCCTATGGAACTGTTTAGTGCTGAGTGACATAGCCTGTGTTAACAACACCATAAATAAATACGCCTCTTTGCTATGGGGGGAAGGAGACACATTTTTTTTCCCTGGTTGGTTCTGGAAATGTGATTATCCCAATAGGCTCACTCTCATTTGCACAGTATAGCTTAGATATGTTTTCCTGCACGGTGTGCCAAAGGGTTTACAAAATCATCATCGGTCCTGCTTTCACTTAAATCCTTGGACCCAGCTTGCTTTTTCCAACCCACTTTTCAGGGTTGCTTCCCTCCACAGCCAGAGGAAGAAAGAGAAAGAGGGAGCAAGCAAAAGATGGGGTTTGTTGTGGCCTAAATTGTGCTAAGTGTGTGTCTGTGGTATTGTACTTTTGGGTGCTCTGCACTGTACCAGTCCAGTAAGAATTCAGGAAACATGGAGAGTAAGTGAGGAATTAGGTTAAGACAACACCCTCCCTACTGGAGCATGCCACAGTGTAACTGATGCCAAGAGAAGGTAAGTGACGTAAAATAATAATTTCAAAAACGTTGGTTGGTGCTGAAGGTAACTGTTCCTGGAGTAGCTGTGTGAGAATATTTCGATCATTGACAGTGTTCCCCGTCAATCTACGGAACAGCAAAAACAAAACAACACCCCCACCTATACAGACAGGACAGGAACATCTCCCTGAGTAGCAATAAGTCATACTGTTCTTGTGTGTGGCCTCTCCTCGTCTCTCTAGTTTGCTAGGCTTTGTACTGTGGTAACAGCAATAAGGTATGACAACACATGACATTTAAAAAATATTTTATTTTGATTCAGGAAATATAAAAAAGTTCAAAAGGACAGGGACAGTATTGTTATTTTATTTTTTTTAAGATAATTATCATTATCATCAAAATTATTATCATTATTATTGTTTTAAACTTAAATAAAAAAAATCCCCTCAGGAAAAAGCACCATTAGTCTCTACAAGAACTGTAAACAAGAGCAATAACAGAAGTTACTTTCATATTTTCAATTTATTTTTGAGATGTAAAAAAACAGATTTCAAAACACATCCCACCCCTTCACTTCCCAAAATAAAGGCCACTTCATAATTGCCTGTCCAGCAGGACATTTAATTGCAATGTTAAAAACAACAGTCTTTACAAGGAGAACAACAACAATAATAATAGTCATAATAATAATGACATTATCATTTATATTTATAATAGTCATTAGCCATTAACATTACAGTACAATATTATGTGGTAGTACAGGACACAGGACAAACATTTCAGCATTTAGTGTGGGAAAACCATGGGTTGGGGCAGGAACTTAGTAAAAACACAATACTGGCTCTGGTTCTTTGTTTTTTGATTGCTTTACAGGACACACATTGCCCTGTGAATGCATTTATGTGTGCGTGTGTGTGTGTGTGTGTGAGAGCGTGTGTGTGTGTGTGTGAGTGTGTGTGTGTGTGTGTCTTAGGTGTAACTTTATATGAAATGTGCAACAAATGAGGCCTGAAGACCCACACTTAAAATCACAAATGAATTGCAATGAACATTTGGCTTTCTCCACGGCGTTTACCATGCAAGGAGACGTCTCCATTTTGATTACAATTTCCCCTTCGTACAACATGCTTGCAATACTGGAGACTGATGACTGTGGGCTTGTAGTCATGGATACAGTTCACAATGAAAAACAAACAAACAACAACAGCAACTATAAAAATGGCTAAACAAACAGCGATCAGCTGGCGTCAACTACACTCAGAGAGGGCAGAAGCAGCCAGAGAGGAGGGGAGAGGAACAAAAGAAGAGGAGAGAAGGATAACCAGAAATCATCTGCCTGTAATCTTAGCAAAGACAGGGCTAACATGATCTGAGTGCAATGAGTACAATGGAAATGCCCAACATTAAATGCTGAATTTTGCTGTCTTAGAGTTTGATATTTTTGTTCTTTCTTCTTCTTGTATCATTTCGTTGTGTGGCTGTGATTCTGTGCAGAGCGTGTGTTGATAGTAACGTATAGCTGTGCCTGGCCCCCTTTTTTGAAGTGTTTCAGATTTGATTTTAATAGTTAGCTACATTATCGCCACAGGCACTGATCTTCTGTTTTCTTTTCCTCTCTTCGCCATCAAGCTCTCACACCTCCTCTCTCCTGTCTTCTCTCTCTCTCTTCGACTTCTCTTTCCTCCTCCCTTCTCTGCCATCTCTTCCTCCTTTCTCTCTCTGCCTCTCTCTGTCTTTCTCTCTGGCTCCCCGGCTCGTTTAAACCTTGTCCAAGAGGGAGCGCTGGCAGTAGAGCAGGCGTCGTGGGTAGCCGTTCCTGCGGAAGAAGAGCAGCACTCCCAGTGTGAAGATGACGCACGCCAGCAGCATGAGTGGCAGTGCCACGGCCACCACCCCGACCCCACTGCCCATGCCGCCCTTCTCCTCAAACTTGATGATGACCACCTCCGTCTCCTCCTTCGTCTCCTCCTCGTCCTGCGTCCGGTCTGGGTCCCCTCTCCTGTCGGGCTTGTCTACGGGCTTGTCCTCTTCGGGCTTGTCGTCCTCGCCGCCACGTCCACCCGTCTTGGGATCCTCATCAGGGCAGCCCATCCAGTCCCGCAGTGCCGACTTGGGGTAGCCAGGTTCCACACGCAGCTGCTGGTTGTTGAACTTCCAGTACTTGTTGGCTTTGTAGAAGTAGGTGTAACCTGAGATAGAGATTAAAAAAAGAGGGGATGGTAGGTTAAGATTTCACGACCATGATAATCGATTATCTTCCTCAAGTCTATGCAAGGGGGATGGGGACCCGTGATATACTCTTTCACTGCCCAGATGGCCGTCTTTTTTCTCTCCTTGTAGGATATATATGTGAGTACTCCCAGACTGGTCGCTACAGGCCCTGCACGAAGCTAGTAACCTGAGCACTGGCTCAGCTTGATAACCACTCATTTGCTTTGAAGTTATTTACTGCTCCCTTGTTTTCTACCTTGTCACCCTTATTTGCGTTATACAAACAACTGTCTGTGAGTGCATTTCAGCCCAGGCTTACTATTTAAGTGCTTTGCCTATCCTTTAAGGGAATTGGGAGGGGTGTCACACAAGAGCTCTGTTTTCAGCCATATCCCTAGTCAGAGCCTGTGTCTCATGTAACAAGCATTGGCAGCCAGTGGTGGGAAGATCTGCCCTGCCCTGTGTTGAATGTGTGTGTGTGTGTGTGTGTGTGTTTGTCTGAGTCCTTGCGAGACAGAGAGGGAGTGGCAAGGTGTAGGCGTATCTGTGTGTGAGACTCTGAAAGAATGCTTGGGGGAGCAATAGCTTCTGTTGATCTCATGGACTGATACACACACACATACACATACACACACACACACACACACACACACACACACACACACACACACACACACACACACACACACACACACACACACACACACACACACACACACACACACACACACACACAGTGCACTCAAAACCTCATATATTAAGCATACACACACACACACACACACACACACACACACACACACACACACACACACACACACACTGAGAGGAAATTACCTTGGTCTCTGCTCATGAAAGCTGCTTTGGGGTTGTCAGGAACTCCCTGCCAGACGCTGACAGGCTTGGGATAGTCGGGGTCCACGGAGCGTGTGTCCTCATTAAAGCGATAATATCTGGAAGACAGAGCACTTGTTCATAAGCCCCTCTTTTCTCTCAACCCCATCTTTCCCACTCAACTGGGTTTCTACGAAACCACAAAGAGTGCATTATAACAGAGAGACTGACTTGTTTCCTCGGAAGAAGTAGGTCATGCCAGTCGGGGTGTAGAAGAGGGCAGCGTCGAGCCTGTCCTTGGGGAGTCCATTGCCCAGTTCCTTCAGTGACTTAGGGTAGCCAACCTCTAGGTTAGACTCGGCGAACACCCAATATTTATCCCCTATGGGGAGAGAGAGGGGGGACGGAAAAAGATGAGTCATTCTTCACATATCAACATTTTAGCTAAATTGATTGGTTGAATCATGTTGCCGTATGACATAATTACCTTTGAAAAAAACAAATTTCCCATCATCCCGTTCATATGCTGCATTAATGTTTGAAGGCAGGCCGCGCCAAAAGTGCCCAATGGGCATGGGGTATCCATCCAGGACTCTGTTGCTACGCACTCGCCAAAACCACTTATCCTGCATGACCACACAGGAAGCAGAGAAATGTTAAGGATACACTCACACATACACAACTTCCATATAGCTAGGCTGACAAACAACCACACACACACACACATTCTCTGTCTCTCTCTCGTTAGGTATACACTTACCCTAAAGACAAACATCTCTCCTCTAAGGATGGCCATGGTGTCGAAGTGGCCCTCACAGACATCAGGGCCGTAGCGGGGGCCCCCGGGTCTGCGAGGTGGGTGAGTGGTCTCAGGAGGGTGGTGGGGTGTGCGTGGGGTGATGGGGTGGCGAGGATGACCCCCAGAGCCTGACCCTGTGGATGGGAACACAACGGCCACATTATACAAAGAGCGAGGCAGAATACAAATTCCCCTTATGAAAATTCATATCTCTTCAAAGTGAAGTTCAGTGCAATGACACAGCTAACAGCGACTTAATGTCTGTGGTTACGACAGTTATTGACTCACCATAGAGCTGCTGAATTCCTCGGCGATCATCCTCGGGCAGCTCAAAGTTGTCTGTGTCCATCCACTGGTAGAACGGAGCCATGATGGCAGAGGGGTCGTTGGAATGTTCCAGACCAAGGGCATGGCCCAGTTCATGCACGGACACCAGGAACACGTCATTACCTGCGACAGGATATAACTCATGAGGACCAAAAACTCTGACCTTGTATGCCACCTGAGCCTAGAGTGAATCACATAGGGGGAGCAGGAAATGGTGGCCTTGATGCAGGTGACTCTCAAAGAGGAAGTCTTGAAGGGGATGGAAAACTTTCAAACTGAAGCACTGACACATGATAAACACAAGGTTTTCCCCACAGTGAACAAATACCCTGCCGTCAGCAAACTGGTAAAATAGAGACACTGCTTGTTGGGACCTGCAGTTTTCCCAACTACATCAGAAATCTGCCCTGCAGGACACACTGCATTTACTGATAGTGCTACAGGGGTTTCTGAATTGAACACATGGTTTCCTCGATCCTGTGTTAAACACTCTAAATGAGACTTGCGTGAGAGTGTTTTGGTATGAGGTGGTATTGTTCTCAGTTGTGGGTAAATCCCAGGGTGAGCGGCTCTCAGCAAATAGAGATAACAGGCTAAGTCAAAGGCCTCTTTGTCAGTAACCTGGGGACACACCCGCTAAACAGAATTCCCAACCACAAGAAGCACTTAAGCCAGGGTAAGAACAGGCCTACTTGCTGAGACCTGCATGCTGCTACTCTATTCAAAGTGGCTGCAGACAACAAAAACACAATGGAAAGCAACATGAGAGTCGTGGGGGGACGGTGTCAGGAACTCTTACAGTGGTTCTTTTCCTGCTCACTCTATTTCTCTCTCACCTAAAAGGTCCCGATTGCCAATAGTCCACGGCTCAGCTGCATCGAAGTGTGTGTCCCCTCCGATGCCTGCGCCAGGGAAGTATGCGTGCGCCAAGAATCCGCCCTCGCCATCGAAGGGGCTGCTGTCGCCATGGAAACCATCGGCAAAGAAGAGCATGATGTCGGCGAAGTTCTCGACCTTGTCCCGTATGTGGCTGTAGGGGATCTCGCGGAACCGCAGCGGGGTCACGCGCTCCCAGACTTTGAAGGCTTTTCGGATAGCCTCATGGGTCTCATACTCTCCCACTTTGGGAGTATAGTTCTGTATACTAAGAGAGAGAGAAAAAGCGAGAGACAAAGAATGGAGAAAAGACAAAGCAAGGGGAAAGAGAGGAGAGGGACAAGGGATAGCAGGGAAAGTAGGGCAGAGGAAAAAGAAATAGAGAGAAGGGGGAGAAAAGGGAAAAAAGAGAGGAGGGGGGTGATTTACATTACAGACAAGTCACCCAGGAATTTTGGCCAGAGGTGGAGTAGTGTAGGGATTTTACAATATACCCAAGATTACTTTTCCGTAAGGGCTATGGGTGCTTCTGAGGGCGTATCAACTTCCACAACAGTAAAGCTCTAATTTCTAAGGAAGATTACAATTAGTGTTATGGGTGATTATTTTGTATTATTTCATTTGCAATTTTCTGTAATAACTATGTCACTTGATTTCTTTTGTTACCATATTATTCTGTTACACGGTACTGCGGCGGCGTTGTCTCACCAGAATGTGACTTCGTTCTTTTCCCACTTCAGTCCCTGGATAGCGTAGCGCTTCTTCCTCAGGTTTGTCTTTAGCTCCGCGCCGAACTTATCTGGGACACCACAGCGCGGCCTTTTCATCGCCCTGGAAACCACATCACCACGGTGAGGTCATGCACAGTGGAGGGGGATTGAGTTTCAGACAGACCCTCCAATGCAGGAGAGCAGAGCAGAGCAGAGCAGAGGAGATCAGATGAGATGAGATGAGAAGAGAGAGAGGAGAAAGGAGAAAGGATACACCTCTGATTTCCCAGAACCATGAGTGCCAGACCTTCAGAGCTCTTCTGTCCAGCAGGTTTTCCGGCTAACCGGCGCTAATGGCTGTGAGGCTATGGGGCCCCTGTCAGCTGCTTTCACATGGCGAAAGATGCGCTAATAAGACCCCATAGAGGGATGAGAGGGAGAGAGAGAGACCAACTAGACCTCAAAATAATGCACTCTCCCATCAGACAGTGACACACTGTAGTCACAGAGTAAGACAAAAGGATCAAAGGGGGTCAAATAACTGTTCTCTGAAACAGAAGTCAGCACACTGAAGGTAGCTCCCAATATGGGTCTGATGTAGACCTTTACTTAACCTGAAGAGCACCTTCAGTGTGCAAACTTCTTCTTCTGGATGTGCGTTGTTTTTTTCTTTACTTTCTGAAACAGATCCAACAGGGACTTACTCTAGGGTTTTTGGGTCAATGCTGCCGGTGATCTTCAGGCCGTAGAACCTCTGCATGGCAGAGATGGCGGAGGTGATTGAGTTTGGAGAGCGTGCAGTGTGCGTGCGCAGGTCACCCGGCGGAAGGTACCCATACTGCTGCAGCCATGTCTGGGGAAATTAAAATTACAATTACCATATGCCTTAAACAAAATCATTAGTCAAATTGATAGCTAAATAATCAAATGTCGTATAATTCCCAAACAGATGTTCCACTGCACATATAGATAAAACACTGACTGATAATATTAGAGAAATGTAACTTAAAAAGGCTTGTACTGGTAACCCAAGTAAAACAAAAAAACAAGGAGCCAAGCCAAACCTTTTATTCTACTTGGCCTGAACATGTTTCTTGCTTTCAGCATTTTATCCCCAGCTTACACAAACATCCAGAGCCACACATGAAGCCTCACCATAACATACATAGCATGTTCATAACAAATAAAACACTTTGCATTGAAAGCGATAGGAGTACATCAACATTGAAACTGGGGCAGACCAAACTTAAGTGCCTGTGCTGAGGTCAGCTGTTTACAGCCGAATAAAACAAGCTGAATGGACAGAATAAGGGTTTCTGCTGAGGATAAACACGACCTCACTCGCCCCAACTACAACAATAACGTCACAACACATTAGGAGATCCTCCCCACTTGCCCCAGGAGGTGGGGTATGAATGGGGGCTTTAGTCCAAAGGTCTCCTTGGCCGTTACCAGAAAAAAAGAGCTTGAAAAGAGTCCTGTGCTCCATCCAATCCTGTGACAGTACAAGAGCTGAGAGTGTGCTTTGATGTCCTTGTAACTGTTTAGCATCAACAGGCACATGATTACAAGAAGTTTGAAGCCGCTGTATTTGTTCTTTCAAAGCCGCCTTTATCAGGATAGGGAGGAGTACGATAACAAAGTGGTAACAGTTTCAGGGGCAGGCATGGTGGTAGCACATGTGGTCAATTATTTACTTTAGAGTGCCATCAGAGATGTCATGTCAATGTACATACATCAAAAGGGCATTATATTACTCTTGTCTTTGAAAGAGAGAGAGACAGAGAGGGAGAGGGAAGGATCGTATATGGACATGGCCTTGTGCTCCATTGAATTTGTATGAGACAGTTGCTGTCTCTAGTGAAACCACATAGTCAGTCAGTAATTTTACTGGGAATTTCTCTCTAATCCGATCCAAACCTCAAAGTCAGAAGCTCTCGCTCGTTCCAAGCCCTCCTCCTCCGCCCACCCCCATCCCAGAATCCCGAGGGTCAATAGCTGTGTGCCGCCACACCCTGAGTAGCGGCCTGTACATCTCCGCTATCTTCTCTCCTCTCTTCTGTGGAACCAAGGAGCCTTTCGAAAGCGAGGTATTTCCGTATTTCATACAGGGCACACGTCTCTGCCACACACAAGAACACAGCAGGATGGCAACGCTCTGACGCAGTCTTGCGGTTCCCCCCTCATTCATCCAAGTTTCTTACATCTTTGGGGATTTCACCGGTTTTTGCGTGCACCATGTGTGTGTGTGTGTCAGATGGCTGTGTCACTCTGCGTGCCATTAGACACTGACGCAATTCTGTGTTTGCCCTTGGTGCCTTTTATATATATCACATGCACTTCCTCCATCCATTCTTCCCCTCCCCCTCCTTGCATCCCTCACTCACTCACTCCATTTTACAATCTTGAATTCACCCGGGTTAATGATCACAGTGTGTGTCTGTGTCCCCCCCTTCCTCTCCCTCTCTCTCTTTCATTTACACACACACACTTGTGTTTGGACTTCATCTCCAACTGCAGCCACTCTGGCTCTGACTCACCCTCTCGGCTACAGGCCTGAAATAAAGACTCACTGTGCTATATCCATATGAGGAAAAGAGAAGGAAGGCTGGCGGCCGACATAAAAACGTGGGGGGAAGGGACAACGACAACAAAAAAAAGAGAGATGAATGAAAAGTAAAGCGTAAAAACTGTGGAGAAATAGGATAAATTAACCTACAAGGCTATAAGGCAGGCTACTGCGCACTGACCCAGTCCAACAGTAGACTGGGGTGGCATGCTGTAGATTAAAGTATTTCTTTATCTCGGGAGCTTTTCTTTATTTGTTCGTTTCTTGCCAGTTCTTCCTGGCTTTGCATTGAAGCCAGCAGGAAAGTTCACTCTTTTTTCACTTCTCTCCACTAATTCCTCTAGCCTGTCCTGGCATGAGGCACTATCCTGACAAGTAGTTTCAACAAAAAACATGATTCTGGTATGCAAAGACCATCCGCGTCATACAATCTTTTTTTACCAAAATGGGCAATGTATGCTTTTAGTGGCAAAGGAAGAGAGCTACAGTACTTCTGATATTGTTGGACTGACTTTAAGGTTTCTGTATTGTACCCATGAGGAAGTTGTAGGACTTCCATATTAGGTGCAGGACCCACACTAGCCAGTATGAATCCTCTTTTGACTGGTATAAATTTGTCACTGCACCATAAATATGAATGAGATTGCTAATCAGTCCTCTATACAGTAAAGTGTTGTGTAGTTTCTGTTTGCTTTCACTAATATGACACCCCCTCCAAACATAAGGGTCCTTTGACCATGGACTCCTGTTTCTCTATTTGTGTGGCACACACAAAGAGAATAAGAGGAAAGAGAGAAGCAGAGAGAGAGAGGGAGAGAAAGAGTGAGAAAGAGAGGAAAAGAGAAGAGAAATTTAAGGGGAAAGTTTTTTACTCAGTTGTTCCGTTTATTCTGGGCCAATGGAAAAAACGGAATAGTCAACAGTAATCAAGTCCAAAGCAGTCACACACAGAGACAGCTTCCCAACTGCTCCTAATGCAATTTGTGATCCAAGACGGAATTAGAAACCGTATCAACAGTTACACTCTGCCACTACCAAATCAATACACAAAAATGCTCCACGCCCATCTATACATACCACTGACATAATGTCACTGATATGTATCCACACATCTTGAGCAGATATGAACTCTACAAAACACACTCTCTCTCTCACACACACACACACACACACACACACACACACACACACACGTAATATCAGTATACGACAGTATGTGGATACAATATTCTTTCTGTTTCCTAAGAGAAGGAAGCAAGCTGGGAATGTTACTATCTTCTAACCATAAAGTGCTCTAAACAGCCATAGCCTTCTTCCTATATGTTGTTTTCACCCTTACATGCTTGTGGTTTGTTGAGGGACACTGAAAAGGAAGCTTGGAATGCAGTGCTTAATCTTCAAAACAATGTTTATGCATGCTAGTCAAATAGCTCTTTACCAAGAACCAACAATTTCAACACATCCTTCCATGGCAATTAACAGCCAAGAATTTCAGCGTCCAGAAACATTTTACCACTGTGGGATACCAAACATGACAATAAAAAAAAAAGTGTTTCAAGTAGAGTTTCCTGTTGGTCTATCTATGCTAGACAGTGCACACGCCATGCTAATTAAAGAGACATCAGGATCATAACATCATAATAAATTCCATGGAAGGGTAACAGGCCAACCATGGCCTTTGGACACGGGGGAAGATGATACCCGTGACCATTGCACAAGACAAGTGTTTAGCAAGACAGTGATTTTTAGCAATTACTGGTTCACCCGATGAGAGGTGCACACGTCTCAGCAGACCAGACGTCTAGACATGCAAACTCCCACCTCCTGCCATCCTTTCCAGACATATCTATGCCCAGCTGCAGACGCAGAAGCGGATGTAAGTGGCAACCACAGGCGTCCTTTTCCGGTCATTCTGGGGAGCTTGATCTCATCACTCACACATGGCACCCTCTCATTCCCCCAATGACCTCATCTACGCCACTACAATGACCTGTCTGTCTTCCATGTGGGCATTGCTCCTCCCACTGTATTTCCTGTCTTTCATGATCCTGTTCTCTCTCATTGTTTCTCGTGAGACCTTCTTCACTCTTCCTCCGACAATTATCCATACTCAAGACACCCTCTGAGAGTGTAACAGGAAGGCTTTATATCAGCTTATCCTTCACTATCAGCAATTAAATTCAGTAGTTAACATTAGGAAAATGATTAACTACTATAACTAATCCTCTTTGTTCAAGGCCACTTAAGGCCACAACAAGATCTCTCCATTTCTCTCTGTCTTTTGCTGCACGTTATGGCTTGCACCATAGTTATTAACTATATCATGCAACATTACTTACTCTTTGCTAATTCTAACATTAATAGTTTGTTCATGTTAAATACATTCATCAAAATTAGTTGGATGATCCTGGCTCTATCAGCATTTCACATTAGCCTACTTGTGTTTCATTAATAATGACATTCATAGTTTGTTCTTGTTAATTAATGCGTTAACTAACGTTAGTGAAGTAGGCCTTCTCGTAAAGCATGATCAGTGCTCTCCCTCCCCACGCGTCACAACCCAGGTGGATCAAAGTGGGCAACAGCAACACAGGACGTGATGTCAGGGGCTGTGGCCGGAAAAACACTAACTTTGAGGTTTCTGGAAGAACTGCTGGGACGCATCCTGCCACACAGCTCATCACTGAGCACTAACCTCTTCAAAATATTTACAGAGCTGACGAGCAAAGAAATAAACTCCTACGCTTCTCAGACGTCAAGTCCAGTCACGTCGTGCATCGTATCGAGTCAGCATTTTCCTGGGCCAATTCAGCTTTTTTTTCTTTCACCACCGGTGTGGAGAGAGGCTTGTGTTGGAGGGGCTATGGATGAGTGTTTAGGATAGCTACAGGATTGTCAGCCCTCATGTTGTAATTGTATTGACCATAAATCACAGTGATGCACAGTGGCGTTGTGGCCTACATACAAAGCGATGCAGCTGTGAGGATATCCTCACCAAAGCATCCTTCTGAAACGAGATCACTTCCTGGGAATCGCTGGGGGGGGGGATGTTCTGCTTTGTCAAAACCCCTCCTTCCAGTTTCGAGCATAACTCAAGACATATGTCAACCATTAGATCTGTCTTTAGTGAAAAACAGACCTCATCTCTTTTGAACCCCCATCCCCCATCCACACCATATCTGGCCACGTTTGACCACAACAGAAAAGCCATGACATTTTCCAGCCTTCCCTTTTTGTGCATCCTCAGCATCTTGTATTTTTCCCCCACCATTTCCTTTTAACCTCCAGTCTCTGAGGAGAGCAAAGACTTCCTGAACATTTAACCTGAAACATTTACATTAACGTGAATTATTCATGAATTCAGCTACAAAATATTCCTACATGATAAATGTACACAAAATGTACATACTCAGACTAGCCTGATATCAACAAACATAGACAGAATCTGTGCATGTGGAGATTATCTAAGCTTTCCAGGCTCAACACAGTGACACTGGACACTCCAGCATGATACTTCAGACGAAGATGAACAGTTGGCTCTTGCCTGTCTATGCTTTGGCCGGCCTCCAACCATTTGCTGGACAACAACAAAGAACACAGTCCTTTGTCCTGTCTACTGTAAGATGAAGGTGACACCCATGCACATGCATGAAGAAAATGTTCTTAATCTTATTCATTAATAAGATAATCACATTAAGAACATTTTTACAGCAATAAGGAAACAGTTATGGAAGATGGTTAGCTGTGGATCAAATGGTTTCTTTACTAAAGACTACTTCTATAGGGGAACTCCAAGATGAACCTTCCAGATTCATTTACAATAGCTGAGGAACCTAAAATAGATATATATTGCCTATTTTATTCTAATTTGCTATACAAAGAAGGCAAACAGCTGATTATTTGCTTCATGTCCCTTCATGTCACAACGATATGGCTTCTGGTGGCCCTTGTTTCCAAACCATGTGTGGGCTAAAGGGCACTCTCAGTCCTACAACACTTTCAGTCTTTCCTACAACACCTCATCTGCTGTTTACTTTTATTACTTTGTTTATTAAACATCCATATGCTTAAACAACGCCAACCCCGTGACCGCAAGACAGTTCAGGGCAGATCAGTCAGGTGAGTGAAGATGTTTTATACCGGTTTTCAATAACTTTATACAATAAGATATCAATGTTTAATATGAACTCCTGCATTAGCTAAACAGGCAACATCACTTCACCACGTTTAATGATTCATATCTCATTGGCGTGACCATGCTATTTGCTTATCTGCTTCATATCTCATAGGTGTGACCATGCTATTTGCTAACTTACCTCTGCTTTGACTTCTTGCCTGGGTGCAGCTCCGTGGGCGCACAGCCAGCATGCGAACACGAGCAACAACTCGAGCGTGTCTCTCCGGGACGCCATTCGTCGGCCGACTTCAAATGGTAAAGTTATGAATCTGTGCCCCCGATTGCTTTCCCTATTGCCTACTTTTCTGTCGGTCCGTTTTTTTCTCTATTTGTCAGAACATTGCAGCAAGTGAAACGTGGTAAGAAAATAAGTTATTGGAGTGACAAATGGTTGCATCCACTTTAAGGGATAAAAATAGGCCTGAGCATTTGCAATATATTTATAAGTTGGCTACTGCATCTAGCCGCCCTGACGCTGATCCTGTCTATTCTAAACGTTGAGAGGAATAGCGGTTGGACAACTCTGCTAAGCGACTATGTCGGGTGCACTTTTTAGTTCTCCGGCTGGTCCTTAAACCATACGCTTTTCATTCCGTATTTTCGTAATTTCTTTCCTTCTTTGTTCCTAATCCTGTTCTTCTCCTTTGGTCATGTGCCTGGCTGTGTTGATGCTCCTCTCTAGACCTCTCTCAGTTGCAGACGTGGTAGGTTGATGGTCCCCAGAGGCCAACGAAAAGCCCTCCCCCTTAATGTTTAGCCCATCCCTTCCCTCAGAAAACGTTCTTGATATCAACCTTGTTTTTGGCTCGCTTGTCCATGAAACGATTAATAGGCATTCTTTCCACACACCAGGTTAGACTTTGCTGGACTATGGACTGGACCAACAAATGTATCCTACTTTTTAATGTAACTGTAACCCTTTATGTGAAGGGTGATGTTATTTCGTCTAACATACTTTTTTTATTGGCAAATGATGGAATTAGATTTCAAGGAGGGTTAACTTTAAAAGGTTTTTCAAAAACTTGTTTGAAAAGTTCAATACAAAATTCAAAGATTCCTTAGTAGTATGCCCAGAAAGTAAACAAATGTAGCTCTGCCCAGGTAGACAAGTGCTACCTGCTGTGTGAGAGGCATGTAAATTCCAGGAATACCTTTTAGATAAGGACCCACCCTGCACAGATGAGGCAGAGAAGAGGCTCCAAACATCTGTGCTCGCTCATGTTGTTGGCACTATTTTAATAAGGCCACTCGGCATCTGTTCAAACAAATATGCTCCACTGACATTTGCGGTTTCAGTCCACTTCAAGGATGAACGCAGCACCAAGCCAATCTGCTCACATTCAGAGGAAAGACTAAACCTGATAATCCATTCTGTAAACAAAGCACCATAACGAAGTATACACAGCATGTTCCAAAGTCACCATTCCCATAAATATATTTAAAAATGTTAGTAAAGGGGTTATTTTGGAATTGATCATATTTTGGTACAGAATACAGAACATGATTGTTTGGTTTAATACTTGTCTAATGTAGTCCTTTAATCAGTTTAATCAGTGTAGTCCTTTCATTCTACACTTTCATGGGCCTAAGGACACTCTGCAGTGTTTTGTATGAAAATATAATTTTCAATGATCTTTTAAAAATATTGCCTACAGGTTTTAAGTAGTAGAGTATAGGTCTACTTGATATAATTATGAGTAACTGGTAGGCCTAAGTAATATGAGTGATATGTGAATATCACACATCACAAATAACACTTGGTTTAGAGTCATACACATACATAGTCAGGCAGGGTAGTGTTGTCAGTTGACATATACTTTGCTTGCCACCTACAACAGAAGAGCCAATAAGAAAGTTCAAACATAAGGTATGAATAATGTGTGGAGGTGAGGGAGGATGTCTTGAATCATTGCTACACCCTGCAACCCATTACTGGTACCAACCTGTGCAACATCTGGTCCCACACTGATATCTGTACTTGTCTACTTACCTCTTTCTAATGTATGTTTCCATTGAAACAATTTGGCTCAACAAGGCTCAACAGCGGCCCCTAGTGGCCTCTAGTGATCTACACAGATTGCACAACTATAAAGAAATAAGTATTGAAAGGATAACAGACATCACGAGATATTGAGTGTAGTGCCACGCAAACTGGTCACATGTTGTTTTGGTGATGATTGAGAATACTGTGATTTAGTTCGACAGTGAGTAATCACTTCTGCTTTCTTCTCTTTCCACTTCATCTTTTGTCCACTTTTTTGTACAATGATATATTTAACTGTCGTCTGGTTTAGACACATGCACAGCTACCGTAGTTTGTATAATTGACTGTATCTCATATGAATGCACTGTTTTTGGGAGACAAAAGACTGAGATTTACAATTTCAATATAAACTTCATTTTGGGCAGTGTTTAGGTTCATAAGGTGTTCTTTCAAAAGAAGGAAAATAAAAAAATCTCCTTAAATTCCTCAAGGTCTTTTTCCTATTCTATTTGTGTTACTGGATTTATTGGCAACATCACAGCAACAGCACACCACTGCATGGCTGCATTGGTTGTCATGGCTCTGCAGATTAGTAGCCAGTGTGGGGCCATCTGGCCTCGCTCCGCCTATTTGCCATTCCTCTTCATTGCGCTTGGTGTGTCAGACACAGTGGAAGGCAGGAACGTTTAATTGTGTTAGGAAAGATCCGGGATTAGTGATGCCTGTATGTGAAGAGGCCTGAGAGGGTACTGTGCCAGTAAACATACACTTTCACACACACACACACACACACACACACACACACACACACACACACACACACACACACACACACACAGAGTTTCATGACAAACCACAAGAACAATCATTTGTTTACTTGCTTACTTGAGCGTAGGCATCCAAGTGGAGTCTGAGGAAACAGACCATATGTCTAATTACTGGTATCATTACCAAACTTTTATTTTACTCTTCAGTTTTGAACATACATTGAAATGACAACTCACGAAAGGGACAGACTAATATGTCTGATTTACTGGTTCAAAAGATACAACAGTAACCAAAAAAAAAATAGTTCCGTTTAGAGGAACCGAAACCCGAAAAACAGACAACATACGACAAAGTGGAACCAAACAGTAAACATCACAGTCAAACAATTCACAAATGGCTACCATTAGTTATTAATTGACTACTCTGGTGAGACAGATGGGCCTGGATATCATCTTCTTTAGTTTATTAGTATAACGAGGATAAAATGTAGGTCATATTGACACAATTCAACATAAGCTAACTGCACAATAATATATGAGCCAGTCACAAATATCTGAAGCTTTCTTGGGTCATATGTACAAAGTTTAGAGACCCCTAGTCTTTTCCCTGTCATTTATTCAGGTCTTAACAGCTTTGTTATCTTTACTTTTGTTGAAGGTGCTTCCCTGATTTTTTTCAGGTTTTGCTAGCTCACCATTTTTCTGCAAAAAGGATGTCTTAAAACTGGGCCAAAATATTTTAATGCTGTCAAATCATATAAAGAGTATGTATGCTACATATCAGTTATGTTTCTTTTTCTCAAGTTGTCCTCTTTGAGGAATGAAAAAACAGCACAACCATCACATTAGACCAACAACCAACAAATCAAGCCAACAATCAATAACTCATAGACTAGCAAAAGGACTGACAAGAGGTAAGACTATATGAAAACATAAACATACATGTTTTTGTATGAAGGCATAGAACTGTTAAAAGCACCAGAACACTTGTCAGCCAATCACCTCAGCCATCCGTTTCATCCTCCTCCAAGGAGCCAATCCCTGAAGCCATTTCCAACATCAGCTGTGACCTGATTGGAGAATCGGCTAACTGAGGCATCTCCAACCCCCCTTGGCTCTGGCTGGCAAGGACTGGAGACATATCCTCAGCTGGGGTTCCACTGTTGGAATTGAGAAAGGCCTGGTACTGGTTCCAGAAGTTGACGGATGCCCTGGTGGCTGTGGAGGGCTGGGCAGGGAGAGGGGTGGACAGGGAGGTGGCAGCGTGGCGCTCAGAGCTGAAACGGGTAGATCTCACAGGAGTGCGTGTTGGCTTGACAACCGTTCCGCTGTGGTGTTTCATATGCCCCTGTGTGCATCAGCAAGAGGAAAAAAAGGTTAAATGGTTAGTAGATAGGGGTTAAGCATTTTCCCACTTTTCTACATTTACGGAGCCAGCACTGTGCACAAACACCAGCATTTTTGAAAGTACATACTGGATGGACAGCCAGAGGAATGTGAGGAGAATTTGACAAAACATGTAATGGTTAATAATCATGGACTGCACGTTTAAACACTCTATTCAGCCACATTTTCGTATCTTTCTTTATTCATCATTTACGTTTGTCTTTGAGTACCATAGAATTCTCTCACCTTCAGACCGCTGCGGCTGGCATACTCCTTCCCACATTCAGAGCAGCAGTAGGTCTTCTTCTCTGGCCGTGCTGCAGGGTGTGGCAGAGTTGGAGCAAGACTTATGGGTACCACTGTTTCAGCCTGTTCCTGCTCTGGCCCCATTTTCTTCCCAGGATCCATCACTTCATCCTTCACGGGAGGGGAGGAGCGGCTCTCCATCCTCAGCTCTCTTGACTGCAGGAGTGTTTGTTCTGGAGCCTCCAGTGCAGGTTCAACACTGTCCTTATCCACAGTGTCCAATGATGGCACTGCCTGGTTGTCCACGTCCAGGCTGGTAGTCACCATCTGGGTGCTCTTTGGTGTTGAACAGGAAGGCACCTCCACCTTGGTTTCCTCACAGGGCTCTGGGCTCTGGGCTCTCTGAGGCTGGGTATTACCCTGGTCCACATTGAGTGTGCTACCTCCGTTTGCAGTACCTGAGGTTGGCACTGGGTAAGGTGGAGGAGGGCTGGCACTGGACTGAGGAGGGGGCTGTGCTGAAAAACTCTGTGAAGACATGCTTGGAAGACTCACCAAATCTGACCTACTGCCAGCTGGAAACATGGATAGGAAAGACGGAGGTTCACTCAGCCCATTGTCATCGTCCCCTAGTAGACTCAAGGGGCTGTTGGGTTTGGTCACCACAGGGGAGCTTGGGGCAGAGGCGGCATTTCTGGCTGGGGTAGTGATGGTATTTTCCACATAAGGGTCACCAAGGGTAGAACGTTCTGGAGAAGTGGTGGCAGGAGGAGGAGATGGGGAAAGAGATTTGGATGACGGAGGTGGCGGAACACTGGCACTCAGGATGGGCGGTTCCGCACTGCCCGACAGGGGAACATGAGCAGCGGGATTGAGGGTGGGGTCTGGGCTGAGGTCAGAGGGTGGGATTGGGTCAGGGC
This sequence comes from Clupea harengus, assembly GCF_900700415.2. Classification (NCBI taxonomy): domain Eukaryota; kingdom Metazoa; phylum Chordata; class Actinopteri; order Clupeiformes; family Clupeidae; genus Clupea; species Clupea harengus. The sequence continues at coordinate 15,975,987 of NC_045173.1, read as the reverse complement.
TGTATGACTGTCTGGGGCTGCCCACAGCTGACAGGGATACCCCACTGATGCCACCGACTGGCAGACATATGGAACTGCTCACAGACGTGCTACCCTCTATGCTCTGACGCTGTTCTGTGCTCTTCAACTCATTGCCCGAGGAGGCAGAATCAACTGCACTGGGCCCGGTGGCAGTTCCTTCAGAGCTCTGGAACAGAGAGAAGGAGTCCTGTTCTGTGGGGTTGGAGTTCAGCTCTCCTTCACCCTCTGGTGGCAGCTGGCCTCCCAGGTGCATGCGGATATGGTGCTGAAGGACCAGGGCGTTGGTGAACTTGCGCTGGCACAATGGGCACGAGTTCTGGGCTCGGGCGTTGGGCAGGCGCGCATGGTGGGTGGCCAGGTGAGCCCTGAGGCTGCCCTTAGTGGAGAAGGAACGTCCGCACTGCTTGCATGGGAAGGGCCGCTCACCGAGGTGTGTGGCCTGGTGCAGGCGGAGTGCCCTAGGGCAGCTCAGCACCCGCAAACAGATGCCACACTGGTTGGGAGCCAGGGCGGCTGCTGCGCTCATCATCCCTAGGTTGGGCATCAGTATACCAGCCAAACCAGATGGCCTGCCAGTGGTTATGCCCAGTGCAGCCAGCATCTCTCTGGTGAAGGTGGACGCTGGAGACAGCATGGTAGAGGAGGAGGAGGATGAAGAGGAGGTGGCGCCGTGGGAGGTGCCAGAAGCGCTCGAGCTCATGTAGCTACTGGAGGTGGGGAGAGCTGGGGCCGAGGTCATGCTCATGCTGCCGCCTACCGATGCCTCTCCTGTGGAAGACAACCAGTGGGATGGGCTCGGCGGCTCCTTCTCCAACTTCTCCACCAGCCTCTGCAGCTTGGAGGTGTCAGAGGTCAGGGTGGAGGTGGATGCGGAGGTGGCAGACGAGGTTGCAGCTTTGGAGAATGAGGAGAAGGGGAAGTTGAGCTGCTGCTGCTGCTGCTGCTGCTGAGAGGAAGAAGAAGAAGAGGAATGCTGGGATGTGACCAGGGAGGAGGATGGGGATCGTAGGAGCCCTAGGGCAGAGTGGTGGTGGCTGGAGGCAGAGGGGAAAAGGAGTGTGGGAAGGTGAGCCAGCTGGGAGTAGGCAGAGTGTTGAAGCAGAGCCGGGAGTGGAGGCGTGTTCTCGTCGAAGCGCTGCTGCTTGGCGCCCTTGAAGAACCCTGCGATCGAGGAGGCAGAGGAGACAGGAGCAGATAACAGAGAGGAGGCCAGTGTGGAGGAAGAGGTGGAGGAAGATAAGGAGGAGGAAGAGGAAGGTGTTTGTGACGACGCAGAGGACATTGAGGCAGCTGCAGCGGCGGCAGCTGCAGCGGCTCTGTTGAGCTGTATGAGGGAGTGAGCTGTGGAGATCAGGGCGATGTCCACGCTAGGGGGCAGTGGTAGAGAGGAGGGTGGGGTACGCTGGGATGACACCCCTGTCCCTGTGGAGGACCCTCCCCCAGGTACACTGACCTCCAGGCCGTCGCAAAACAGCTCGTCCTCTGCCTGCCTCTTCCGCTGGCGCTGAGCTGTCACCATGGCACTTCCTCCACCGCTGGAGCTCATGGGCTGGCTCTGCTCAGTCCCGGCGCCCGAGGTGAAGAGGGCCGGGGGCAGCAGGGAGAGCGAGAGCTCTGGGTTCTGCTCGCGGTGCCGCAGGAAGTGCACCTTGAGGTTCCCGCGTGTGGTGAAGCGGCTCAGGCACACAGGGCACTGATAGGGACGTTCGCCCGTGTGCGAGCGCAGGTGGATCTGCAGGGACGAGTCACTGCTGAACTGCTTGCCGCAAAACCGACAGGTGTGATGGATGCGTCCCAAGAATGACGATGTGGACCCAACTCCTAGGGAAGACAGGTTTGGCTCAGGTAGGGGTGCAGTTTGGGCTGTGGCTGATGGTAGAGCTGGGTTGGAAAGACTGAGACTACCGAGTCCACTAGCTGACAGAGCAGTAGATTTCTCATGCATGGTGCGTGCAGGCAGACCCAGGGACAGAGGGTAGCTGGAACCACCAGAGTTGGAAACACTGAATGAAGAGGAGGAGGAAGAAGATGAAGATCGGGCACCAGTGGCTGGATACACCTGGTTGTCTACTCCTGCTCCTCCAATGGAGCTTTCCAGCTGAGATTTGTGAGGGCGCAGAATTTGAGAGAGTGGGTGTGTTGGCTTTGGTGGCTTAGATGCGGCTTGAGGAGGGAGCAACGAAGAGAAACATGCGAGGAGAGGAGGCACTGAGGACGGTGTAGGGACAGGGGTAGGCTGGGACGGCCTGGAGGCACTTTTGGACCCCTCCAAGCACAGCTGGGGCAGAGGGGGCAGGAGGAGTGGGAGGGAGTCCCAAGCGCAGGACGCCCCACCCAGCCTCAGCACCTGTCTGCAGATCTCCTCGGTCATCTGCATCTGGTGGATCTGGCGCTGCTGGAGCACATGCAGCTCCTCCAGGATCACGGCGATGCTGAGGTGGGCTCGGGGCTGGCCGGGGGGCACTGCACCAGGGCTGGGTTCAGGGGTAACAGGGCTGGGGGGGCCTTCAGGCACCGGGCTGGGGCTGCCTGTGGGGGGATGCGGCGGTGGGCAGAGTGGGGCGGTGGAGGAGGAAGACGAGGAGGATGAGGTGGTGGTTGCCGACACGCCGAGTTTTGGAGATGCCATGAGGAAGCGAGGACAGTGGTTCTGGGCGGAGGAGGCTGGTGTGGGGATTTGGGTTGGGTAAGACAGGTAAGGTGGATGGACGTCAGGTGGTGGATTGGTGTGGTGGGAGCCTGCAAGGGAGGTGGGAGAGGGTTTGGGTTTGGGCTGGCTGGAGCAGGGGGTGGAAGCCGAGCTGTCAGCAGGCAGGGAGGGGATGAGAGGACCCTTGCTGGAAGGGGGCGAGGCCAAGGGGGGCTGGCAGCTCCAAGACGAGGAAGATGTGGCAAATGAGGAAGAGTCCGTGGCAAGGGTTGTGCTGAATGACCTCACAGCAAACGGCTTCTCTGAGAAACCAAAGGGGAACCTTTTTACTCACTGATTAACTGATAAACGCAACATGGCAATGAAAGGACAGCTTTCAGTACACATTATACTGCATGTGAAAGCAAACTGGAATAATTAACAAATTACATATATTCATTTCTATGACTGTTAGCAAACCATAGTTGTGTTTGCTAGTTCTGAGAGTTTAATTTTCAGTATGCTAGCTAAACTGTTAAAGGCTGAAAATGTTACTAATACTTGGAAATGCTACTAATTACATTTAGAAATGCATTACACAAGCATAACAGGTAAACGCTAACATATTCTGGTTTGACAGTAGCCTAAGTGTTCCAAACTTTGAGAGATACATTTGTCAGGTTGGCCGTCATTCATTACAGGGCACTCACTGTTTAAAAAAATTAATTGGGCACTTTGGCTTTCAGCTGTTCCTTACATACACCCGGTCTTTATCCCTTTATCCCAGCTCCTCTGAAATCCCATCCTTGCACTCACTCAAAACACTTTATACACCACTTACAGCCAACCTTGTTGCCACAGCAACACATGCCAAAGGACAATGGACCTTCCCACAGAATTCACTAAACCTTCTTAACCCCCTTCCCTTCTCCTCCCCTCCCCATCCAGCCCCAAACACACAGAGACAGCCTCTCTGTGAGCTAGGCCTTCCATCTAACCACTCACCTTCCCTCCTAACCCTGTGAGGAATCAGAGTCAGCCTATATTGATGAGGTGCTGGACACTGTAAGAGTACTATGATTGGTTGAAGGAGCTGACCATCTCAACAGTGAAGTTGTATTTTTATTACACAACCATGAAAGAAGAAAGAGATGAGACAATCACACAGAAAGGAGTGCATTCATATATATATATATACTGTATATACACACATACACACACACATGCAGTGTGTGCCAAAAGGTTTCGTACACACACTCAAAGTAAATTTACAGATGAATGGTGTTGAAGAATTTCCTGTACCTGCATGCATAGCTACCTCCAGAACTGAGGTCATGGTCCAAGACACACATAGACAGATAGAGAGAGAGAGAGATAAAGAGAGTTCCTGGCAGTGTCCACGCCTGAGTGCTTGTCCACAAAACCTCAGGACCACAATGAGGTCTCGTGCTATTTCAGTTACATTTCAAGTGCCCCTCTTCCTTGCCATAAGACAGTCTTCCTCAACCCATCTGTCTTGCTCTCTCACCGCAGTCATTTATCAGTCAACAATCTAAAATCAGCTAAGTACTTTTCCTCTTTCAGTCCCTTTTCTTTCACCCAATATCACAGTGTCTACATACTTCCCCCACCTGGGTGGTCTAAGTACCTGAACCTCGAAACATGAGATGCAGCATAGAGGAGTCTGTGACGAAGGAAACTCCTAATGAGATATTTAAAAACAGGCACAGCTCCTCCATTCGTCGCGCTTCGCTGACTAGGCAACGCAAAGATGAATTACAACATGTCCCAGCCTACTGTTTGCAGACAGGTAACCTATATCTGAATCAGCAGTCGTTACTCTATTTAGCGGTAATGTATTGTTCTAAGGTGAATGCAGGCTATTGGCGCAGGCTACTTAATCGTTGACACTCTTGACAACAACTTGTCATTTTGACCTCTAGCGACTAAGCTAGCCGAATTTAGCGGAAAGGAAAAAAGAAAATAAATCAGGTACATACAATTTATATTGTGAATGAGTGCAACTTCAACATATCATGAGCCAGCGCAATGCACGTGTGTTTAATGAGCCCAATTTCATACCAAACTACGGACGTAATGCTTCACAATAGTATCTGTCTATATTTGTCGAGCAACTGTGGGCTGAAAATCGCTGTTAGGGAATATAAACATTACTTTCTCACCATGCGCATGTATCCGTGAACTCCATGGAGAGGAGTTCATAAGCTGCTGTGGTCGTTTCTGTTTCCGGCGCGACATGATTCAGAAAGTAATAAGAACTTGGATCACCGGTTAAAAGAGCACAGTTTCTCTTAAATGGATCTAGCTAAAACTAAATCTTCTTCCTCCAGTCGCAAAAACAAATTGTCTAATGTGTTACAGAGACACATCTTGAATTTCAGCAGTGTCTAAAAGTACATCTGACTACCAGTAAACAGGAGGAAACATGTGCCTGTGTGGCAAGTTATTTCTTTTCTTCTTTATTCAGACCATCTCTCTCCCTCTTTCTCTCTCTCTCTCACACACACACACACACACATAGTCACACACGGACATAGCACACAGTCTCCTTGTTCTCCCACCACATTTGCATTCAAATGGCGACAGACACCACCTCCTCAGAGACATGTACCCCAATCCTTCAACCAAAAGTCCTGTCTTCACCTCATTCAATCCACCGCAAAATGTAGTAGAAAACTATTTTACTCCTCTCTCTTTCTCTCTTCCTCACACAGACACACGTGGCGCACACAAACACACTGACACACCACACAACACACACACACACCCACAGAGAGAGAGAGAGAGAGAGAATAAACTCTTTCGGGGGTATAGCAATAGACCTAAGATTCCATTTTGTTGAAACTCACACATACATCAATCTGACAAAGTCAACAGATCACACCATGAACCACGATAGTAATGACACCAACTTAAAACTGGATTAGATCACTCAGTGACATGGCACGCATTAAAGGTTAATCCTCCCTCAGCTGGTTGTTTGTGTTAGTGTTGATTCGGATTGGGGTAAGGGGGCTTGGGGCAGGTTGACTGCTTGGAAGATGAGCTTTTATAGATTGCGTAATTATAGCCACCAGGTATATGCTGTGTTGTGTAGTGATATGTAACCTATGCACTGTGTGTGTGTGTGTGTGTGTGTGTGTGTGTGTGTGTGTGTGTGTGTGTGTGTGTGTGTGTGTGTGTGTGTGTGTGTGTGTGTGTTAATGCCAACACATTGTTTAAGTGTTTCTAGATATTGTTAGATATTGTATTGTATTGTATTGTATTAACTATTGTGAAATTCACCCCAAATGCCCCCCTTCCTAGTACCTATAGTTATTGATGCCATTCATAATTCAGCCTCCCAAAGAGGAACTGTAAAATATTTGAGAAAAGATCAGAGAGGGAGAGACACAGAGGCAAATTGAGAGAGTAAGTACGTGTGTGTGTGTGTGTGTGTGTGTGTGTGTGTGTGTGTGTGTGTGTGTGTGTGTGTCTGAGAGAGAGAGGGAGAGAGAGAGCACAGATGTCTTAGGCCTTTAGGCCTGTAGCTTGACTAAATCCAAGGCATTACCATTTCAAGTTATACAGGAAAAATCACATTTGCAATGGACTGTTAATGAAATGGCTAAAAGGATTCTGACATGAGATCTTGAAGCAGAACGATATGAATTCCTTTAGAGACAGAAATCAACAGCCTTTCCTTGGACCAATGTTAAGGAAACGGTTTGAAATGTCACATTGGTTGTTTTTTGCTGTAATAAAATCATTAATTTATCTTTTTTACAATTAAGTTAAATAAATACAATTATGATCAAAGAGCCCCCCCCCCCACACACACACATACAAACAAACAAAAAAACAGGTTGTATGCTTAGTAGAATTAAATATGGAACTAGTGTTGCCAATGATTTACTTGCACATCACCAAAGACAGTGAAGAAGACAAAGCTTATTATTTAATGCCAGTAGAGCATACATGTAAGCTGTATTAACACATTTACCTCTGCATTCAATCTTGCGCGAAATCTTCCCCTAAAAGGTGTGTTCCATCTGTAAATTGCATGCATTATAGTAATATATGTAGTTAATTTGCTTGCGTTGGTTCATTTTTATGTTTATACGTTTAGTCTAAGGTTCTCACGACAAAAGAATGTGTTATTGTGTTGTCTGCCCTTAAAATTAACCTTTCACAATTTCAAAGAAACAACACATGTAGCTACGGCCTATTTGACATGTACAGCAGAAAAATATAATATGGTTAATTTTACGATTGCTATTGCATCTGATCCCTAAAAATGTGTTATGACGTTAGCCTATTCGGACAAATCATTTTCGCCACCCAGGTGCTTTTTTTCTGTCCTATGGCGAACCGTACAACCGAACACATTGAATTTCATAATTGCGTCAGCGTAACGCACGCGATAACTTCGGCTGCCCCGCTACTGTACGAGGGACCTGTTGAGTCGCGCGCTATGATCATAACAAGTTATGATTCATATTTTTATGACTTCTCGCACGACGCTGATTCGGCAAATCGTCTCAAGTTTGAGTACATAAATGTATAAGTATTGTCGTGTTGTACTCACCATATAAAACTCGATGATTTTTGATAGTTCTTTCTGAAATAATCGGATAGGATCTCAGACAGACAGCGTTCCTGTCGGGACATCAACATCGCCTTTTTCGGCATTGAGCCACAAAGATGCGCAGCCGTATTTGACTGCAAGGCGAAACGTTAAGCACTAAATTATTTACTTGTAACGTCGTTTAAATTAGGGAATACATGTTCATATAGGCTATACGTAATTACACCGGGCCATTGTTCACCGAATAGCCTACTCAAAGAGAGAAAAGGAGGCGGGGGCGCGGGGCTGATCGTAGCCTATATGCGGTATTGAAAAAGAATTGGATTCTCGTCTTCCTGTCATCCCCTTACCCCTCCCCTACCGTTCGTCTCTCTTTGTATTTAGTGAAAGCGGCCTGCAAGTCGACTGAAGCCTGTGTTGGGTGCTCTGCGGCAGCGATGGGTGTCTGTCCGTCTGTCTCTTTGTCCAATCCGGACATTCTTCCCCGATAATGACCGTGACGGTATGGTCACAGGGATACTGTGGAACAATGTCAGTGGCTTGAGCAGTCAGTACCATGCATTTGCTCATGAAGTGACTTTAAGACAGTTATCCAGTGCAATGTAATTAAATCATTCACTATTGCCCTGCTGTGTCTTTCTGCGCTCGTGATTTCGTCTAGTCTGCACCGATTTAGCCCTCTGCGACTGTGGAGCACTGTGTTGGGGTAGTCGTTTCAAAACGTAACAAGGCGCAGCTGACAAACATTCAGGACACTAGAGCCGGCTTCTCTACACCTATCCCACTTGATAGTGCTAATACAGTACTAGAGACAGTGGGCTTTACATAAAATCCTGGGTTATAACTGTAGAAGTAGGTAACAATTTACACGTCGTGGTCGTGAATCAACTTTACAGTATTGCATGGTGTCACTGAAGTTATTGGCTTCATAATGTTAAGTAGTAGTGTACTCCAGACATTGTTATTACAATGTTATTCTGTCTGGGTGGGGCCTAAAAGATGAGATTTGATTGAAAATGATCCCCTTTTTTTAAATATGCTGGTTGACCCTAAAATACATGTTATTTGACCATCCATTCAAAGCATTTTCAGGTTTGTACTAAATGTATACTCATTTGTTGTCCATTGAAACCATACATCGGGTGTCTTGCTTTTGAACATCTTGACATAAGATGCAACTGTATCAGTGTCAAAGATATTTGTTGATACATAGGTGGCTACTTAAGTTACACTCTCTATTGCTAATAACTCACCTCATTCAGTTTCCACGTGTTTGTTTCTGTAAAGTAGATTTAAACTACTATGTACCTTTCATCGTTTTTGAAAGCAAATTTAATTAATTTACCTTACAGTTGTTGGTGTTGTTATTTGCATTGTGTTTCTAAACAGAACAAAACTGCATTGAAAATAAAGATAACTGTTTCCCTAAACAGAAGATACAACAGATCTTGGAGTCTTTGGATGAGCAGATGCCGGTTGAAGAGTGTAACTCTGTCTCTTCCAAAATGTCTGCTTTAATCGCTTCAAGGTGTCCCTGCACCTTATGTCCGAGAAGCCCTCAATTATACTACTAAAGGGGCGTAAACCAAACATAAAAAGAGTTGCACACAGCAGTTACATGTTCAGGAGCTGCCCATATAAGCATGATGAAAACAACAACATGAGATATAATGTTCCACCCTGAAGGTCAGTGCAAGGTGCCAGGCCTCATGAGAAAGGTATTCAACTCTATCTGGACTTCTGGTTTTGAGATAATCCGTTATTGACCACAACTGTTGCAATGCAGCATTTTAGAATGACCAGCAACATCATGATCAATTTCAATGCTTGGATGTAATTTTGTGTGACTTATTTCTAACAAGTTTTACCAAGATTGATTTTGAAAGGTATTCCACAAGCATTCATTTGCCAGACACAAAACAAAACTTACTAGAATTAACTTAAATTGAGCATTTATTCAACTCTGCAGTACAGGACATCTTAATGATAGCTACTCAGACCCATTTCTTTCTGATGCACGACTGGTGTTAGATCACATGCATACAGTTTTTCTGATGAACACATGATTATGTAACATCCAAGAGAGCCTGCTGAAAGCATGTTCAAGAACCACATAGCTAGGACTCTTTGAGGACAGTGTTTATAAACAGCCGATCTTACTCGTCTTCATTGCTCTTTAGCTGAGTGTCTCAAGTATGAACTGAAATTTAAAAAAAATCCAAGACATGTCCTGTTTAGTCAGCATGTCCAAAGATTACATTCAAAGCAAGAGATGCAATATTTATTCTTTTTTAAATAAATCCTCCTTGGGAAGTATATCTGAATAAAGACAAAATGTTAACATATAACTATACCTTGTAGCTATTCCTCAGATCTTTCAATTCAATTTTATTGTCGTAGAACTCTCAGCTGTTTGCCTGGATTCCTCCTCAGGCCTGGCTCTCCTAAACAGCCTCCAAAAGCAGAGCGAGAAGCCAAAGGTGTTTCTGATGTCCCGTCTCATGAATATGTACAGGAAGGGATCTGCGAGGGGGCTCAGGTACACCAGAGCACTGGTGAGCACCAGCGACAGATCATGAGATGTGTTGTGTTTACTGACTGACGCCAGGATGTAGTAGAGGTTCCTGATGCAGAATGGAAGGAAAAGGACTATGTATATGCCCAGGACTAGGCCCAGGGCACCCATAATCCTCCTGCTCTCGTCTCGTTGTATGGACCTGCAGTGCTTCAGAGCCTTGTGGGTGAGCACCCAGAACACAATGAGTGGTAAGGCCGGTGTAAGAAGAATGACTGAGAATACCTCCAGAGACTCTTGTAGGTCCTGTACAAGTGTGAAATCCAGAAGAGCATACAGCGCACAGATTACCCAGACACAGAGCGACATGACGATGGAGCACTTCACAGTCCGGCGGTACCGGTACCATATGGGACAGGCCACGGTCAGGTACCTCTCCACAGATATACACACCATAAACCCCAAGCTGGCGGTGATCCCCAGTCGCACAATGACCCTTGAAATGCAGCGTAACGCCAGAAAGACTGGTGCGGTCTGGTCAAAGAACCGGCTCAGGATGAACACGACTGTGATTGCAATCTGGAAGAGGTCCGAAACGAGGAGGTTGATGACGTACACAGGGGCCACATGGTCAACCTTGACCAGGCGCTGCAGTGCATAAATGGCTGTAATGATTCCAGGCAGCCCGATAAGGATGATGATCCAGTCCACTATGATTCCTAAAATGTGTGTGTAGTAGGCAGGTTCTTCTTGCGGTAATGGACAGAGACCTGTTTTGTTGGCCATCGTCTGGCTTGTGCCGGGTAGGGTACTCCAAAAAAGGTTGAGAAGGAGTCTGATCACCAAGCCCCTTCACAGTGCTAAGAAGTGTATATCTCAGGTGTAGTGGCCTGAAGAGTGGATAACTTCTCTTAACTGTAAACAGTTCCTTTTTAGAATTTCACCCGAAGCTTCCTGTAAAGCATGTATTGATCGAATGGTTTGATATGCAAGTATTCACTTCTCTATATCAATGTTCTTGAAAATGTCTTGTCATCTTGAGAAAAAAATATTGTACAAACTTGAAATATATTTGTCTGTGCATTGCAATGGTATCAGAAATATGTTATACAGAAACATTGCATTTCTAGTAAAAGAAAACTGCGATTACCTTTCATGCAAAATCCTACAGGCATGTCTGTCCATTGTGTATCATTTACCATCAGCTGATGGCCATCAGCAACGGCACAGTAGCCTTCCTTTTTTTATTCTTGTACATTTTCATGAGACGAGGGACATCATAACCTCTATGTATGGAGTGTGTGCAAAAATGGTGTTACAGGTTTACATGAATTTGCATCTGTGTTTGTCTTCCTTAGTTCTGTCCCGACCTTTGTTCTTTATGGATGCTAACCTTGCCTGTGGATGCAAACCATGCCAGCTTTGCTCTCTGTGCTATCTTTGTTATCTTACACTTCACCGCCAAGCAGCCTTGCAATGCTCACTCATTGCAAAACAGTTACGTTGCATACAGCAATCCTATTGCACATCCCTGATATCTGTGTGTACAGGCCTCATCGACACCATCGGAGAGGGGTTTTCTCCTGTGCAGGTCATGCGATTAGTCAGGAAAGGTGTTGCATTTTGCCGGAGAAGGCAAATATGCTGATATTTCTACAAAAGAATTGCTGAAGTATTGAAGCTGTAGTGTGTGTACAGAGTGTGTGTGTGTGTTTTGTATTTATTTGCACTATCTTGGCAATTACCCTGTTTGGCAATCTAGTTTCACTCACTTGCTGGTTTGTCAAGCCACACCTACAGCAATCAGCTGCCTTTGTGTAATCAGAATCTGGGGGTGCCTTCAGCCGGAGGCAATCAGTGAACCTGCTATTTTAATAGGACTGGTGCTGAAGCGTCAGCTCGTGTTCAGCCCTTTTCGTGTGAAGCCCTTTTTGGGTAAAGACATGCAAGTCTACCTGTACAAATCCACCGAAACAAGGATCACAAACCAGGTAAACTTTTAGATTCTACCATAGCCATGTGTCACAATAGCATCTCTGTTGTCACTGGTTGTCAAAAAAGATCTCAGCACAGCAGACGGCAGCGCAACCTGGGTAACCTCCGCTCACTTCAACAAACCTCTTCTGCTGTAACCTCTTTCTCTGTTGGCCTGTGGAACTGTCAGTCTGCAGTCAAATAAGCTGATTTCATCTCAGGTTATGCCAACCACCTCTCTCTAGGGCTCTTAGCTCTCACGGAGACATGGATCAAACCTGAAAACAATGCTATCCCGGCAGCACTCTCCACCAACTATGCCTTCTCCCATACTCCCCGACCATCTGGTCGTGGAGGTGGGACGGGGCTGCTGATTTCAGACAACTGGAAATTCACTCCACTGCTGCCTTCAAACCTCACTGCTGATAACTTTGCTTCCTTTTTCACAGAGAAAGTGCCAGCCATCGGGAAACAGTTCGACCAACTGTCTCCCCCCCCCTAAGGGCGCAACCGTCAATGGCTCATCATTTCCTTCTTTCATCCCTCTCAGCGAAAGTGAGGTCTCCAAAATCCTAACAGGCAGCCGTCCAACTACATGCCCGCTGGACCCCATCCCACCCAACATCCTTCAAGCCATATCGCCTGCCGTCTTACCGGCAATAACACAGGTGATTAATGCTTCATTTAATTCTGGAACATTTCCTTCCCTTTTCAAAGTGGCTCGGGTAACGCCGCTGCTCAAGAAGCCGTCTCTCGATCCCACTCAGGTAGAAAACTATCGACCGGTCTCACTGCTCACACTCCTTTCTAAAACCATTGAGAGGGCAGCTTCCAAACAGGTTACCGAGTTCCTGTCAAAGAACAATCTCCTCGATCCAAACCAGTCTGGATTCAAAAGCGGTCACTCCACCGAAACAGCCCTGTTGTCTGTAACGGAGGCCTTAAAAACAGCTAGAGCAGCAGCTCAATCCTCGGCTCTCGTCCTGCTTGACTTATCAGCTGCGTTTGATACAGTCAACCACCGCATCCTTCTGTCCATACTGTCAAGTATGGGCATTTCTGGCAATGTGCACTCCTGGTTTGAATCCTACCTCACTGGGCGCTCGTTCAACGTGTCTTGGCAAGGTCAGCTGTCTGTTCCTCACCTCCTCACCACTGGGGTGCCCCAAGGCTCGGTGATGGGACCACTTCTCTTTGCCATTTACACCACCTCGTTGGGCCCTATCATCCGCTCGCATGGGTTTTCCTATCACTGTTATGCCGATGATACTCAACTGTTTCTGTCTTTCCCTCCTGAGGACACCACGGTCTCGGCGCGGATCTCGGACTGTCTGGCTGATATATCCACATGGATGAAAAATCACCACCTTCAGCTGAACCTGGCCAAAACGGAGCTGATGGTCTTCCCAGCCAAACAGGTCATCCACCATAACATCAATATCAATATTGACTCTTTATCTCTTGTTCCATCCAAAACAACAAGAAACCTGGGGGTCATTATTGATGACCAACTGACCTTCACGGCCCACATCGCCTCTGTCTCCAGGTCGTGCCGCTTTGCGCTATACAACATCCGCAAAATCAGGCCGTACCTAACCCAGTATGCCACCCAGCTGCTGGTGCAAACCTTGGTGAGTTCCCGCCTGGACTACTGCAACGCCCTCCTAACGGGCCTGCCTGCCTGCAAATGTTACACCCAGGACGCTGCGCTCGTCTAGTGAGCGTCGTTTGGCACTGCCGTCTGTGCAAGCACGGCAATCCAGACTATTCTCATTTGTAGTTCCACGTTGGTGGAACGAACTGCCTAGTACTACCAGAGCAGGGGCGTCCCTCTCTACCTTCAAGAAGCTTTTGAAGACCCAACTCTTCAGAGAGCACCTCCCTTCCTAACTGGCACCTGACTAGCGCTTAACTTGCACTTCAGCAGTTACATTCCTGCACTTCTTTTTCCTTTTTTCTAGGTCGTTGTTTTCTAATTCTCATGTAAAGTAGTATTTATTGTTACACCATGCTTTTTATTGCTCTTAGCTTGACTGTTCTCTCCCTTGTACGTCGCTTTGGACAAAAGCGTCTGCTAAATGACTAAATGTAAATGTAAATGTATTTGTATTTATTTAAGTATAGTCTAAACTTTTGTTAACAGTTCATATATTATTTAAGTTTTAAATAAAAGTTTTAAAAAGTGTTTCGTATTTATTTATATATATAATCTACTTTAAACAGTTCATATATTTGGCAATAAAAAAAGCCTTTCTTAAATGTCGTCAATCGTCATTTTTTTTATTTTTTATAAAAGTATCGGTTCCGGCACCGTTTAGGCACCGGTATCGTTTTAAAAGTATCGGTTATGTACCGGTATCGGATAAAAAACAAACGATACCCATCCTTATCCCTGACTGTATACATGCATTAATGTGTGAACATTTCTGACAGTCAGTCATTTCAGTGTAATTTCATGTCACACTTTGTCGAGTTGCATGAAGACCACAAGACCAATTCAGCTGGGACAAAGCACACCCACAATTGCGTTTATCAATTGTATGTCAACCGACACAGGCAAAAAGATCACTGCATTTACTAATAAGAATACTTTGCTTCTGCGTCTTTGTAATACATCTTGTCCTACAGTAAGTGGTGAATCCCCAGTAATATGTTTTTGCATGTTATGCCTAGAGATGCTTAGTTAATACATTGATGTCTTGATGTCACTACCACTTTGTACGTTTTTGGGAGCAATAACTCAAATGCCACAGCATCCTGTGTTGTCATTCAAGTCTACAACAACTAAAAGCCGATTATGTATTAAACTTTCAGAAGGGTCTGATTGCAGGGGCCTGTCAATACCGTAGCATAAAAGCAGAAGCATAAAATGATTACAAGAAGCAACTACAGCTTAGAGAAAACAAGTATCACCTTGGTCACATACCAGTTGCTATTTGTGAGAAGAGAATGTACCATCTGATCATGTCTTAATGACTTCTGATCATGTCTGAATAAGTGGACTGGCCAATATGATAACCAGCAATGCACTAAACTGAATAATACGTGTATTCTAATAACATTTCCATCAGTTAAGCATTTTCCTTAAAATCCAACTAATTTAATAGAGAATTCAGTGCAGAGCGACCTTAAACCTTAGATACTTTATGTAATCCTTCACTGTGAAAATGCAAATGCCAGTCATTGATTGAAGAAGATGGATTAAACTTCAGATCTACCAGAAATTCATTTTGATGTGCCTGAGTAAACAAGCCCACCTTTCCCTAAGTCAGTAGTTCTCAATGTGGGATGCCTGCCATGAAATGTTTGGGAACCACTGCTAAAAAGAGGCGACTTCCAAAACATTCGCTTCCAGGACCACAAGAGTTGCATTTTCCTATTACAAACCGCTAGGTGGCACTGGCGAGACATTAAAATCCTCGATTTAAGGGACGTCCCGGTTTACGCCTCTAACAAATACTGTAATAGCAAAAAAGGCACCGTCATAGTAAAGGCACATACTTGAATCTGACACATTGCTACAGTCTACAAAGGTAAAGCCTCTTGTATTATGTATAGCAAACAAAAAGAAAATAGTAAGCTATTTCTTTAAAAAACGACCCGCCCCATTAGGCAAAGAATTAGGGAACATGAAAGTTCCATTAGGCGCAAAGACATGAATATTAATAATCACTCACATCCCATTTCCTTCCTCAGGTTCCAGGGCACAAAGCAGATTACTCTACACATAGAGAAGGTGATGCTGACATGGAGTTATGCCAGAGAGAACTTTTCTGGTTTCACACCTTGGGTACACTGCAACCACTAGGTCTTAATGAGGATTTTGAATAAAACACAATGTATTCTATATGCTTTATGTTTTATGATAGCTGGAGCCTGATGTTTACATAGCATTTATTTCTATAGTTGCTTGATCTATTTGTGTATATTTAAAAAATTGGCGCGGCTTAGTGTTTCTTTGTCTCTGTGGACACTCTTTAACTTTAACTTAAACTTAGGACTGCAGTTCTCTTGATGTTTAGCCACACAAGCTCAACTGATTGATGCAAGTGTCCTGCAATAAGTCTTATCAAGAGCTGTTATTTAACCTTTTGCACTGCTGCATTAATTTGCTTCCTGTTCATGCCTTGAAGGTCTGACCAAAACTTGCAAAGTAAAAGATTTTTGCATAGATTTGAGTGCGTGGATGCTTCTTTCCATTTAGATTGATTATTTCAAGCTCCAGCCCCTCAGCTAATTCTGATACTGGATGAGTATCGTGTCTTCCTCTAAAGATCAGGGTAGGCCCATTATGTTAACCCTAGTTCTTTTGGTGACATTTTGGGATAATCTAAGCTTGAGTATTTGGTGACTCTTTATTAGTGGATTACTCATTTAATCTAATGTGTGCTCAACACCCCCCTCCATTGGCTTTATGACAAAGTATTTTCCATACCAAAAGAGGTTGCTTAAACCCAAACTTTAATATTGAGTTGCTACAATATTGGTCAGTAACTTATTCTTGACTGCTGGAGTCAATGTGAAACAAATATCACCGTTCAACCATGTCAACATTTTTCTGAACAATTTAACAGAACAGAACAGAACCCTTACATAACTTCACTGTCCTATTAATCATCATCATTCCCTCTACTCCTCAGGAAGATCCCAAGTCATTCTTCCTGGCATCATGTAGGATTTGCAAGATTCGCAACTGAGCAGCTCGTCTTGGTTCTTCAGAGAGTTTAGACAGCATGTGGGCCACAAACGCACAAAATGCAGTGTCCTCATTAATTTCCATCACTTCCTTCTCCAGGTCAATTCTCTCCAGTTTTTTCAGTATTCCATCCTCAGTATTTACACGTCTCTTCACAATCTCAAGTTGGCCCACACGTCTTGTGGGCCAACTTGAGTCAGGCAGTATGTGACTTGAGTCCACTGTTTGTGCAGCATTCAAAGCTGGGGAGACACATTCAGTGGACAACATTGATGGTGTGGATGCAGATGATATATAAGACCGAAGAGAGGGGGTATAATCAGATCCCATGGTCTTCGTAAGCAAAACGACTTGAGGTTTTTTGCTGGTAATGACACTCACCACAGGCACATCGACGGCCTATTAAACATAAAAAGTGTATCGGTCATTGAGGACAATTTGCTCAGTTTTCGGGAGTTGAATAGCAGTAAACCGTTGCAGTAAACGATACAAGTATGTGTTGTCTACATTTGTGATCTTATGGCTAAAAATCATGTCAAAAACAGAAAGACACTTTACTGCAAAAAATGATTAAGCCGATTGATCAGTGATAGAACACCGGTCCAGGCGTTATTGTGTTGCGGAATAACTGGCTGTATGGTTTCAAGAATTTCGCTAAACTTACATCCGCTCCAGAGATATCGAAATCCCTTTCCCGGGCTTCAACCAGAGGGGAGAAACTCCCCTCTTTTCGTGTGGGGGGATTTATTCTGCGCATAAACTGTCGCCGCCTTCGACGCCTGGCTCGCAAGCTCTGTAATCGTGCAAACAAATCATCCTCCTCTTTCAGCAACTGTAACAGCCGAGATATCATAGCTACAACACAAGCGTCTAACACAACTTCAAACAGAGGGTATTTGTTTACATCCTAATCCTTCATGCCTTATATTTCTTTCTTCTTCTTTTCGGTGACATACCAAATATAATTAAGGCGTAATTGCGCCACCAATTGTTCTGGAGGAGCCCATACTCCTAGGGAGGCTACTACTAGGGATGCTTGGGGTCAGGAGCATGGCAGATTAATTCATATATGTATCAGGATAAGCATGCTTGCTTGCATACATACATAAGATGGTATATACATGATGTATCATGGACCAAGGAAGAACCTATAAAATTATAGGGAATCATTTTTTGCTTTTGTTAAAATAGGGAATATTAGCCTTGGCAGAGGTCTGCGCTCTCCGAATGCCCTCCTAGTTTTATAAGAGACATACAGTATGTGTAGGCATGCATATGTAGGCTATCAATAAGCCTATTTCCAGTTTAGAGAAAGAGAGAGAGATGACCCTTATGATGTTGCTGAACTGGAAAGTCCCCTTTACTTCCTGCTTGAGCTAAACAAGATTTTTTAACATGTTAACTACGTGGGTACATATTTTGATTCTGATGCCGAGTAGGCTATACTCACTAAGCTAACACTTTTGAATGTCACCTTATGTAAATGTGGTGTTGGAGGGCACCAATCTTGCCTTGATGCCTATAGTATAATAATCTAGTATATGAAATAACTTTCTAAATTATAGCAAACACTATTTAGTGTAATAGATTGTTTTAAACTATTTGCCTCCGCTGATGTTTTACAATATTTCTCAGAGCTGAGGAATGCATTGCTTGGCAAAATAAATTCAGGAAAGAGGTCAGCAGGCAATCCTATTCTTGGAAGAGTAGTTTAACCCAGAGAAGAGCAATTCAGTGCAAGTGTGCACAAGGATTAGTGCCTGAAACGAGGATCATGGTGGTGGATTCACAGGGGTGGCCACCAGAGGTGTACTGGCTCTCGGACATACACGGACAAATAAGGGTGGATCACGGCATCTGTATGCCGGTGGATCATCAAAACAAAGTGTGTATTAAGTTATACTAGCCCTATCTTGCCTTCCCAGTACACCACTGGTGGCCACCAGTATTCTCCCATGCAGATATACAAGAGTGAGCCCAGCTAGAGATTATATGATGTACTGTATGTCTATGTGCCAGCCAGGCCCACATGCCTTACTGTATATCTATGTGCCAGCCAGGTACACATGCCTTACTCCTTGCTTTTTCCCATTTGGTGCTGAGTACTCCTCCCATAACTGGAACACAACCAGGGACTTCTTGGGAGTACTGGGTGGGCCTTTCTGGAAATACACAAGGATCTTGTTCACTATAGGTAGTAGACTGAATGGAAAGACAACCCAGAAGTACACTGAGGACGGTGAGTCATTGATAAAACATGCTGTTGAAACAGTGGGTGCCGCATCCACATCTTTGACAACAAAAACAACGAGGACTGCAGGTCACAGCATTGCTGCAGAAAATTGCTACAGAAAACAAGGGCTACTACCAGCTTTACCCGAGCATTTTAAAGTGAGAGGAGAAAAGACAAAATGCCATGGAGGACCAAATAAAGAATAGATTGGCCAAGTCCGAAAATGAGAGACAGACTTCGCCTTCTGCCAGGTGAGTTTTTTTTTTCTTCCTTGTTTTTCCTTGTATTCCAGGCTAGAGTATTCCAGGCTGGAAGGCGAGAGGTTGCCGGAAACACTGTCAGTGTGCATATAGGACACAAAGAAGACTATCCTCCACAGTGTGACACTCTGCCAGAGCCTCATGCCATCCTGCTGGTCCTTCCCGCATTGCGGGGCTCGATCGGTGAGTCAGAGAGGGGAAACTTAAAGCATCATGTGGAGCCTCTCCGCAAGTCCGTCTGGAGAAAAACAATGGTGCTCCTCACCATGGGACACTGCCCTAGACGACTCTCCCATTGAGATGCTGATTGAGAGGGAGGGGAAGGCTTTGCAGTAGACAAATGTAACAACAGGCACCATGTCATGAACAACATCAACCAGGCAGATCACAGCCAGGTTCATGATCTGCTGGATGAAAATAATAGGAGACAACTGCAGACACCAGGACATGAATGACGAAATGGTCAAGTACCTTAGTGGTGTTAAAAGAGCTCTGGGTGGCCCACAAGTAAAATGTGGGAGAGAATTGTTTGGCGTGGGGTGGCCTTTTTGGAGTACCTCAAGTACTTTGTCCATGACATACATGACATACAGTTCTGAGGAGGAAAAAGTAGGTCTACAAACAACTCAGTTTTAACAATCAAAACATGGAAATGATGTCTGCAAATGAACATAACACAAGTGTGGCAACATTGGTTAGCAGGATAATGGACTAATCTCAAATGTGCATTAAGTTCACTACACAAGAAGAGAGGAAGAGGTCTTATGATGCTTGGCCCTTAATAGTAACCAGTAGAAAAAAACACCTCAGGCTCAGCACACACAATGTGGTCCAGTAATTACAAATCTTGAAACACAATTCACTCAGTCATATTGGTGCACTTTTGTGTCTTGACCACCACATCAGGCTTAAAGGGAAACTTCAGGAATTTTAACCTGGGTCAAATTTTCCCATATTTTTAGGGCCAAATTTTTACTAGGGACAAAAGTGATCAAAATTGCTCAAGTAGTTCAGTTAGAATGCTATAACCGCCATCTGCAAAACAGCTATACAATGTAATTCCATGGGACAAGCATCTGTGTCAAAGTAAACCACTTGTTTTTGCCACTCACAGACGCAAAATGTTATTATAAGTGGCTGACAACATGGAAAGGATCCCTACAGAGTTAGACCTGTGTCTGTTTATCTCAATAACTGTAAAGAAACTGTAGAAAATTACTGTTTCTACAGTTTCTGTAGTTTAAGTTTTAGTTTCTGTAAAAGATGACTGCAGACTGTTGCACTTGAGTAAGAATGGTACCTGTATTGTACTTTGAAGGTATGATCATTTTGATCACTGTCATGTGCTCTTGTCTTGAAGGCTCAACCCCAGATTATGTTTACATTCAGGGTTTACAACATGATGAGCCACACCTCTCAAAGACTGTCATTTATATAGCAAAATGTCATAATCTTGTATGTAAATTTGACACATTTACACATTAAAATCATGTTTATGATTGTATCCACATTTTTGTAGACACACAAACCCACTGGTGCACACACACACCCCCAAAGTGACACTCCCCCGAACCTCTCCTCCCCTCCTCCTCCTCTCTGGTGGTTAGCAGGTCATGTGACTGTCATGGCTCAGTAGCTCCTGCACTCATAGGTCAGCCTCTCAGGTTAAGTAGAGATGGGAGTGCGATAAGCCAGGCATTGGCGTACTCACTCACTCAGACTTGTGCACTGCTTCACCAGGATCAGGCTTGATGGCGAACAAACTCTGACAGACAACATCGGTGGGACCCAGACAGGTAGGCCTTCCTTCTGAATTCAGCTCTCCAGAACACAAGACATGTATAGAAATGTTCAGTTTGAGCCAAGACTTCCACAAGCATGTGGCTAGTCGGTAGTAGCCAGCAGCCGGCAGTTGGAAAGGCTGATCTCTTGATCCTCAATGTGTGACAGGTAGGGATTGGGTTGAGGTAATAAAGGCTGTCAGGTCATTATCACAGCCTGTTATGTTATGAAACTGTGTCAGGTTCTTCAAGGAAAATTCCGAGTGGAATTCTAACTATAGCTTTCTTTTCCCGACATAGAGCTGATGAATTAATGTAAAAGTCCCTATAAACAGGATTAAAACCTAATGAAAGGGCAGATTAAACGAGCAGTTGGACCTGGAGCTGCAAACTGATTAGTAGTCTTACACTAGTTTACACTGTGTGGCACCTGGCCTTAATACTTTGCATAACATATAAATTAGAAACACAAGAAAGCCTCAGAATGTCACTACAATCTGACAATAACATCTTTTTTGAATGTGTCTTGTAATTATTCTTATAAAATTATAATGCTAATGTATGTATGATTGTCTTTGGTATATTTCCTCAGTACGAGTGAAAATTATGTGTTTTTGCTAATGAAGTCTCAGTTTCTGAAGGAGACAAGGACGTTTCTAGCTATCGAAAAGATCAGGGGTTAAGTCAAATTTACCTGGGGCTTGTCTTTGTTTTGGTTTCTTTAAAGGGAGATTATCATTGGTAGGTTATCTACCTTGATATTAAAATTACATGCGTGACAAAAGACCCTTTATAGCCTAGCCTATATGTATGTGTCCTGCTTCAGCATTACTGTTTCTTACAGTCATGTCAATAAAGCAAGTCTATTTCAACTTAATTGAACTGAAAGAGAAAGAGAGAAACCTTCACTTGACAGACATGGCTGTCAATTTATCGTAAGCTAGTTGATGGTGTTACAGTTGTCTCACTTGGGTTGCAGTTTAGTCATGTCAATAAATACCCAATGAACATATCCACGCTCAATGATTTACCTTGAGGTTTCTTAAATAGTCAAGGAAGCTAGATCGTTTTTTTTGTTTTGTTTTTCACAACTGGAGCTTTTTATCTGGGTGTGCGCAATTTTGTGTGCACTGTGCAGCGCTTGATTAATACCCTCCTCCTTCAAATGCTGCAAGTCAAGTTCCACTCTTACACTGTTGTTTCAGTATGAACACCTCCGTTTTCAGTGTGAAAAAACTTGGGGCTAGGTTTGAAATGTTCAGGTCTAGTGTATGTCCGAGTGATCGCCACTGGAACAGGAAACGTCAGATGAAGTGTCTTACACACACTAACACATAGTCTCTTAAATCTCAGTAAGTTATCTACTCTCTCACCTCTGGGCTAACTCACTGGTTCTCAACTCTGGGATAACTCTCTGGTTTTCTCCTCTCTCTCACCTCTGGACTTAAACAGCCATCATCATGGGCTCAATGGACGAGGAGCTCACCTGCCCCATGTGCCGTGACCTCTTCAACAAGGCCCACCTGCTGCCCTGCGGCCACAGCCTTTGCCAATCTTGTGTGCGAGAGGCCTGGGGCCCCCGCAGTGCAGAGCAAGATGGCAGAAAGGGCCGCTTCGTGTGCCTGCAATGCCAGGAGGAGCAGCGGGTGGTGCTGTGCGACTGCTGCCTGCCCACAGGGGAGAAGGATGGTGACAGTGGAAGTGATGGTGGTGGTTGTGATGGAGGTGATGGTGGTGGTCGTCAGGGCCGTGCCGTGGCGGTGAAGACCTGCATGCGCTGTGAGGTCTCCCTGTGCACCAAACACCTGCAGCCACACCTGGACTGCCCTGCCTTCAGCTCACACCTGCTGGTGGAGCCACTGGGAGACCTGTCCTGCCGCAGGTAGGCAGTGGACTAGTCCTGTCCCGGGCTGGAAGTGATTTTTATACTTTGTGACAAGAATGCAGTCTGGAGTCAAACGCACCACTCTCTTGTTTTCTGTTTGAATCTACATGACTGCTCTGAATTTCCAAGGCTTTAGATCAGTTTTTTATTGACACCATTTATGTCATTAAGACATGTAAGACAAGAGTATGTCAGAACACAAGTTGCATTTAACAGCTGGTGTACGCTTTGGATCAGTTTTGAAGGTTTCAAACACATTCTAGACAATAATCCCTCACACCCACATTCAAACCAAATTTTATACATGGTTGTCTCTCACTTGATTTTTGTCACTGTGTATCTGTTTGGTCCTATAGGATACCTTGTTACCATAGCAACTTGTTTCCACCACAGGTGTCCCCAGCACAAGGAGCTGTTTCGTTACCTCTGCAGCGACGATGGCCTGTACCTGTGTGCAGACTGCATTCTAGAAGGGGCCCATCGCCAGCATCGTGTCAGGGGCCTGAAGAAGGTGGAGGAGGACTTAAAGGTGAGCTCAGATCCAGCTGACAGTCACAGGCTACTGGAATGTGCTCAGGCTTACCTAACAATCTGTGTTTCGAAGAACATGCGTTGCTGTTTCTTTGTGTGTGCATGTATATACACATTTATTATTTCTGAACTGTTTGCATTCTGTATTCAGGTCACGTTAAAAGGCCTTCTACAGAAAACGCAGGATAAAATAAAAGAAGGAGAGAAGATTCTCAAGGGACATGAGAAAACAATCCGAACATTATCTGTGAGTGAACTGCGCAAATACAAAACAATCTCCCATTCAGCTTCCTTTTCTCTCTGTGTCTGTCAAAGTTTAGGTGTTTTTGTGTGAATTTACTATACTATTTACTATACTATACTATACTATACGATTTTACATGTCACATCTAAAACTTTCACACATATTCACATCATAAAATCATAGAACACTGGTCACTGATGTGTAGTAATTTTGGCCCTGTATCTGAAGCCTGGTACTTGGGTTGGGGGATTATACCACTCAGGAGTCTGCAGAGATGGATAAGGCTCAGGCGGATAGGCTGAGCTCAGGGCTTCAGCTGCGGGTGGAGCAGCTGGTGTCGGCCCTCACAGAGAGCACCCAGCACGAGAGGCAGGAGGCCCTGCAGAGCCTACAAGAGGATGGGGGCCGGCTGAGGGCCGACCTGACCCAGACCGAGGTCATCAACCACTACATCACCGCACTGCTGGAGGAGAGAGACCCCTTCCTACTTATCTGGGTGAGGACTGAATCAGCACACTGGACTCATGACATATGGAAAGCAAAGACAAAGGCGGAGTCCGTGATTCTAATCCAATACACTTTTTGTCAAATTCAGCTAATACCTGACCAATCAGTGTGTGCACTAAAAAAAACTGTGTTTGTACACAGTCCTGACTCTGCAATAGGAAGCAAACATATTGACTCTGATCAAGCCATAGACAATTCAAGCCAATCAACACGATACTTCGGTAGCACGGAAGGGAGGATGTAATTTGATTGGCTGTTGAGAGTTTTAAGAGAAACATTCTTGACTGTTTTTTTAATACATGCAAAGCAAAGACCATTTTAATTAATTACTGTCATGATATGATCCATTTGATGTTTTCATGTCTGCTCTATGATAACTGGAAGCTACACAAAGTTCCATGTCATACAGTACTAAGGGTTGTGGTTGTACTTCCTGGCTCTTAATGTTGGCCTGTTTGTATCTTCCAGGCATTACAGTGTGATGACTCAAAGTAAGTCAGTAGCATTTTTGTATTAGATGTTAGTTTTAGATTCCATAGTTATTTTTTTTATCAATTTATAGAAACAAGAAGAAGTTACAAAGGGTAGAGGTATCGCCACTGGTTTGTAGGTATGTGTGTGTCTGTGTGTGTACAGAGAGAGAATGTGAGTCTGAAGCAGGAATTGTTTAAGATGTTTTCTCTCTGGTGTACAGACTGATGAACGACCTGAATTTGCCAGTGTTCAGCCCGAAGTCTGCGGACATAGATCGAAAGCGCATCCTTGAGTACCTGGAGCACAAGTACCGCGAGTTCATCACATCGACACTGCGCTGCCTCAGCGACCTCAAGAGAGAGCTGTGTAGGTGTCTCCACTGTTACCTGGGGGAGTTCTGCTCTTCATTCAGTTCCACTGATCCTCTACGCCAGGGGGTTTCTCAGTCCTGTTACTGAGCCTGTCCCCCCTTGTTTTTCATCTTTCTGCTGACCTGAATGACCTAATCAGCTTAAAACACATGATTTGAATGAATTTGAATTTGAATTAGAAATTGCCATTTTTGTTACAATGACAGTCAAGTGTACTTAGACCAGGGACTAGCAGTGGGGCTTCAGAAATATGATTGAGAAGCTGTGGGCTACATCCTCTGTTTCACTTTTTTCCTTTCAACTCTCCGCCTCCACCTTGCAGTAAGTAGCCCAATCAGCCTGGACCAAAACTCCGCCCACCCTCTCCTGAGCCTCTCTGCGGACCTGCGCACAGCTGAGAGGGTTAAAACCCGCAGGCTGCGGCCCGCCCACCCCGACCGCTTCGACCACTGGTCTCAGGTGCTGACCTTGCAGACGTTCTCCTCAGGAACGCACTACTGGGAGCTGGAGACTGAGGGCTTCTGGGACATTGCAGTGACCTACCCAATCATCGAGAGAAAAGGCAAACTGGGCACAGCCTTTGGCAATAACAAGGTGCAGAATCAATCACAGAGTATTTCTGGTGATATTTTTTTCATGCAAGATTCTTTCTTTATAAACAGACATTTTTAAATTGCTCCAATTTACTTAATATTCAGTGTTACCGGTTCATTTGTGAAATCATTATGTGTATACTGTAATTCTCTTCATTGTCAGCGTCTCTTTCATGATTGACAGGTGTCTTGGAGTCTTACGCAGCAGCACGACAGGAAACTGGCAGCGTGGCACAACCGCCGGAAAATCCGTCTCCCTTCACAGATGAAGGGCAGCCGTGTGGCCTTGGTTCTCAACTACGATGCGGGCACCATCACATTTTCGGAGGTGAGGTCCGCCTCCATGCTGACCCACCTGCACACCTTCAGCACCCGCTTCACCCAGCCTGTGTGCCTGGGCTTTGGCCTCTACAAGCCGGACCTGCACAGCCAGATCTCCATCGTCAGGATGTCCCCAACCAGTCAGACCCCTCTGAGTCAGGACTATGCTCAGTCCCCCCCCATTGGCTGCAAGCAAAACTGATCAAAGTCATTGTGATTATGATGGTTTTGAATAATTCGGTATAACTCATGTAATAACTTATGTGTGTTAAGCTAATCAAGAGTGCCACTAAGAGGTCCAGTCAGGTATAGGAAAACCTGCAAAGAAGGGGGGCACTGAAGCAACATTGAGAACCACTGGCCTATAGGACACAAGAGATGCTGCCTGCCTGTTTGTCCTACACAATGCTCACAGCTGAGACTGTCAATGCTTTGTGATGAACCGTCTACTCCCAACATTTCACAAGCAGGCCTGTGATCATCAGGGGGGTGGGGGGGCCTTCTAAAAGGCAGTACCCAAATCTGTCACAAGGTAGTGACATTTCACCTTTTTTGCTTGTCCCATTATATAGCTTCACCTATGGTTCTAATTTTATTTTGGTTACATTTTGCCTTTGCAAGGCAAGGTATTGACTGTTTATCATGAGTCTTAGCCATAATGTTTTAGCTTTTGATGGAGAAAAACTTTTTTTTATATATGGACAACCTCGGGTGAGTGGACAGAGTGAACAGTGTCCATTGTAAAGACAAACAGGACTGTAGTAGTGATCAGAAATTCAAGTATGGAGATACTGATATGTCTGAATTTTGGTTTAGGTGCACTGTATGTCAGGTAGTTTAATAAATCCTTGACGTCTTGTGATTGAGATTATAGAAATGTCAGAATGTCTTGTTTGTGTTTGTGTGATTATAGTGCCTGTCTTTTTTTTGTTACATGTTAATCACATCTGTAAATGTTTTTCAGCCAAACGTATTCACACCTGTAAACGTAGGACATCTAAACATTACAAAAAGGCATATGTGTGTGTATGTAAGTGTGTATGTAGGTGTTTGTTTGTGTGTGTGTATGTTTGTGTGTGTACATGTGTGTGTGAAAGAAAGAGCGAGAGAGAGAGAGAGAGAGAGAGAGAGACTGTCGGAGGGAGATTTTTAGGGGAGGGTCCAGTGGCTGAAGTAGTGAGAAGGACTGTAGCACACATGATAGATCAAAGGCTGTTTCCATTTTTCTGGAGGACTGGCACACAGAGCTCATAGGAACTATACATTGCTCCCTTCAAGCTGAAACAGGTGAATTCATACTTCCATACTTTACTCATGGTTTCTGTTACTAGGTTTTATAAAATCATTTGGAAAAAATAGGAAAATTATTATGTCATTTTCGGAAATGGAATGTCATCCCCATATCCCATAAATAGTATTTACATGCCTTGTTATACTGTTATACATTTGAGCTTACTCTGACCTGATCTATTGTTTTGTGCTGGATAAAATGGATGACTATTACAGGTGTTGCTGATAGTATTTTTTTACTTTCACATGTGAAAGATGTAAACAGAGGTTAAGTAGATTTACATCATTCAAGGATGTATGTGAATGCACTGGAAGTAAATTAAATTAAATCATATTAACTGATCAAATTGGACTATGTGTCAAAATCCTTCTCAGGCTGAGAAACTGAACTAATAACCTGGAGTTGATATTAAATGTTGTAAAATGCCATTTAAATGATTATGTGCCATATGACTCTGCATGTTTTTAGATTTTGATAGAATTTAAAATATGATTACAGGATCGTTACAGTGAAATAAAAAGAAAAGGGGATAGACTGTAGGAGTGGGAGGGCAGAGGGAGAGGCAGTTGGAGGGGGGGGGGGGGGGTGGTGGTGGTGGTGGTGGTGGTGGGGGGTATGTTGTGGAACGTTAGGAGGGAGGGAAAGCGTGTGAAAGACAGATGGTCTCTCAGTGGAGTTGTTCCTTTTTCTCTCTTTCGTTCTCACTCCCTTCTGGCTGGTTTCACCCTCTTGCTGACAACAATCCAGAGCGTTACCTCATGCCCTCCTCCTCCCTTCTCTCTCTCTCTCTCTCTCTCTCTCTTGCTATCCATCACTATCCCTCGCTTTCTGCTGCTCCTCCTCACCTGTTCTCCTGCTGTCATGAGAATCCACCTATAACTCCTGCAATCCTCTCTGTCTCCTTTCCTTCCCCTGTTTCTCCCAGGCCTTGCTCAGGATGACGATGGCTGTCAACTGAAGCTGTTAAGCCCATTGCCTTCTGTAGTCTCTGTAACAAGTCAAAGAGGAGGCCCCTTGGTCCAAAGAAACGGACAAAGATAGTTAGGACCAGAAAAAAAAACCTATTTACTTATCACTCAGAAGTCATTAATACCACTACCACAGCAGCATATCTAATGTTTTGCATATTGTGTGTGCTACCATTTTATCCTGACAATACATTTATATTCAGCTTCTCTGGACTTTTGTCTAGCCACCTGTTGAACATTCTGAGGGCTAAAGTGCCACTTTATATCGTTGTAGCAATTTGTTTTAAATGCACAGGTTCCCCAAAATCCTGATCAGAATAACTGAGGTCTGCAGCAGTTACAAGGCAGTTGTATGAATGCCGTAAAGGGCACTTGATTTTACACAACAGAGAGAATAATTCAGTCACTCCCAGGTGGAGCTGCAGTGAAACAGATATCCCATGGCCACTCTAGGGCTGATGTGGAGCAGGAAGGCTGGGGCCTCTGGTCAGACTGCTGGACTGCTGACGACCCTGCTCCTGGGACTGCTGATGCTGTCGTGGGGGCCCCTGGGGGTCTGGGCCCAGAATGACACAGAGCCCATCGTGCTGGAGGGGAAGTGTCTGGTGGTGTGCGACTCCACCCCATCCTCGGAGCCCGCAGGCAACGCCCTGGGCATGTCGGTGCGCTCAGGCACCGGGCGGGTGGCCTTCTCCGTCACTCGGCAGACAAACCATGAGCCAACAGACATGAGCAATCGCACCATGATCATTTACTTTGACCAGGTAAGCAACTTGCTATCCTAAACTCTGTGGCCTTGTCATAACAGATAAGATGAGCATTATAATCATGGTGATTTCAATATGTCTATCAAACACCATGTTAATAGTTCTCACTACATTTCTCCTTGTCTAAGATATTGGTGAATGTGGGTAACCACTTTGACCAAGAGAGTAGTGTCTTCTTGGCTCCTAGAAGAGGTGTATACAGTTTCAATTTTCACGTGGTGAAGGCTTACAACAGGCAAACCATACAGGTGAGAGATCCTCAATGCAACAGCAGAGTATGCAGAGACCACATGTTACACAGGCATTCTATATAATGTTTTCACTCACCTAAACAAATAGAGTAAATCCAAGACATTCTTGTTCAATATTTGACCGCACAGACGAATTAATGAATGACACAATGACCCTTTGTGTGTCCTATAGGTTAGCCTGATGCTAAATGGCTGGCCTATGGTATCAGCCTTTGCTGGGGACCAGGATGTGACAAGAGAAGCAGCCACCAACGCTGGCCTGGTGATTATGGAGAGGGGGGACAAGGCCTACCTCAAGCTGGAGAGGGGAAACCTGATGGGGGGCTGGAAGTACTCCACATTCTCTGGCTTCTTGGTCTTCCCCCTATAGAGGAAGTCTTGGAAAGGGGGTAGGGGGTGGGAGTGTTGCAAGTGTGGGGACAGTTACAAAACAAAAACAACTTTGCAACTCTTCCTCATAAGGTAACACTAGTGAAATGTATTTGATTAATAAATAGCTACAGAAATCAAAATCTGCAATAGCTTACACTGAAGGTAACCACCAGATAATTGTAATGCCATATTAAAATAGCTATAATTTATCTTTTTAAAATAGCTATAATTCATCTTTGGTAAATTATAGCTGTTGGATTGGGTTTGGCTGACAGGTGCATGATCTATTGGAATTACGTTTGTGCCAGCTCCGAATTTGCCTGGTAAAATTCACAAGCTGTAGCCCTGCAAAAAAAATGGTGTTTCAGCACAATTGACCACATGCTTTATTATTTAATTGCTGAATCAAAGAATATGAAAAAAGGTGATCTATCTCTTCAAGGCATCTTACAAACTTTTTTTCAGTTCCTGGTAATCTGACTGTTCCTCTTGTAAGGGTGCATTGTATCCCGGTTTACTCCTTGGAATAATAACATTTAATGCTTGCCTGCTTGTGCTCAGCTGTACATTTGCATTTATGACCAATTTGTATAATGTTTAAAATGTATTAAATGGACTAAACCTTACAAAGTCTATTGTTGCTTTTTCATCATTACCCAAAGTATTGTGTTTTTGAACATCTTCATTTCCTCCAATAAAGCCTTCCAAACCATACTCACCTGCTGCGATTGGACCGTATTAATGATCATGGCAGCTGTTTGTAAATATAGCTCTCAGCACCAGAGTTGGCATGGTCTCACAGAATTTGCTGAGGGGACCAGCATAAGCACACCACATAGCGGATACTCCTCACAGCGCCACCAACTGACCGCAGGCAGATGGACTGTTTTGGCAAGCCTGCACTCAGTCATGCTGGACTCCTGTGGATCCAGCACCAGGCCATGTCAGAACCAGTCAGTTACACTACTGTGGTTCAGAGAGAGAGAGAAAATTCCTCAGATGTGCGTGTGACCCTAAGTGTGTGAAACACATTATTTGCATGATAGAAATTTCAACATACAACATTATTTAGCTAGGCCAGTTATGCTTTCACATGTCTCAACCCTTATCCAGAAGTAAAAACATAAAATTAAGACCTCAGTTACTAACAAGGATGATTCATAAACATAAAGAAGGATTCATTCCTTGTTATATGGTGTAAAAGTAGGACAAATTTAAACCTCAGTGAAAGATCCACACATGGTTCTGGTAAGAATATAGGCAATATAGAGAATATATATCAAACAATTACTCTGATGCTGCTTCATAGTTCAAAACCAGATGAAATGGTGGCCTGGGGAAAAAAGAGATGGGAATAACCTTGTCTTTCGCCTAGATATTGTAAAAACCTTTTATGAAGATTAATTTATTCCCTTTCCAAGATTAAGCCAAATAACCCACAATTTCAAACATTCACGAGTCCAACACCTGTATTAAGGATATCTATATTTCAAAGAAACTGGTGGAGAATGGCCGGACACGGTTGTATGCATTAATACTCTCAATTTACGTCAAGATGGAGGGTCAGGTTACATTGTGTTTCCTCTTGCCATTTAAATTCCACATCGCTAGTTGAGGCAACCTCTCTGATCTCAAGTAGGCCGCATTTATTACAGAGTCAACCTAACTATGTCAGCGACCGATCTCCATTATCATCTCCCGCCCAGTTCGTCCACACAACGAAAAGATCGACACCACCTCGAGCCAATGGCGTATCTGAATATTGCCGGCCTGTGGGACCGCAAACCAATGGCAGCAAAGCGGATGGGATTCGAGCGAACACTTTCGACGCTGGTACTGGCAAGAATGTTAGTTCCTGCTCTACACTGGCCGTTTCCTGTAATCGTGCAGTGTTGTGAGACGGAGAAAGCCATGTGTGTCGATGCAAAGGTAAATTTAGCACCCTGAAATTATAATGGAGAATGTCATAGCAGTGGATGGTAACGTTATTAGCGGTTATTTTAGCAGAAAAACCGACGCAACGCCATTCAAAAAGCTTCGCGGCCTTACCCGTGTCTGTACGTAGTCAGGCTATGGTTTTTGTAGCACGTTGCTTTGGTTTGGTCCGGTTTGTTGATGAGAGGGATTGAAAGAGAACCCGAATGAGAGAGTTTGGTATGAGACTTAGTTAATGAATGAGATGCTAGCTAGATTCGACCATAACAACGTTTAACTTGTCATGAAAATAATCAATATATGGAGTAATCGTTAGCAGAAGCTAACGTTTGTCGAGGCTAAATGGTGGCTGTTGACGGGTTTGTTCAGGAGCTAGCTAAGGACTCTTACGATTGCCTTGACACTAGAGTTTCATCACAGATAGCATCTCCACAGAGAACGGACGCAAATGTTACTAACTATTTAGTTATATTCCGTCAATCATACTGCTTTATTTACTGTTTACCGTCTGCGATTGTCATTATCTCAATGTAGTCTCTTTTACGCAAGTGTAAAAAGCTAGGTAGTTAGCCCTCCATCAGTGAAGTAATAAGGTGTCTTATCATAAGTCAATTGAAGTATAGCATAACTGAGTACAGCTGCTGTTACTCAGTAGCAAGACATTGACTTGTATTCATTTGACAAATTTAGTTTTGATGCCCAATGAGTGCCAGTTGCCAAGTTGACTGAACTTATCTCTAACGTTAAGTTCTTGTCCTGTTCTGTCACAGGAAAACGGCAACAGTGGATGTTGTCATTGATGGGCGTCTCTGTAGTGGCTTCACAGAAAAGAAAGAAGATACTTCAAATAAATAAGAAAAAGGGAGGGGAGGAAAAGGTAAAGGACTAGCAGGGGAAGCTGGGCAGATCTAACCCCTCTTCCCCTGAGCCTCACTCCCAACTTTGCCCCATATGAAAGCCTGTTTTTCCAGCCCAGGCAATCCTGAAGCAAATTGTTTTAGCAGGAACAAGATTTTTCAGAAGTCATCTGTGAGGAAAATAAGGTAAGTCCTGTCTACAAATTTGGATTTTTTTGCTGAAGTAAGAACTGATGTCCTTTTCTTTCTCTTATCTCTCCCTACTCATTTTTTTTCATTCTTTTCCTACAGTATTTTCCTATCAGTCTGACTGAAGTCCACACGGCTAACTGCTGTTCATTGGTAGTTCATTCGTGGTCAACTATCCCACATTCAATTTTCTGAGTGGTCTTACGCTCGACAGCTCGCCAACATGGCTGACCCCATCATGGACCTCTTTGACGACACCCCACTCTTCAACCTGGACGCCCTGCCGGAGGATGCTTTCTCTCACGGCTCCTCAGATCCGGTCGAGGAGGCGCTGAAGCTGGCCCTGGGCCAGGTGGATCCTCCCTCAGATCCTGCGGCCACGGTCCTCAGCGACACCATGACCACTGTCTCCTCTGTGGCCCCGGCTGTGGCCCCCACCGTCCCAGTCCAAGTTCATACGCAGCAGCCCATGCAGGTCTCCCTTACGCAGGCAGTCCCGGTCTCCTACCAGGCCCCCATTTCCGTTCAGGCAATGTCTCAGACGCCCCTCACGGTGGTCAGCAGCAGCGGGGCCACCACAGTGTTGATGAGCTCCCCGCTGTCTGTCTCGGGGGCGCAGACCACCACTCTGCAGCTACAACCCCAGCAGCTCGCTGCAGTCCAGCAGGCGGCGGGCCAGGGTGCCCCCAAGATAGTCATCCTCAAGGGTCCCCAGGGCCAGATGCTGCAGGGGCTAACTGGATCTGCCGGTTCTCCCTCGGGTAAGGTTACGATTGCGCGGATGCTCACTGGGACCCCCCTCAGGCCCGGCATGTCTATAGTGTCCGGCGGAACTGTGCTGAACGCGGCGTCCCCTGGACAGGGGCAGGTGAAGCTGAGCACCGGGGTTCAGCGGCTGGTGCAGACGGCCAATGGGCCAATGAAGCAGGTGATACTCACTTCCATGCCACAGTCGCAGGTACAGACTCAGCCCATGCAGGTGCAGATCCAGTCGCAGGGGCAGCTGGGCCAGCAGGTGCAGCAGGTGCAGCTCCAGACACAAGGGCAACTGCAGCAGACGGTGCAAATGCAGCCGCAGACGCAGGTGACTCTGCAGGCACCCATGCAGACACAGACGACGGTCACCACGACTGCGGGCACCACGGCTGCAGTACGACCACAGGGGATCACACTCTCCACGTTGCCTCAGCAGGTGAGTGTCATCTTACACACGGCTGCCTGACAGAAAGCAGCACCATTCGCTGAGGTATATGCATTTCAGCACTGTTGAAGCCCGTGCAAGGTTGCCTCGTCCTCGTCACGACCTGTGAGGTCATTTATGTCATTTTCAGACAATAGCTCCACTTCCATTTTTTTCCTAGCAGACCTGAGGAGTGTGCTCGGACTGCACACCTGTAGTTTACCTTCCTTTGACACAATCCAGTGGTTTTAATAGGATTTTTCAAACCTTTCCAAGCCAGAGTGCTGATGTGGATCTCTGCTATTGCTCCCGTTCTCAGTGACTAACCTGACCTCTCACTCCATTTCCCTCTCTTTGTTTTACTCTTCCCTGCCTGTGTTCAGGGCGAGGGCAAGAGGATCACGCTTGTGCTGCAGCAGCCCTCTCAAGCGGGACAGGCGGGGACTGTGGCCGTGAGTGGAGCAGCCACTGTGACCGGAACCGGAGCGGCGGTGGCGACAGTGGCTGGCACCGGCCAGCAGCAACAGCAGCCCAGGCTGGTGCTGGGGTCCATGCCGGGGAAGCTGGTACTGCAGGGTGGCCAGCTGGCAGCGCTCACCCAGGCCCGTGCCGGGCAGACAGGGGCACAGCCAAAGGTGCTCACCATCCAGCTGCAGGTCCAGCAGCAGCCTAACCAGCAGGGAGCCAAGGTTGGTGTGAGCGCAGCTTTATAAGTCATCACCTGTTTATGTTGTGATTAAACAACAGGAAATGGCCTTATTAGGGCTAAGAAGATTAACAAAGGTGTTGGTGGCATTTGGCTCTGTGTCTGTAAGAACTGTAGGTTGCCTCTTTTAACTAATGTTGTCTTCCTGAGATGCTTGTGTCATTTGAAATGCAAGTTATTGTTGTATCTGTCTCTATAAGAGCTTTTTGTAAGTAACTAATGTTGCCCTGTTGCTACAGTTTCAGCTCGTCTCCACACCCGGTGGCACCCCCCAGGTGGTCCAGATCACCCAGGGGCCGGGAGGGCAGAGACTGGCAGTGCCCCTCAAACTGCTGCTACAACCACAGGTACGAGAGCAATCATCAATCTTTTTTTAATCTCTCCATCGCTTTCACTGTAGTCCCATCCTGTACACTGTGATTTACTCCAAGGTGAGGGTTCCTCATCTCTGAAGGGTAGTTGAAGGATGAGGAATGCTTAGACTTGTTACATAGTGAATAAACTGCTCTTGTCGGGTTAGGTGTTAGACAGCGCTGTAAGTATATAACCATAAACAGAAGAATGTCTGCATATTTTTTTGCCCCTAAAAATGATTTAATATGTATCCTCATTTCCTTGAATGTGTTTCCTGAGGCTTATAAAGAATATGATTTCTCCATGTGTAACCTTCCCTCTTGCGCTCTTGCTTTTGTGTGCACGTGCAGACAAGCGGTGCCTCGTCAGGAGCTGGCACCTTCTCCGTGGTGAAAGTGATCAACACGTCAGCCGCCGGTGCCTCTACAACCACCACGGTCGCCTCTCCCGGCGTGCGCCTCGCCAAGGCCCAAGAGCCAGTGCGGCGGGTGGAGACCCTGTGCAAGCAGGAGAAAGCCAACCGCATTGTGGCAGAGGCCATCGCCCGTGCCAAGGCCCGCGGCGAGCGCAACATCCCACGTGTGCTCAACCAGGACGAGCTACCCTCTGGGCAAACCTCGGCGGATGCGGAAGGTGCAAGTGGCAGCGCTGCAGTGGTCAAGAAGAAGGGAGGAGGGGGAGGGGGGAGTAAGAAGAAGAGTCCGGTGGCAGCAGTGGCCGGAGGGAAGGGCGGAGGAGCGGCTGGAGGAGGAGGCGGAGACAAGAAAGGAAAGGCCAAAGCGGGAGGAGCGGTTGGAGGAGTTGCCGGGGTGACCAGTGGAGGAAGCAAGAGCAAAGGCAAATCTAAACTCAAGTAAGAATCTGTGTGTGTGTGTGTGTGTGTGTGCGCTTGTGTGTGTGTGTGTAGGTGCATTGATTGATTTGTTTGAGATGGAAATGTATTATAGGTTTGACCTTGACCGGCTGCTTATTGTGTAGATAAGACCTTCACCTGATATTTACTTTCTGGGTCATGACTGCAACATCAGCTGAAGGTCAACCAATGTTCTGTGGAGTGTCCTATGGGTATATTCGTGTCGTTGCTGTCTTCTTGTCCCTCCTCTAACTTCAGGATGTCTCTCCTTGCCCGTCTTTCTCCCTGTGTTCAGCACCATTACTCTAGTGGGTGGGAAGAAGAGGAAGAGGAACGGCTCCTCAGACCACTCTGAAGGGGAACTCAGCCCTGCTGCTTCTCCGCGGGCACTGGAGGATGACATGCTGCAGGTACAGCACTCCTCTACACCTACATATGAATACACTAACACACACACACACACTCTCTCTCCCTCCCCCTTCCTTTTTGATGTGTCAAATATAGACATGTAACATATATATCATGTATTTTATATTCTAACATATATAGTTATATATAGTTCTTCTTTGGTTCTTTCCACTAGACTGCAGTACAAAGCCATAGAGAGATTAAATGTGAAGAAGTTATATTCTTTCACGTTTGGCTTTATTGGGGCTTTCTCTCTGATGTGACCTTGAACTTGTTTGTATGACTTTGACCTTGGCCTCCCCCATTAGACACGACGCTCCAACCGTCAGATCAAGAGGAAGAAGTACACGGAGGACCTGGACATCAAGATCACGGACGATGAGGACGATGCAGATGAGGACGTGGACGTGACCACGCCGGCTGCACCGCCTGTTGCCACCCATAGCAAGTCCATGGGTGAGCAGCTCCAGCAGGAGCTGGGATTGGACGTAGACGGCGTCAACAGCATGCAGTTCTTTGTGGTGAGCCTGCAAGATGAGATGTGTTCTCTGGTTTCTTTTTAGACTGTGAGTAAGTAAGGCAAGTTGGTAGTTTGTTAAAGGCTGGGAAGAACTATAGCAATATAGTACTAGTGACTAGAGGATAAAATGCCATCAATTCCAAGTATTAAGAACTTTAAGGAGAACTTACATTTTTAAAAGTTTATAGAATGTTTTAAACTGTGCCCTATTTGGGTCTATTGGGCCAACTGTTTGGCTCCAAAGTTTTATTAGGGACACTTAATGATCCAAATCGGACCAGTAGTTTATTTGAACGCTTAAACCAGCAACAGCTATAAAATGGAATCCTATGAGGCAAACAGCTGCGTCAAAGTAAACCGCTTGTTTTCGTCACTGACAGGCTCAGAAATGTTATTTCCTGACTACATGGAACGGACCCCTAGAGAGATATTCTTGTGTCTGTTTACCTCAGTAACTGTAAAGAAATTGTAAAAAATCTGTTTCTACAGTCAGTGGTTTACCTTTCTTTAGTTTTGGTCTCTGACGTAGCACCCCATACAGTGCCTGTAGTCGATTATTGCGGTGAGGGGCTGTTTTCTAACGTTTACAAATGGAGAAGTAATCAACTACAGCCACTTGAATAGTTTGCTACATCAGAGCCCGGAAGAAGAGACAGACAAAGCACTGATAGTACAAACAGTTTCTTTTGAGGTAAACAGAAGCAGGTATATCCCTGTAGGGATCCTATCCATGTTGTCAGACACTAGCAATAACGTTTATGAGCCTGTCAGCGGTGAAAACAAGCGGTTTACTTTGATGCAGATGCTTACCTCATTAGATTCCATTGTATAGCCGTTTTGTGGTTGCTGGGTTTGACGTTGTTGCTCAATACTGGACTGTTAAGTGTCCCTAATAGAATTTTGGACCCAAAAAGATCTACAAATAGGGGCAGGCTCAAAACTCCTTAAGTTCTATTGTGGTGAGTTTGGAATTGGATGTTTCAACTGCTGTGTGTTTTTTTGGAGGGAGGGGCAGCAACTCTATTTGAACTTGTTAAAACTTGTATAGGTAAAAAAGACATTTGAGTTTCAATATCTTCAATATCAAGGGTTAGTCACAGAAGGCTGGTATTTTGATGAGATGCTGATTGGAGGATTGTCTTTTGGGTGACGAACTAAAAAGATGTGTGCCATTGTCCTCTGCAGGAGAATCCCAACGAGGAAGATGCTGCCATTGTGGATAAGGTTTTATCTATGAGATTAACCCAGAAAGAGGTGTGTGTAATGCATGGCCTTAAACCTCACCCCACACACACTTAAAATCCCTTTCAAGTAATTTTGATCTTTTGTCCAGGTTGGTTTCTAAGTCATTTTTACTGTTGTCATTTCTTGTCTGTGTTATAGGTCACTCAAGGCCAGTTGATCAATGTGGAGGAGTTCTTTGTCAAGTACAAAAACTAGTACGTGTTGATATTGGTTTCAGTTTACAGAAGTGAACTCCTGTACAGTTCTTGTGCAGAACCTGCACAATGAAGAGTTACATATTGGTGTGTGACGTGTGATATGTGTGTGTGTGTGTGTGTGTCTGTCTGTGTGTGTGGTGTTCCCTCTTCAGCTCCTACTTGCACTGTGAGTGGGCCACTCTTGAACAGCTGGAGAGAGACAAGAGAATCCACCAGAAGTTGAAGAGATTCAAGATCAAACACACCCAGATGAGGAACCTCTTCCAGGAGGTCAGTGCTCATTTGAATACATTTGTGTGTCATGTTGCACTGATGCACAATCTCGTATTATGAGGCCAACTTTGAAAGAGGATATCTGTAATGCTCCAGGGCTATGATGTCAACAGTAGCAATAACCGATGCTATAGCAAAGATGTAGCAAAGTTATTTAACAACAGAAGAAATGGCTAACATGGCAAACTAAATATGTATCTATTAAATTAGCCAGCACAGATAGTGACACAGTGCTTTGGTAGTGTGGTGGTGGTTTCACACTGTGCGGATGTTACACAGTATGATCAAGTTAAGTTTTGACCAATCTATGCTGATGTGTTTGGCTAAAGTGGAAAGAGCAATATGATAGGCCACAGAGAATGCCCCTTTGAATGCCCCATTTGTGGAGAGCCACTTCAGGAATATAACAAAAAAACACACACAAATGCAGGGAAGTTCGAAAAAGCAAAGCGGTTTGTAAATGCAGATTTGTCAATCAGTAAATAAAAGGCATAATGGCAAAATATGGTTTGTCAATCACAAAATACATTTGTGAATCGCATGGCATTTATTTGTGAATTATAAGGCAAATCTGGTCTCATGTTGTAAGGCAGAGGTGATTTATGTTTGTTTTTTCCCGTTGGTCACCTTACATGTGAAACACAATCATTTTGACTCTTTATGACATGACTTTTGACCCTTTTTCTGTAGTGACTGTAATTGTCCAGTTTTGCCATCTCACCTGTGGTAAATGAAAGTTGTGAAGCCCTTGTCCCCTAATGTCTCCCCCTGTACATGTGCCCTCAGGAGGAGGAGCCCTTTAACCCAGACTATGTGGAGGTGGACCGCATCTTGGACGAGTCCCACAGTGTGGACAAGGACAACGGAGAGGTTTGTTCTAGAAGCCACTGTCATTCTGAAATGCATGAGAACTCATCATGTAATTCAATATCAATAATAATGAACATACAATTGGAAATTATCAGATAATGAATATGCCATAATTCGTT
Organism: Clupea harengus; assembly: GCF_900700415.2. NCBI lineage: Eukaryota > Metazoa > Chordata > Actinopteri > Clupeiformes > Clupeidae > Clupea > Clupea harengus. The sequence continues at coordinate 15,937,009 of NC_045173.1, read as the reverse complement.
TGTAATTAGTATGATGCAGTATGAAATGTTTGCTCCCTGCAGCCGGTGGTGTACTACCTGGTGAAGTGGATGTCTCTGCCCTATGAGGATGCCACCTGGGAGCTGAAGGAGGACGTGGATGAGACAAAGGTGGGGGACTTCAGGAAGATCGAGGGCCGGCAGGCCTGTGTTAAGAAAACGGTGAGTGCTCCAATCTATAGGTGCTGGCATTCTCCCCCACAGGGCTTCTGCTGTAGCCGGACTCTAGACTTGATCTCAGCTCTAATGTATCGCAGCTCTGCTTTTTGCTGGGACAAAGACTGGTGACCTTGATTTGAAAAGTTAGAAAAAAAGCATTGTGTTGGTATTGAGAGGTACTGGAAGAGAGTAGTGATTTTATACTGGTTAAGGGATGGTTCAGTGGCCTCAAATTTAACAGAAGAGAATATAATATGCACATGTCACTACCCCACAAATTCCTATTTAGTCTTGTAGTAGAACAGTCAGTTCAGTTATATTCACTGAAAGGCAGTGCCAGACTGCTTTTAGTTACTTGTTTATTTAACCTTTGACCTCCATGAACCCCTTTCCTCTGCCACCTAGCCCCGACCCCCTGCGGCATCCTGGAAGAAGCTGGAGGAGTACAGAGAGTACCGCAGCGGCAACACTCTGAGAGAGTACCAATTAGAGGGGGTCAACTGGCTGCTCTTCAACTGGTACAACAGGTATGGGATTCCAGCTGTGTACAGACACATTCTCACACACACACACACACACACACACACACACACATGCATTTTTACTTGTATATTCACGTGCACAATCAAAGATTTAAATCCATCTCCATATATTTTCAGCTGTGTATTCACGTGTGCAAAGACATAAATGCATGTGTATATACATTCTTCATGTATGGATACTGAAAGTCAACCTTGTTTGTTACTACTAAGCACAAGTGCCATGCATCTGTACTATAATGATTTTCCATAACATTTCCGCAATGGTGGAGTGCTGTCATTCATAATGAATGTGTGCGTGGGTCTCTCCATGCTGTTAACACACATGACCAAGTGAGTTGTGCCTTTTCCTCTCTCCCTAACAGGCAGAACTGTATCCTGGCAGACGAGATGGGCCTGGGGAAGACCATCCAGTCCATCGCGCTGCTGTCGGAGGTGTACGCGGCCAATGTGCAGGGCCCCTTCCTCATCATCGCCCCTCTCTCCACCATTACCAACTGGGAGCGCGAGTTCGCCACCTGGACCGACCTGAACGCCATTGTCTACCACGGCAGCCTGGCCAGCCGACAGATGATCCAGCAGTACGAGATGTACTGCAAGGACGACAAGGTGTGGTGTATGCTTGTGTAGCTTTGACTGCACCTGTGTGGTGTATGCTTGTGTAGCTTTGACTGCACCTGTGTGGTGTATGCTTGTGTAGCTTTGACTGCACCTGTGTGGTGTATGCTTGTGTAGCTTTGACTGCACCTGTGTGGTGTATGCTTGTGTAGCTTTGTCAACTAGCTGACTGCATCTGTGCTGTACATACATTTGGACACGACTCAAGTAGATGCTGCATGGATTCCTATTTGTCTTACTTGGCATTAAGGCTTAAGATTGATTGCTTCAGTAAATACAGTGTTGATTGGGTTCTGATGTGTGATGCATCTATTAATTAGAATGTGTTTCATTCATAGTTTAGTTTTTTCCTGTTATAAATAAAATCCCTAAAACCCTGTTCTAATTGTTAGTATTAAAATAAATCTGGGCTCTACTATGTCTCTAAGAGTTGGTTGTTCTTTGCAGGCCCAATTGATCCCGGGCGCATACAAGTTTGATGCGCTGATCACCACCTTTGAGATGGTGCTGTCCGACTGCCCCGAGCTACGGGAGATCTCTTGGAGGTGTGTGATCATCGACGAGGCCCACCGCCTGAAAAACAGGAATTGCAAGCTGCTCGACAGCCTCAAGATGCTCGATCTGGTGAGACACTGAAGTTTGACCTGCCAGCACTCAGCCACACGTTGTTGTTTTGCCCTCATATGTCATTTTCTCCACTCTTCTGCTTAAAAGCTCTGTCACCTAGCACACACTCACACATACCACATACACACGTGCATGCAAACTCTAACACACACAGAAAGACACTCTAAAAAGCAAGAGGTGTAGTAAAAAAGTGTTGGTGTGGCGGTATAAGACAGCATCTGAGACGCAGGATGACTTTATCGCCTTCCCTCCCCAGGAGCATAAGGTGCTGCTGACAGGTACTCCCCTGCAGAACACTGTGGAGGAGCTCTTCAGTCTGCTGCACTTCCTGGAACCCGCCCAGTTCTCCTCGGAGACGGAGTTTCTGCGTGACTTTGGCGACCTCAAGACAGAGGAACAGGTACGCTGGCACAGAGACGGCAGTTTGTGATGCAATATTGCACCCACAAGAATATCAGCAGACCCCAGTCAAGCTCTGATATCCTCCTCACTACTTTTACCATAGAAATACAGAAGAATACAATGGACACATTTTCTTCCAATAGTCAATTATTTTGTAACTGTTAAAGGAATTAAAGGCGTAATAACTAATAGCTTAAGCCTAATCAGATATACTTGTGATATTGGAAGCTGTGAACAATCAAATGTCGACACTTGCATCAATTCTACATTAACTTCCCTGACTCTTGGGTCTTTGTTTAATTAATTACTGCCATTTGTACTTGTAATAAATGTCACCACATCCCTCAGCAGTGCAGGGCAAGGAGATGCCTAACAGAAGTTTGGTGCCCATTTCAGTTCCTCTGTTTTCTGTGTGCCTGTGGCTGACTGGTGTTTCTCTGTGTTTCAGGTGCAAAAACTGCAGGCTATCCTGAAGCCCATGATGCTGCGCCGTCTGAAAGAGGACGTGGAGAAGAACTTGGCTCCCAAACAGGAAACCATCATCGAGGTGTGTTTGCATAACACTTTAGTACTCTAATGGTGACGTTCGTGCTCAAGCTGTATCTTACTGAGGAGTGGAAGCAGGAGCCCAAGTCCCAGGAAAATAAATACTTGGCAATCTGACAACCTGCCTTCATGTGGGCATATATGCAGTCCAAGACTTTCAGATATGGCCAAGCCCTCAGTGGTTGCTGATCTGGTCTTTTCCTTTGATGGTGTGTAGGTGGAGCTGACGGATGTGCAGAAGAAGTACTACCGTGCCATCTTGGAGAGGAACTTCAGCTTCCTCAGCCTGGGCGCCACCCACAACAGCAACGTGCCCAACCTACTCAACACCATGATGGAGCTGCGCAAGTGCTGCAACCACCCTTACCTTATCACAGGTATACAGCCAGGGCGGCAATTTGCCTGGTGCAATTTACTTGGTGCCCTTGTGAATATGTTAATATGATCGGCCACTGTGGCCTTGATTTCACCAATATATCAATAATATGTTATCCGCAGGAGCGGAGGAGAAGATTGTGGCAGAGCTGAGGGAGGTGTATGACCCCATGGCCCAGGACTTCCACCTGCAGGCATTGGTGCGCTCGGCAGGAAAGCTGGTGCTGCTCGACAAGCTGCTGCCTCGGCTCAAGGCTGGTGGACACAAGGTGCTCATCTTCTCCCAGATGGTTCGCTGCCTGGACATCCTGGAGGACTACCTCATCAACAAGCGGTAGGTGCCCTGCCTCACCGGAGCAACTGAGCACAGTAACTGTTCAGAGTTACCGGGAACAATTACTGCAGTAATTGTAACGTTGAGAAATGTACATGGCAAGAGCAAACTCATTTTTAATGTTGTTGGATGTACATAAGGAATTGTTTCTGCTTGCTGTGCATAGCTACCTGTACGAGCGGATTGACGGCCGAGTACGGGGAAATCTGCGTCAGGCTGCCATCGACCGCTTCAGCAAGCCGGACTCGGACCGATTTGTGTTCCTACTGTGCACCCGGGCAGGAGGCCTGGGTATCAACCTCACTGCAGCCGACACCTGTGTTATCTTTGACTCCGACTGGAACCCTCAGAATGACTTGCAGGTAAGGGGCCGACCATGGTGACCCCCCCCCATCTTTACAGACCACACACTTTATGAACTTGCATTGCAGATGTACTATATTTCTGTGTGTGTGTGTGTGTGTGTAAATTAGTGCTGTCAAAAGTAACGTGAAAGTCAATTTTGATGGTTTTATTGGAAATCTGTAGCTCACTGTAGATAAATACACTTCTTTTGTGTTGATTCTATATTAATTCTGTGATTTTACATTTTTATACATAATTACAAGCTCAAATCTTAAGAAGAAAAAAAGTGATTTAAATCACAATCATGTCAGATTGTGCGATTATTTAGTATTATATGCAATTAATTAGTTACATGCTACAACCGCTACCCTATACATGAATCTTCCATGTAACCATATATATGCAATACGGTGTAAAGGTACACAGCATTGTTTGTTTTGTCAATACCCCTCAACCCCTCTGCTCTGTAGGCTCAGGCTCGCTGTCACCGTATCGGCCAGTCCAAGGCGGTGAAGGTATACCGGCTGATCACCAGAAACTCTTACGAGCGGGAGATGTTGGACAAGGCCAGCCTCAAACTGGGCCTGGACAGGGCTGTGCTGCAGAGCATGAGTGGTAACAAGGAGGGCACTGTCAATGGGGTGAGAAGCTTATACTCATGCATGCGCACACACACACACACACACACACACACACACACACTACTAAATCACAAATTCATAGGCTCAGATGTACCTGTTTAGCACTAAAGATGCATTTCTTAGAGATGCATGTGGATGTTCTGCAGCACTAACCACCCGTACCGTATTACAGCAAGTTCAGCAGTTCTCCAAGAAGGAGATAGAGGACCTGCTGAGGAAAGGTGCGTACGCCGCCATCATGGATGAGAACGACGAGGGCAGCCGCTTCTGCGAGGAGGACATCGACCAGATCCTGCAACGGCGCGCCACCACCATCACCATTGAGAGCGAGGGCAAAGGCTCCACCTTCTCCAAGGCCAGCTTCGTGGCCTCCGAGGACCGCACGGACATCCAACTGGATGACCCCGAGTTCTGGCAGAAGTGGGCCAAGAAAGCGGACATCGACTATGACACGATGAACAGGAAGGTAAGGAGCTTCCTTATCTGTGCGTTCAGGCTGTTGTACGTGAAAGCTCACTGTTTTCCAGGGTGGCCCAGAATTCCCCTTATGACTGCATGTAATGTTCCAGTGCTACGCACTATTGAGCACCAGTTGTACGTCGCTTTGGACTAAAGCGTCTGCTAAATGACTAAATGTAAATGTCACAGAGCAAGCCTCCACAGACCCAATGGCAAGATCTGGTGTGTCAAGAGAACTTCCTGACCAGCCTATGTTGCACCATTGCATTTTGCACCATTCCTTCCTTATCAGGTTTCTCATTTCTTCCTCCTTATTCACCCCATCTCTTCTCCCCCCTCATTTTGTCTTTCCCTCTGTCTTCCTCTCTCCCTAGAACACACTGGTGATTGACACGCCCCGTGTGAGGAAGCAGACGCGACAGTTCTCTACCCTGAAGGGAGAGAGTGGGGGCGACGCCTCTGAAGTTGACAGCGACGAAGAATACACCCACAATTCCCGGCAGGCGCGCTACTCCCGACGCTCTGACCGCCACTCCGGAGGTGGATACGGGCGCACGGACTGCTTCAGGGTGGAGAAGCACATGCTGGTGTATGGGTAGGTGGCATGGCTCTTCCTGTTTCCATGGCCCTTCATCTTCCATATAAAAGTTGTGATAATTATTAACCCCACTACTCCTGTATTGACACGTGTCCTCCAGATGGGGGCGCTGGCGTGATATCTTGTCCCATGCGCGCTGCAAGCGCCGGCTGGGCGAGCGGGATGTGGAGACCATCTGCAGAGTCATCCTGGTCTTCTGCCTGCTGCATTACCGTGGCGACGAGAACATCAAGAGCTTCATCTGGGAGCTGATCACGCCCCCTGAGAACGGCCGTGCTCCTCATGCACTCCTCAACCACTCCGGTGCGTCTGCTGCCTGTCCCTCTGCCTGTCTCTGTCTGTCGCTTGTTATTCTGACCGTCATTCCCTCTATCTGATGTACAGCTGACACACACTTTAATGCACACATACATCTCTCCTGCATTAACATCCTCTCCATTCATGTAAACCATTATAGCCTCTTGTAATTGTTGTGTGATCAGTGTCATGTTACTGTCCTGCTGCAAAGAATCCATAGGAATCTCTGTGTGTGACTCTCCCTGTGCGTACATCTCTCTCCCTCAGGCCTGTCCATCCCAGTGCCTCGTGGCCGTAAAGGGAAGAGGGTGAAGGCCCAGAGCTCTTTCGACGTGCAGAAGGTGGAGTGGATCCGCAAGTACAACCCAGACACCCTGCTGGTGGACGACAGCTACCGCAAGCACCTCAAACACCAGTGTAACAAGTGCGTATGTCTGAGTGCTCGCACAGTCAGCTTTCTTTTCAGTCCTGGTTCCAACACAAAATGGCTCCTCTAATAATTTAGCTGACCGGTGGAAATAAGTAGATGAGTGAAGCCAAAACATTTACTTTTACTTTGGAACTTTCTGCATTGTCCAGTGTGTTGATAGTTAACTGTACATCACTATATGTTGTTGTGGATATGATCGTGTCTGAACATTTCCTTAGTTTAGCTTGAGCATCTATAATTAAGGCCTTTATAATAGGATTTCTCCATTCCTCTTTTTCCCTCCATCAGGGTGTTGCTGCGGGTGCGTATGCTGTACTACCTGAGGCAGGAGGTGATCGGAGACAACGCCGACTCCGTCCTGAAAGGAGCAGATGCCAGGTATTGTTTCCGGCTCAGCCCAGAGTCATTAACCAGCCCTTCCCCCTTCCCCCCTTTCCCCACAGTGGCCACTTCATCATGCCGACACTGAGCTGACTCCTGTGTCTGTTTTTAGGGACATCGACATCTGGATTCCGGAGATGGAACAGCAGGAGTACCCATCTGGCTGGTGGGACTCGGATGCCGACCGCTCCCTTCTCATCGGCGTGTTTAAACACGGTGTGTGTGTGTGTGTGTGTGTGTGTGTGTGTGTGTGTGTGTGTGTGTGTGTGTGTGTGTGTGTGTGTGTGTGTGTGAGAGTGTGTGTCCCTAAACCTGTCCCCCTTATGTAGTTGGGATAAGTGTAGACTCCTTTGTTGACGTGAATGTGGTCTGCCTCTGTCACCCAGGCTATGAGATGTACACCACCATGCGTGCCGATCCGTGCCTGTGCTTCCTGGAGCGATGCGGTCGCCCTGATGACCAGGCCATCGATGCCGAACAGCACTCTGCTGACCCGGAGTTGGGAGAAGGGTGCGTGATGATACTTAACTGTGTAGTTAAGAAACCTTCTCTCCTGTAGGATAAAAAACTGATAACTATGTGTTATGCGTATAGGGGGGACGACGACAAATATAATGAAGACCCAGAGTTCAAGCCCCAGATGAGACACAAAGACATGTACGAAGAGGTGAGAGAACGTCTTTTCTGCCACGGTGGTTGTTCACACTCGCTGTACATTTTCTTTTTCTGAATGGGAAGAATTGGAGTCTAAGCTGCTAACAAAGAGGTGGAGCTGTTTTGTGGGTTACTGTGTTATGGGGAGGAGAGTATCCACAAGTATCCCAGACTGTTCCAGAGTGCCCCAGCTTTGGGTAAACGCTCCGTTTTTCTACTCAGGCTGATTCCATGAACACTGACGAGATCTGTGTGGAGGACCGATCAGCCCCCGTGGCGTCTGAGGGATCATCCTCCGGCCAGACGGGCAGCTGCTATTGGCCGACCAGCTCGTCACTCACAGCCCGTCTGAGACGTCTGATCACGGCATACCAGCGCAGCTACCGGCGCGAGCAGCTCAAGATGGAGGCCGCTGAGAAAGGAGATAAGAGGCGAAGGAGATGCGAGCAGGCCAGCAAACTTAAAGAGATAGCCCGCCAAGAACGCCAGCAAAGGTAGCTACCCTCAAATGTGACCACTATATTCAGCCATATTCTTTGAGCATATCTTTGTGTTAATCATTGTAACGTCTCTCAGAGCCCAATGTGAATTGCAGGTTAACAATACATGTTCGGATATAACCAATAGAGGCTTTGGTCTAAATGTGGGTGGGAGCCATTTGCATTTTCAGTACATTAGCTTATTGAGTGCACTCCAAACAATTCTTGGGAATACTTGGGAAAGTGGAGCTCAACATAATTTAAGAACCAAAGCTAAATCCAAAACAAAAATTCAAGAGTCACAAGGTTCTGAAATCATGTCTTGTCAGTAATTTGACTTAACCCTTTGTGCACCTCCGCAGGTGGACCCGGCGCGAGGAGTGTGACTTCTACCGAGTGGTGTCCACGTTTGGCGTGGAGCAGATCAAAAAGGAGGCCGGTGCTGCAGAGGAGGAGGAGGCTGATATGGACTGGAACCGCTTCCGCACCTTCGCCCGGCTGGACAAGAAGACGGACGAGAGCCTGACGCGATACTTCCGCTGCTTCATGTCCATGTGCCGCCGGGTGTGCCACCTGAGGCCCGGCCGCGGAGAAGGTAAGACTGACCCTGACCCCCATTTCTCCCTCACACAAACACATACACACACAGAAATGAGTACACTGACTGTTTAGGTAGTCAAGAAAGAGAGTGAAGAAATCTTGTTCACACACGAAATTGTTCCAGTATTGAGTTAGAACGTTATAGCCGGCAACAGTGATTAGTTTACCTTTCTCTTTTTCTGGTCCAGTCTGGAAGAACTAATGATGGTAGAAACAGTCAAATAACAAACTGTGAAGGAAACAGGTCTATATTTGTAGGGATCCTTTCCATGTTGTCAAAATCAGTGGTTTACTTTGATGCGGTTGCTTGCCCCCTAGAATGACATTGTATAGCCGTTTTGTGGTTGCTGGTTATAGCGTTCTAGCTCAATACTGGACTGATTGTTTTTGTCCGTAGTTTAATGAAGTAGTAAGGCCATGGCAGATAACTGAGAAGAATGTTAATTGGTCTCCATCTCTGTCCCCTTCACAGAGCCATCTGAGATGTCCCAGTCTCTGGCTCCCATCACAGAGGAGCGTGCCTCTCGCACCCTCTACCGCATCAGCCTGCTGCGGCGCCTGCGCGGGCGTGTTATGACCCACCCCTCCCTGGAGGAGCGGCTGCAGCTGGTCATGCCCAGCTCCGAGCTACCCGTGTGGTGGAGCTCACCACTCCACGACCGTGAGCTCATGCTAGGCGCCGCCCGCCACGGCGTCAGCCGCACTGAACACTCCATCTTCCCTGACCCGGAATTCTCCTTCCAGCAGGCCCGCCTCGACTACCTCCAAAACCAGCAGGCCTCTGCTACAGTTTCCACCGCCGCAACAGGCTCCGCTGCACCCAGCGGACAATTGTCCGTCAAAGAGGAAGGGGCTGAAGAGGAGGAGTCCCGCCTGCTGGGGTCCGACGCCCTGTGCCAGTCTGACACCCCTGCTGTGCCCCTGGGCCAGCCTGAGGGCAAAGGGCACGGGCAGGCCGGCTGGGGCTGGAAGAAGAGCCGGGGGAGAGGGCCCCGACGGGGGGGCGGGAAGGGGGGCAACAGAGGTGGGGAGGGAGGGGGTGCGTCTGACTCAGAGTCGGATTCAGACTCCGACTCGTCCACTTCGTCCAGGCGCTCCGGCAGCTCGGACGAGAGCGGCGACAGCGATGCAGAGAGAGAGAGGGGTGAGATCCTGTCCATCCTGTTGAAAGTGCTCTATGCAAGCCATTATTTTGTTTATGTAATCTGTATGATTTGTATTATGTAAAAATTATTTTGTTTTGGGTAACACCTAAGAATCTAGTAATATGGAATTTTGAAGCCGCAGGTATTCAACTGATGTTTGATCTGTATTTGTCTTCTGCTGCAGCTATGAAAGTGTGTGATGGGGACGAAGAGAACAGCATGCTTTCCCTCACCGCGTCACAAGACGGTGCTCCCCCTGAGACAGTCAACGACCCTCTGCGGCTCGACTGGCCGAAGGTAACGCGACAGCCTGCTGAAACTACTCACTTCCAAGTAATGAAAAGACCAACATTTATATGACAGTAATGCGCATTACTTGATGTGAAAATAATGATGTGTCCCATTGTGCATGTGTGATCTGTATGTGATTCCTGGCTTCCCATAGGACCGCGTGTTAATAAACCGACTGGATAGCTTGTGCACACTAGTGCTGACAGGACACTGGCCTGCGGGGCGACGCTACACCTCAGACCCCCAGCTGAACCCCCCCGCAGACGATCAGGGCGACGAGTTGGGTTACCCGCGCACGGCACGCAGGGGCCCCGGCGCAGCTGCGGGAGAGGGCCCCGATGGACAAGATACCGAATTCACTGTCAAGCTACTTAAGGTGAGGAATGGCGCATGGGAAGAAGGGGGTTCCTGTGGTTCAGCTGGTAGACCAAGGTGCTTCATAGTCATGGGTTTGACTCCCAGGGATGATGAATGTGTGTCTGTATTGCAAGTCACTTTGGATAGAAGCGCCTCCTGCATGAGTGAACATAAATGGGTTGTGTGGAGGGATGCTGAGACACCTAACATCTGCATTTTGTTGCTTTGCTGTCTGTAGGAAGAGGGGCTGAAGTTGACCTTCTCCAAACAGGCCCTCCTGCCCAATGGAGAGGGAGGTGGCCGTAGGAAGCGTAAAGATCACGAGGTACACACAACTCATTGAAAATGCATCGTTTGAACATTTCGTTATTGGCCTTGTATATAGACACAATGCCAGTGTAATATCAGCACAGTCAGTCTACAACCACAGGGGACTCAGAGTTGTATTACAGGCTGCATAGAAATGTAGAGGCATGCCTATGTTTAACAAGTGCCCCCCCCCCCCTGTGCTTGCAGCTGTTAGACACTGAGGGAGCATCTGTAGATATAATGAGCTTAGGGGAACGAGCCCCACGCAGAAGGGACCTGCCTAACTGGCTGAAGGAGAACCCAGACTACGAGGTGGAGGGAGACATGCTTGAGGTGAGACTGCTGAGCAACCAGTAGTCACACATTGGCCTATGTAAATGCTTAATGCTTTATGTATTTATTTGTTTTATGATTAAACTGAGGTCATATTTGTTCCTGTTGTTTTGTAGCTGTTGGTGAACAGGACCAAACGGAAGAGGAGGAGGAGGAGGACTGAAAAGACAGCCCCACTTACTGGGAGCGAGAGGGTGAAGGTCATCAACATGAAAACAGGAAAGAAGGTGAGCAATGAGATTTGAGGTTCAAAATCTCAGGAGAAGGGAATTATGCTTATACAGCCTTATCCTTTCCACTTTTTTAATAAGTGGGTGACCTCATTTTTTGGCTGGGGGAAAGGGGCAGTGTGGTGTGTGAGCACTCTTTACCCACATCTGTTATTTGATAACTTCTTATGTGATTCCAAGTCCACTCATACATTGGTAATACATAAGAAATGAAAGGCAGCATGTGTAGGTGAGCAAATGGGGAGAGCGATTAGTGTCTTGTCATTAAAGGTGCGTGTCTGTTCCTTGGTGAATAGTCAGAATTACTGTGCATCCCACCCACTAATTTAAAACCATGGAACATGGATTTAGCTGATACACTTCTGAGTATGGATTTGTTTCCTTTTCCAGTATACTGGAATGTTTGGACCTGCACTTCAAGACCTGAGGGAACACCTGGAGGAAAATCCAGACCATGCTGTAGCACCAGAATGGTCGGAAACCGTTCGCAACTCTGTGAGTCCCCTGTGTTTGAAGACTGAACTTTGTACAGATCATTTCTTTGTATTGTATCTGTATACAGGTTAAAAATACACTCGTAATAATAAACATGTCCTGTGAAACTGTCAGCCTTCTTACCCTTCCTCTGCCTACTCTCTCCAGGGCTTCCTGCCAGAGAGTCTATTCCACCGGCTGCTCTCACAGCACTCTGTGATCCCCAAGAAGGGTCAGGCCTACCTCGTGCCCACCCAGCCGGACGATCCACTTCTTGGGGGAGGTGAAGGCGAGACCCTGGTCTCTGACGGCGCATACATGATGGAGGAGGAGGATCTGGAGGAGGGCGGTGAGATGGCTTCCTCCCACCACTTCCTCACACCTTCCTTTGATGTCAAGATGGAGGCTGGGAGCCTCGAGATGGATGGCGGCGACAGCTTGTCGCAAGGGGGATATGAGAGCTCTGACCGGGAGGCCATTTTAGATGACGTCATCATGGCGTCCAAAAATTCAGACAGTTCCTCCAGCTCAGAGGATTGACCAAATTATCTCATTTGAAAGGGTTCCCCTCCCCAGAAATCATGACATTCTTTTCTTTATATCATATTCCTCCACCTCTTATTATATTATTTTTGTTATTGTTATAACTTTAAATATGATGAATTATGAATGAATTTTGGGTTTTTTTTTTCTTTTTCTTGACTTTCTACTCCATACTTTTATTTAGTTGGGGAAAGAGCATCATATTGTCAGGCATTATTCATGTCCTCACTTTATACACCTGTCCAACCTCTCCCAGAAGCAGATAGGTAGTGTAATGGCTCCCACAACACACACATACTTTCCTCCTGTGCCCGACAACTTCAAGCCCATTCCCTGCCCTTCCTGGGGCCATTGAGCCCTCATGCTGCCTGGGAATCACTGTATAGGCCACCTCGGTGCCTGGTGGACCCAGCCAAGAAGAGGGAGTTTGTTCATTGGATGTATTATATTGGGGAGGGGTGGGTAGGGTCTAGTTACTGATCTGTAGAAAGACAAGTGTATTGTACAATGTAGAGTTGTTCGGTTGCCTGCAATGATGCAATTATGATGCTGAATTTATTCCTGTTTTATGAAATGACTTCAACTGTCTGTGATATCAATATGAATTACAATCTACAGTGAAAAAAAACTTGTCTTTTTTTTTTGTGCGCAATTGTCAAGATAGATTCCTCATTTTGAATTAAAGAGTTTGTTTGTCAGGGTTTTGCAGAACATCATAGTATTGTGCAATGGTACATGTATTTCTGCAGTGAGTAAGCTGGTCATTGAATATATTGTATGTATACCAGATTGTTAACATAATCAAGTTAATATAGTCCATTCTGGCGCCCTCAATAGGGACCACTGTTGCTTGACACAGTGCCCTCATCGGTCCAGATAAAGTCTAGTCCCTCCATTTACCTTTCAAAAACCTTCATGCGGGCCATTGATTTGTTTTACAGACGTAATATCATTTGTGTTCATAAGCGTCATTTACGAGGTCATTTTTCGAGATGAAAGACAAGCTGTATTAAAGAGTGCCCACATGAGCCTTGAACTGGTAGATTATGTCATTTCCTGAAGTTTGTGTAACCCGGAAGCGAGCATAATAGTGCCGAAGTTGCAAGGCAAACTGGCCGTCAGGTCTGTTGAAGATGGAGGTAAGACTTATTAGTAAAGTAATTACTTGTAATTGTCATTAGTATATTATACCACATAAGTAGCTGAGTTACTGGAAATTTGAAGAAAAGTTGTACAGGAGAAATTAGGAATAAACAACCGGATTGACACTAGCTACAATGAACTGTAAATGCTCCAGTAGTATTTGTTTATGCAGAGACTACAGTAATAGCTGCACAAGTTTATTGTAATAACATTCATATACTCGTGGTTGTTGGAGTTTAATTTGAATTCTGCGTGTTTGCCCGATAGTCTCGTTATTTTACATAGAGTTTGGTGGCTGGCATGAAGATCACTTTTATAGGTTTATAAATAATAAAAATGCTTCTTGGTACACTCGTTTTGCATTCAGTTCTTAACATACGACAGACTTTTAAGATTTTCTCATGTTTTATGAAATAAGAATGATATTTTTCCTTCATATTCTTGTCCCTTTCATGGATATTTCACATTATTATATTAGAATTGAATTATTGATTACATTTTCATTTACTGGAAACGTGGGATAGATTTTAATACCCACTAACAATACATCACGTAACAATGTTTCATCAGGATATACTCATCAATAGCTCTAGGTGGATTGGTTATGCCTTTCGTTGCTAACACCCAAACGTTTTAGGCAAAAGTGCCGATCGCCGATTTGCATCTTCTCTCCTATCCAGTAACGTTAGCAAAGTCTGCTCCCTCCTGTTGAAGTTGACACTGAATTTGTTCTACACGGGATATTTATGATCCTCCTCTGAAATCCATTCCTTTCATTTCATTCATTGTCTTATTTTCACTATTTGCATGACCCGCAATGGAGTAGCATGGCGTTAGCGATGTCTTGATTAGAAAAGTAGCAACCTATCCTAGCTAGCATAGTGTTGCTACCCAACAGTTAACATAGTCAAAGCCTGGAAAAGAAGGCAGACAACGTTAGCTGTCTACTAGCTATAGCTACCACTGAAACAGTGGCTAGTATCCACTTAGCACAGCTAGCTTTCAAGAGCAACCTATACATGTTTTGCTTGGCTAATGTTGCAATGTTGTTCTCAGAAAATACGCCTTGTTCGTGATTAACGTTACTCGCACCATCATATCAACGTTTTGATACACAATTAAGTTATCAAAATATCCGTGACTGAAATCGTATTAGCGAACCTTAGCTTACTTGCTAGTCCATTTCCCCACCACGTTTAAGTTAGTCATTGTAACATATTTAAATTTTGCGACGTCACATTTTTCCTGAGGTTTAACCTAAACCGTCAGGAAAGGTCTTATGTGAGTACATTTGGATCATAGACGCCCTAGAACCCAGTTTGGTCAGCTCCATGGACCTCAACTTTTATTCCGACCTCACGGACGGCTCGAGGCAGCAGGTCGACTCGGATTTCTTGGATGCTCAGTCTTTCAATGGATACGAATCCATCGACAAGGTGAAATTGAGGGTATATTCAAGGGAAAACATGTGATGATGTGATCGATTTGCCACTGTTGTGCTAGTGCTTTGTTTTTTTTTGTCTGTCTTATTCATCCTTGTACTATTGCCAGTTAACACTCCGTAAACAAACAATGGGCTTCCGTCTATAGGCTATTTGAAATGAATGATGTGTCCCCAATAATCATTGACCATGTTTGTGAGGAACTCATGTGTGGGTTGTTTTTCCAGTTCCCAGGTGGCAGTGACAACTATATGACCATCACTGGGACAAACCATCCTTTTCTGTCATCTACGGTAGGCATGCCTGAATTTCATAATGATATTTTGTGTTTTTATTTTTTTTTATTTCCAGAAAACCCACTTTGTATGGAAACTGAAATATTGAGAAAATCTTTAAACGTTGTATAGGTATTTATTACACAGTGATTTTTAAATCTTTCCTTAATCTCCATAACAGAAAGTTTTGGCCTTTCTGTGAAATTATGGCCTTTAGTTTGCTGTGGTTCACCTTTGATTTGACCGAAACTCTCCATTCCATAGCAGACCTTTCACACTCCCAGCCTTGGCGATGAAGAGTTTGAAATACCACCCATCTCCCTGGACCCAGACTCGGCCCTCACTGTGGAGGACGTGGAGGCTCACTTCGAGGAGCTGACGGACAGCACGGGAGGCACAGGGGGGCCTGTTGGGGCTGGTGGCCTGACGCAGAATGCCGTAGTTGGCGGTACTGACCCCTCTTTTGCCTCTACGTATGTGAATGCACCGCCACAGGGCCTGGAGCACCTGAGTCTGGGGGTCATGAACCAGTCTGGAGGGAGTGCGCTTCTGAGCTCCACATTGGGAGTGGTGAGACATTACTCCTTGCTTTTTCTACATTTTATAGAGATTTGTTCAGGCCTTGGGCTCTGTAAAGCGCTTTGGGACAAAGTTTATGGTTAGTTGAATTGAAGTGTTGTAGACAACATAGTGTAATATTCAACTGTACAATATTCAAGACGAATTACAGTGTGTAGATCCTGGATACTTTAATGTTGGCATGAGGAAAATATGAACCACTGACTGATATGTATTACTGACAAGTCAGACCATCCTCAAGCTCTTTATTTATTTATTTATTTATTTATTTATAACTTTACAGGACCTTGGTCACTCAATGGACTCCCATTTCAGTAGCTCCTCCCCCATGCCCATCGATGTGCCTCTGGGAGACATGAGTGACAGCGTGCTGGGTCACAACCAGCTGACTACCATCGACCACTCGGAGCTGAGCGCACAGCTGGGCCTGGGCCTGGGTGGCAGCGTGATGCTATCGCGCTCCAAGTCTCCAGAACAGCCACTGTCAGCCACGCCCTCCCCTGCTGGCTCCCTGCAGGACGAGGATATGGATGACTTCAGACAGGTGAGCATAAGGAACTATTTTACTTTACATTGTCATCCATCCACCCATCAATGGCACCTGATGGTGACTGGGGAAGGGTGTGTCATGACCCCACACGCTCTTATGCTCCCACTCTTCCCTTTGCACTTCCTGTGCCCTTAGGCCGTCTCCATCTCAAACTCAGTGGCTTTTGTCTCGGATTGAATTGAAGCATTAAGCACTTATTTTCAGTGGCTTCTCCTTAACTTACGGTTGCTTGCATTGTAATGTGCCTTATTTTACCCAAATCATAAGGTGAATGGTTGAATGTGATGAAAAAAATCATATCATGGGATTCATTGTCTTTTTCTCTGTTCCTGTTTCTCTTCTTTTGCTGGTCATCTCCTACATCCTCACTCCAGAGCGTGCTGATAGACCCCCCAGTCTCTCTCTCTTCCCCTGTGGTCGTGTCACACATGCCCACGTTGGCGGGCACCTCCCAGGCCTCTGTGGCCTCCCCGTCCATTGTACGGAGGATTGGGGGCAAACCTGCCATGGGGGCCATCACTGGGGCAGGTGCAGGGGTGGCACTGGGGGTGAAGAAGGGGAGGAGGAGGAAGGACCCCAACGAGCCCCAGAAGCCCGTGTCGGCGTACGCCCTTTTCTTCAGGGACACCCAGGCGGCCATCAAGGGCCAGAACCCCAATGCCACCTTCGGGGAGGTGTCCAAAATCGTGGCCTCCATGTGGGACAGCCTGGGCGAGGAGCAGAAACAGGTACTTCTGTCTGGACAGCTACACGTCTTATCTAACACTTGCACTGAGGATTCACAGAGGATGTATATATTTGGACAAATTTCCATTGAAAGTCATTCAGATGTATTATGCATCGAGGCAGTTTGTCTGAGCATCTTAATCAGGTGTTGTGAACAACATGACACCACTGTGGCAGACTCAAGTTGTATAGTTTGACAAGGGTATAAAATGTAAAATTGGTAAGAAGTGTAAAATGTAATGGCATGTAAAATTGCGCCCTCTCCTTTGTGAAGGTTTACAAGCGGAAAACTGATGCTGCCAAAAAGGAGTACTTGAAAGCACTTGCTGCCTACAGAGCAAATCTGCTGTCAAGGGTGAGTTTTGAGTGTTTTTTGTTTTTAAAGACAGTTCTGTTTTAAATGGCTTTCTTGTTGTTGTTTTTGCTTCTGTTGTTGACATAGAATATAGATAATTTTTCTCACATTAGTTGCCTCGGATGCTAGAAGTGGAATAATAAGTGGCCAGTTATGAGAATTCTGAAAGCCTTTTGCTCTTTCTCTTTCTCTCTGTACAGCCCTCTGCTGAGTTTGCGGACGCTCCGGCCTCTCCTCCCTCCTCGGCTCCGTCTCCTGTGCCGGTGGCGCCCCCTGGTGCCCCAGCCCGGCCCGTCCGCCTGGTTCACAACCCTGACCAGAACACCATCACCAACATCTGCGCCTCCAACATCATCCTGGACCTCCCGCAGGTCACCACCCGCTCACGCACCGGCGCCCTGCCTGCCACCCCAGCAGCCTCTGCGCCCGCCACCGCTTTTTCCCAGGCAGCTACCACCCCCACTGTCACCAAGATCATCATCTCCAAGCAGATGCTGCAGGGCCTGCAGGTCCAGGGCACTCAGATCCACCAGATCCCCACCTCCATGGTGACGGTGATCCCGGCAGGGGTGCGGGCGCTGCAGCCCTCCGCCACCATTGCCACCGCCACCCGACAGCCACCCCCTCTTCAACAAATGCAGCACACCCCTCCTCCCCCACGCCTCCAGCAGATGGTACACTCCTCCGCCTTGCCGCCTCTGCAGGCCAAGCCGCGGGTCATGCCGGCACCGCCTCCCCCGCTCCAGATCAAAATCGTCCCCGCCTCTCTGCAGTCGGACGTGGCGACTCCGGTCATTGTTACCACGTCAACTGGCATAGGCCCAGCTGCTGGCTCGTCCTCAGCGGTAGCGGTTTCCCTGCAGATGGCACAGGCCCCGCCCACAGCGATTGTGGCCACTCCTGTGGAGGAGACGTCGGCAGACGACAGTTCAGAACAGGTACATCACACTACTGCCGATGCACACAGACAGCTATGTGAATACTGCTTACACTCCTGCTATATGAATACTTCAGCTATATAGATACTGGATAATTGCTGATATATGTACACTTCAACTATATAAATACTGGTTAATTGCTCACATATCAATACTCCATCTATAAGATCACTGCTTAAATTGCTAATCTATGAATACTTCAGGTACATGAATACTGCTTAAAGTGCCTTCATGAGCATTGTGAGGGATTTTGACCACCGCCAATGTGTGGTTTATCCAAAAGCTGCCATTATGTAGTTGTACACAGTGGTATTAAAGCAGCAGTAAGGAGTTTTGGTTGAAAACTAGCAATCTGGAAAGGCATACAAAAACACCAACAACAGCACAGTTGGCAATGATAAAATGCATGCTAGCGTGCTAACTTGTGCCTTTTGGCGATATAGTTGCCAATGTCGTGCTGTGAATGCTTTTCTTACATTTTCATGTAAAAACGAGTGTGTTTATCTGTCCTTCACATGGTCAAATGCTATGAAAATGTATTTGAAGATGAAACCAGTACTATTTACTCATGAAAACATAACAAAGTGGCAAATTGTTGCATACTGTCTCTTTAAGTTCTCTGATTTTCATCATTAGGTGTTTTGTCTGTTAAAAGAGCCACATTAGATTGAACTTTTTTGGTGTCCCCCCCAGATGGAGGTGGAGTTTAACGTGTCCCCAGTGGCAGCTGACACACGGGGGCCCAACTTGTGTGTGCGCTCAGGCTGCAACAACCCAGCCGTAGAGAGCAGGGACTGGGATAAGGAGTACTGCAGCAACGAGTGTGTGGCCACACACTGCAGGTGAGCGGAACATGGGGCAACAGCAAAGTACCATGACCTACATGGTGGCAAGCCTGGATGTGATTCATAGTGCAGTGCAGAAGCAATGAGATGGCTACTATTGGTAGCATTTCTTCCATGAGAAAATCAAAGTACTCATTTTTATTCCAACACATAGAAGTAGATGTCGTTACTTAGTGACATCTGGATGTTGTCTAACTGTAACTAATACAAATGTCGTCTCTTATTCTCACTTTCACAGGGACATCTTCATGGCCTGGTGCTCCATCAGGGGCCAAAACTCGACAGCTGTCAAGTGAAAAAAGGCAGGACAAGGCAGGAACGAATGAACAGAAATGCAAAACTTGGAGGATGAAGAGAGACATTGAGCAAAACATTATGTAGAGGACGAGAGGATTAGTTTGATTTTTTTTCCCCCGTTCCCGTTTTTTTTTTTGTACCTCCAAAAAGAGGAAGCGTAATTATTTGTAAATAGTAATAGGGAGGAGCAAAGGTACACAGATCAACACCAGAATGCACGGACAGTTAAACATTCTGTGGTTCAGGTGCCTTTTAGCTCTGTGAAGACGTTGGGGTACCTCTAGTCAGCTGAACTCTAAACTCTTAGGACCCGGTTCTTTGTTTCCTGAAATGCTACATTCCATCATATTCACAGCACCCCCCCCCCCCTTTCCCGTGCCATCATTAGAAAAATGTAAATCATGAGTAAGTAAAAATGGAACTCGAGGGTAGTGTTTACTTTTGTACTCTTTGAAGCCATAAAGCTGCTGCTTCTGATTATCTTTCTCCTGAGGCATAACAATGGCATCATAAAGGGATTGGGAGAAGTAGGAGGTCAGTGATGTTGTTAGCACATCCTTCATTTCACTCTGCCCATTTGATCCCAACCTGCAACAGGACCTCGTCACGAAGCTGTCTCTTCATTTCTTTTCTAAGACACACGTCAGATCAGGCTGGGAAAGTGGAGAAGATGGGATGTACATGAAGCATGTGTACCATGCTTTTTTTTGGCCTTCTACGTGTGTATACATTGCCTAATTTCCTTACTCCTACAGTGAAATGCGAAACATTTTTTTTGTATTATTATTTCTTTTTTTTTTTATTATATCCTCTAATGGAGAATGGGGCCTTAAAGGCCATTGATGCTTATGTGTCCTTAAAGGCCCATTGATGTCTTTTTCTGTTTTTTTTTTTTTTTGTCTCAGGTGGTACATAGTGATTTATTTACATTTTTGTTTTATTTGGAAACTTGTAGATAACTATCCATAATGAATAAATGGACAAAGGCATATAAACAAAACCAGGTGGGTTTGTATTTAATACTTTTGTTAAGTAAATTGATTTTTATCAGTGAAACTTTAACAGTGTTTCGCACTTTAACAGAAAGAAAGTAAGTAAAGCTCACTTGAAAATTGCTGCAAATAGCGATGTGAAGCCACTCAGATGTGGTCTACAAATTCACTGCCTGTGACACCTGATAATAGATATTGAACTCGGGGATCCACGCTGTATAGACAAACAGTTAGGCAAATGTGCTGAGTGTGTGTCCCTTTCCAGCAATGACCCCTTCGTCAAAATCAACAATCACAGCGCTTCACCGAGCGATTCTCGTAGGTGCTTCAACATACATTTCAAAAGAAATAAGTGTCATAAACAGGGTTCTATTGATAGGAGCCCAATATCTTTAGCTGCACTGACATCTAAAACACACACACACACTCACACTCAATAATTACGGCAAGCAGTATGGCAAATTTTATCCAGCATAAGATTGACTCATCCTTGTTTTGTTGGCGTGTCTGAATAAACAATAGAACAGCATTTTACTGTGTATGTAGCATGTGTAATGTACCACAGCAGTAGGGAGGCAATTTTTTTTTCATTTGGCAATACAAATGTGATTATTTGTCATGCCAATTGAGCTCACTGATTTTGAAGTTGAATTATAAAAAATTCTGCTGTTAGGCTGTAGCTTTACATTTGTATCTAATGGATATAAAACTCAAAATGCATAAAATAGATGGATTCATTATGCATGCATGCATGCTTTTGTTTAGATACAAGTGGGACATTTATGAAATTGCCATCAACATGCATTGTATATTTACAACTTGCAGTGTATAAGTACAACAAATCATCCATGACAAACCTCACTGCAGACCCTGCTGTGTGTGGCCTCAGACTCCCCAGGTACCAAAGCAGCTTGTTTAGTGTACGGCATACAAGGTCATGCACTAAAATTACAGTATACCACAGCAATAGTAAATCATTTAAAGAAATCTACAGTTATGACTTTATTTGCTTAAAGCAATAACAAATTAATATAGCATATAATGGATATAAACTCAAAATGCAAAAAAAAATGTAAGGGTTTTGGTTGGACTACATTAGGAAATTGCCTTCAACTTGCACGGTATATTTGCAACATACAGTGTATATAAAGTACAACAAATAATTCATGACACCTCACAATGGTTTCTGATGTGTGTTGCCTCAGGTTCCTGGGATACCAAAGCAGGTTGTTCTGAATACCACACACAATGTCATGCTTTCAAATTGCATCCACTATGAAATCTATCACAAATTGACCTCTGTATTAACCTATATGTGTATGATTATGTGAAATACACAAGGAACATAAACCATTTGGATGGTCATGAGTTGGTTCACATGGTTGAAAGTGTCTGCCTCAACCTAGGATGCAACAGACTATGGCATATGTGATGCGACATTTGTCTGACTCAGACTTTCAGTTGGTTTCCTGGTCGGGGCTCCACAGGAAAGTGCTCATGAAAGTATTCATGCAAATCACATCCCCTCTGAATAAAAATGAAACAGAACATAGGTTGTAGTGTGATGATATGTATTTTGGTGTAAATGAAGTTATTACAATTAACATTTCGTTACAATAATTGTTTTAAACATATACATAGATGGCTTACTAACTGTGTTACTAACTATGAAATGCACCATTAAACTAATGCTCAAAATTAGAATTCAATAGTAGAAAACCTCAACAGAAAGATGATATTTCTCAAAGTGCCTATTATTAGTAGTATTATTATTATTGATACTTGAAGATGTTGAAACTTGATAGTACCATAATGTTTAGGTCAAACAGGTTTATCATAATTGTACCATCCCAGTACTAATTGTGACAGACTGTTTGTGTTGCTTTCTCTTTGAGGTGTGCTGCTCATTGTGTATTCATAGACGCGAAAGAACAAACTTCAGTTCATTTCCAGTCCATAATGTTGTCTAGTTTACACATCTTGAAAACAAAAATCGTTGAACCAAAAATGTGACCTGTGTTGCATTATAATGTGTTTGTGCTGGTGTTCTAGAGAGCATCTGCATCTGCAAGTGTGTCTACAGATGTCACAGCACAAAAAGGCAAACCTCATGCAAGACACGTTAGAAAGGTATAGGCCCATTCTTAAAGTAGCCCACAATCCCATTGAGTGTGGACGTGTTGAAAGTACACATTACTAACCAGAAAGAAAACCTGTAGATTGGACACTTGAAACATGGATACAATTGTGTTGGCATGACAAGGTTTCTAATACATCCCAAGCAGAAGGAGAGTCCACGCAAAATCTGATGGAGATCATCGAAGACATCCCGACAGAATCAGCAGTTGCTTCATCTCCTCCAGGGGCGCTTCTCTGCCGTTTCAACCTTTATCCTTTTGGCAAGAAGAAAAACAGTTGAATACTCGACTTCTACATATGGCTTCTCTAATTTGCCACAAGAGTGACCCATTTGAAAAACCTGTCAGTAAGAATGAAATTTAAATGGAATCCCAAGTCAGGTGTGTGTGTGTCTGTGACATCTCAAGTGAAGGAAACAACCTTTTCATACACAGCCAAAGTTCAAGCCAGATTCGACAGCGATGGTTGAAGGTGAGGCTACAATCCCGGTGCTGCACAACATTCACATGGAATGATGACTGAACACCAGATGTGATCTTGAAACTATCTGAACCGTAATCTTTATCACAATCTTAATATTGGTGTCCAAGCTTTGCATGCCATTTATTTAGTTTGACATACTATTTTTTTTTTGACACTTTATTTTTTACAAAGTTTTTTCACAGATACAGAGGAACAGAAAAGTAAACAAACACACAAGACTGACAGAAAATAATACAAAAACAAAAAACAAAAATCAACCATGAACATGCTGGATTGCATTGATTCCACAAAGTGATCCTGAGACATATACAGTTTTCAAACATCAACCTGTCATTGACATTTAAATAGAGTCCATTTCACCCATTTCTCTTCACATTGCTCTGCCTGTACTCTTAATCTGTGTGTTAGTTGTTCCATCACATACATCTCACTCACAATTTTCAGCCATTCATCTCGAGTTGGGGGATTTTGATTTTGAACAAGTATCTGTCTGTTCTTGCCACAATATTTCCAGCCATATTACCAAAATACAGTACTATACATGAATTAGGTACTTCGTAACCCAGGATGTTGGCCAAAATCAAGTGCACATCTTCCCAAAACTGAACAATGTCTGGGCAGAGCCAGAAGACATGAGCATGATTCACATTTACAGCACCACATTCTCTCCAACATGGTTGGGACACTGATACAAATTTGCTCCTAAGTTTGGGAGTGATAAAAAATCTTATTATATTCTTCCAACAGTGTTCTCTCCATGTACGTGATGATGCAGTAGATTGCTGGGTTCTCCATATATGCAGCCAATCATCCTCAGAAATATTCACACCCAACTCTTTTTCCCATTTCTGCTTGACATATAGGGTTGAATTCCCTTTACTCTCCATTAATTGCTGATACAATGCAGATATTATTCTGTACCTCCCTGAGTTGTATGTTCCTATTACAATTGAAATTACACCATTTTTGTCCTGGTTTGTATTTGGTTTTACCTCCCTCTCAAAGTAGTCCCTTAGTTGCAAATATCTGAAGTGATCCTGGTTATACAATGCAAACTTTTCTTTCATCTGCTGAAAACTCATGAAATTACCATCTTTTGTTACTGTACACAGTGCTGTTATTCCATTTGGTATCCATTGTTTGAATCTCTGGTCAAGAGTGTTTGGAATGAATTGTTTGTCATAGGCTGCCCACCTAAGTAGTCTGAGATCACCCTCTAATTTATATTTACGTGTGGTGTCATACCACACTTTGAATGTAAATTGGGTGATTCTGTCCATCTGTTTAATTAAATCTTTAGCGTCCTTACCACCCCCAATGAGACTTTGGATTTCCCTTCCTTGTACATATTGTTCAAGGCTTTTCCATTTAGCCTCATAGCGTTCATCACACCAGCAAACTATAGGTCTAATCTGTGCAGCATGAAAATATTCCTTGAGGTTTGGCAACGCCATTCCCCCTTTATGTTTCCCAAGTTGAAGAGTCTCAAATCTGATTCTCGGTCTTTGTCCATTCCATATGAACCTTGAGATAATTTTGTCCCATGCTCTAAATTGTTTTTCAGGTATCTCAATGGGAAGAGCCTGAAAGAGGTAGAGGAGTCGCGGGAGAATATTCATCTTTATGGTCTCTATTCGTGAACTAAAGTCCAGGGACAAGACAGCCCACCTGTTTATATCATTCTTGATAGTTTTGTCTATTTTAACAAAATTGGCTTCATATAAGTCATCCATCCCCCTTGTTATAGTTACCCCAAGGTATTTCATTGTTGTTGATTTCCAGTTTAGTTTGTAGTTTTGTTGTATAGTTTTGGATGGGGAATAGTTCAATGTTAATATCTGAGTTTTCGCCAAGTTCAACTTATAACCAGAGTAAAAACCAAAGATCTCAAGTTGGTTAATTAGTACAGGAAGACATGTGTCTGGGTCTTTTAGGTAGCAGATCACATCATCAGCAAAAAGCCCAATGGTGTGGTCTTCATTCCCAACCTTAATACCTTTAAGATCCTCATTCTGTCTAATTGCTTGCGCCAGCGGTTCTATAAAAATGGCAAAAAGTGTTGGTGATAGGCAACAACCTTGCCTGGTAGATCTCTCTAATTGTATGCTCTCTGTCAGGCTGCCATTAATTTTAATCCTTGCAGTTGGTTTTTGATAAAGTGTTTTAATGCATTGAATGGCCTTCTTGTTCAATCCAAATTTTTTGAGGACCTGATAAAGAAATTCCCAGTTTACACAGTCAAAAGCCTTTTCAGCGTCAAGGCTTATTAAGGCTGCACTGATGTTGTTGTGTCCAACATGCTCAAGAATATGTAGTGTTCTTCTTATATTATCATGGGTTTGACGACCCTTAATAAAGCCTGTCTGGTCTTCATCTATAATGTCATTCATAAAGTGATCAAATCTTTTTGTAATAATTGAGGTATATAGTTTATCATCTACATTGAGTATTGATATAGGTCTGTAACCTGAGCAGGATTCATTGTTATTTCCCTTAGAGATCACTGATATCACAGCTTCTTTCCAGGATGGAGGTAATACCCCATTCTCAAGTGTGTGATTGAAAGATGCCTCAAGTAGTGGTACAAGTTGTTCATTGAATGTTTTGTACCATTGTGACGGTAGACCATCACTGCCGGGAGATGTATTTGCCTTTAGTCTACCCATTGCTTTTTCTATTTCTGCTCTTGTAATTGGAGAAGTCAAAAGACCATTCTGTTGCTCCCCAATTGTTGGCAAGTCCAGTGTCTGTAGAAATGCCTTAATTTGCTCAATATTAGCCGATGGAGGTTGGCTATAGAGATTCTTATAATAGTTCCTAAAATGAGTTTCAATCTCCTTAGGCTCATAGGTAATTTTATTTGTGGTTATATCCCTTATCTTATGGATCGTCCTATCAGCCTGTTGTTTTTTTAAATCTTTTTGCTAGTAATCTAGTGGCCTTAGGCCCCACTTCATAATAAGATTGTTTTAAGAATCTTGTCTTCTTTTCAATTTCTATATTTAATAGTTTATCTATACTATTCCTAGCTTCTTTAATTTGAGGAAGTAGTGAAGGGTTGCCTGTTCTCTTATGTAGATGTTCAATCTCAGTCAGTTTCTCCTTTTCTCTCCTGTAGGTTTCCTCTTTAGCTTTTTTAATAGACGCTGTCTTAGCTATTAGCCTCCCTCTTAAGACTGCTTTAAGAGCATCCCACAAAATAACAGGGCTAACCTCTCCATTGTCATTTTCAGTTAGATATGTTTTAATCTCTTCTTTTATTTCCTCGACAAGTACTTTATCATTTAAAATGCCAACATTTAGTCTCCACAATTTTCTTTTCTCTTGTGGTTTTAGTTGGATTTTCAGATACACTGTACAGTGGTCAGAGACATCAGCTCCTTCAATTTCACACTCCTTTACTCTGTACAGGTCCTTTTTGTTAATAAAAAAGTAGTCAATTCTGGCATAGCTATCATGCGGGGCAGAGTAGTGTGTATAGTCCCTCTTAGAGGGGTGGAATTCCCTCCAGAGATCAGCTATACCAAATTCTTTGAATGTAGTTTTGACCATTGAAGTGACTTGGTTGGCTTTTTTCTTTTTGTTTGTTGTATCTAGTTTATTATTCATCACAATATTGAAGTCGCCCCCACAAACTAATATTCCTTCTGCTTCCAATATTATGTTGTTGAGCAAAGATTTAAAGAAATGCTTTCCACTGTCAGGTGGGGCATAAACATTAACCAGTGTCACTATTTCATTCTCTAATTTTCCCTTTACAATAATAAATCTTCCCTTTTTGTCACTAATTATTTTGATACATTCAAATTTGACTGAATTTGATATTAGTATGATTACTCCTCTTCTACCACCCTGACGGAAGGAACTATGAAATGTATTGGTATAGCCAAACTTCTTAAGTTTCTCACTTTCCTGCCCAGACAAGTGTGTTTCCTGTAGGTATATAATTTGAGCTTTGTCTTTTTTCAATTTGGTCATTACCTTTTTACGCTTAATGGGATTATTAAGGCCATTAACATTCAATGACAGTATCTTAATGTTATTCTCTATCATTTCTGTGGTTGTAATATTGCAATCCAGACCTTAACATAAAAACAATAACAGTAAGTGAACTCTGAAACATAAATTGAACATAAAACAGTGACCGTGGTTACATGGATTCGAATAACTGCCTTAGTCGGACTGAAATCGCATTATCCGTTTCATGTAAGCACCTTAGTCGGATCGTAGTCGGACCGCACATAGTCGGACTAACACCCCTGGATAACTCGATCCGATCCAGTTGATAGTTCGACTATTGCGGCATGTAACGGTGAATTGGATAAGGAACTGGACTTTGCGTCTTTGCGCATGCTTGAGATCCCGCCGCCATCCTCCCTCCCTCCCTGCCAGGTCGTGACCCGGAAGACTAAAGAGACGATACGTTGTCTCAGCTGTTCATACTAATGACACGTTTATTTATGAATATCCTGCAGACTGTCTCACAAGCTTATTCTTGTTGACTATGAACAAACATAACAGAAGAGGTCCGAAGATATGAGTACCTTTACAACCCCTCCTTAAAAACGTATAAGGACGTTCAAATTACGATACTTATGTGGTGCCAGTGTTGACAAAAACGTTGACTGCGACTGTTTGGACAGAGCGCGCTAATTCACCGAACAAATACTTTCATATTCATTTCCCACCACTTGTTAGTCATGTCATCCATTCATATCGATGTGAATCAATCAATACTAATACATCTTTAACTGTGATGTGTTTTTGTTTCATTTCACAACGTATTTACTGTATAATCAACGATAGCAGGTGCCCGCTTGTAAACAGTCCACATTTTATTTGCTTAAAACACACAGCAGTACTGTCAAATCAGAAAGCAAATCAGCTGTTAAAGGGCTGTTAGCTGACCAAATACCTTTCAAACTCGGTGATAGTATTCACAACTAATTTGTTCTTCATTCTATCAAATATGATGAAGTGTGGTCCGCGACGGCCACAAGTAAATTATTGCGACATTTCTAACATACAACTCAGAACGAAGAGAACACAGCCAGTAGTAGCCTAATCTAATAAAGAGTTGTCTAATCTATTAACAAGGTCATGGATTGGTGGCTTAAGACAGGAACTATGAAAAGAAAATTAAATGAGAAAGCCTCAAACATAGACAAGGAGAAAGTGGTTCAGCCTCATAGGGCATTATCTCGTCGCGGAGTTGCATTCAAAACACTGTGTTTTTCTCCCGCTAAGACAGCAAGATGATAACTAGGCTATATTCTGTGTTGTGTGACGTTGGATAATGACAGCTTTTAATTATGAAAAGTTGACTACTAGGATGGCTGTATTAATGCCAGTGGGCTAGCCTACTGTTGGTAGTGAAATACTGAGGTCAGTATGCGCATCGTTGTGTTTTGTGATGTCTGTCTGAGTGTGTGATGGGAGTATGAGGCTGTGAGCGAACTATAGTTTGTAACTTAACCAAGTCACGCATGGAGCAGGGTTCCAGATGCTTTGCCTTGCGCATTGTCATATCTATAACTAGCCTACTGGTACGTACAAAAGGAGAGCCCGCGAAAATCATGTGTGCGCTAACAATTGTCTGGCGCCAGGTCTTGGGTAGGAGGCATGTTGTTCCGGGGATATTTAGTTAAATGGTCCGCGAATTTTTATTGGCTAAGTGGTCCTTGGTCTGAAAAAGTTTGAGAAACACTGCTTTATAGACAATAACGATCATACACTCCCATTGCACTCAAACAACCACACTCAAACGAGGAGATATTGTATCAATTAGCCTATTAAGTACTGTATTTATTGATTGCAAAGAGTTCAACGTTACAGCAACATAACTTTGCTCCGGTCGCTAAATCTGATATATCCGTGTGCATCATCGCTCTCCCTCTCTCTCTCTGCCACACCCACCCTGTAACCTACGTGTTTATACATTATAGAAGCAAGACCATTATATTGTAACAAATCACGGAAGCGTGGTATATTTGTTATGGCTTTTTATTAAACACAACACACTGTCACAATGGCACGGGCTTTATGCCCACGAACAGACTGTGCTACCGTCACCCACCTGTATAAGCTCTGTCCCAACACAGAACAACGACATGTAATTAGAACGGTAAGGAACATATAGCCTAGGGAACGTCATGCATAACATAAAGTATAACAGTATGCGCCCGCTGCACGGCATTACGGGGCGACTATGCCGACACGTTATAATATTCTGGTTTAAAGTTAATGCTTGTGAAATCAGCTGTCACTCGACTATTACCTGACCAATACCTGTCAAACTCGGTCATAGAAAAATATCATGAATGCATATTTATTACGATGGGGAAACTATAAAATCGGAGTACGGACAACTAATGCCCAGCGTTGACGATGCAGATATAGAGCTGGAAACAGCTAAATGAGCTACAGCCCAAATGCAGTGAGCTTTATCAAGCCCTGGAAAGTTCGGCACATTTGCCCGTTTCCACAGCGTCTGCTGAGCGGTCATTCAGTACAATGGGGCGTCTTAAGACATATCTTACGAAGTACGACGACTGACAAAAGACTGACTGGACTTGCTCTTATGAATATTCACACAGATTTGGAAATCGACAGCGAAGAAGTACTTAAACAATTTGATGCAACTGGCAGAAGGGCAATGCGTTTTGGCTGTAACCCATTATTTGCGCGCGTGTGTGTGTGTGAATGTGCATGCGTTTCTCTCGCCTTTTATCTTTCACCTTTGAATAATGTAACTTATAAACACATCGGCCTGGCAGAAACAAACAAACAAACAAACAACCCAAGAGGCAACACGCATTTCTGGACCGATGAACAGACGCGATTCATGCTCAATCAACTGTTGTTGTTATTGGTAGTGGTGAAGAGGTCAAGCGGAAAGGGCTGTATCACCACTAGTTGTAATAAAAACAGCGCCACCTATCGTATCGGATATGACATGCTTTCGGCCAATGATTCGATTTATTCACTGCCATGTACATTGGGATAATAGCACCTACCCTCGAAAGAAAGCATAGTCCGACTAAGCAAAGATTCGAATTATACCATCATGTAAACACACTGAGTGTAGTAGCAGCTTCTCTGACCTCTTCATTGGTAAGGTTCCTCTGGGGTGAGTCAGCGGAGAAGGCCTTTCAGGAGCTGAAGTCACGTTTTACCTCTGCTCCTATTCTGACCACGCCTGATCCATCCCGCCAATTCATTGTTGAGGTGGATGCCTCGGATAGTGGAATTGGAGCGGTCCTGTCTCAAAGGTCAGCTAAGGATGGTAAAGTACACCCCTGTGCCTTCTACTCCTATAGACTGTCTCCGTCTGAACGGAATTATGACGTTGGAGATCTCCTTGCTGTGAAGATGGCTCTACAGGAGTGGCGTCACTGGCTGGAGGGTGCAGAACTCCCATTCCTCATCTGGACAGACCATAGGAACTTGGAGTACATGAAGTCTGCAAAACGGCTAAATGCCTGTCAGGCCAGGTGGTCCTTGTTTTTTTTTAACCGTTTTAACTTCACTCTGTCTTTTCGCCCAGGTTCCAAAAACGGAAAGCCAGACGCTCTCTCCCGCCAGTTCTGTGCTCCTGAGGTGTTGTGCGGCTGAAACCATTCTGCCCACTAGGTGTCTGGTAGGGGCTGTGTCTTGGGGGATTGAGAGGAGGGTCCAGAGGGCACTGCAGAAGGAGTCCAGTCCGGAGGATTGTCCTACTAACTGTCTGTTTGTTCCGAGGTCTGTTCGCTCTGAAGTCCTGCAGTGGGGTCACTCTTCCAGCTTGGCGTGTCATGCTGGGATCAGGAGGACGATGGCGTGCCTTCGCCAACGCTTCTGGTGGCCTAAGATGGTGGATGATGTCCGCTCCTTCATTGCGGCCTGCTCAACCTGCGCATGTAATAAGACCTCCAACCAACCACCTGTGGGTCTCCTTCAACCTCTGCCGGTTCCCAAACGACCATGGTCCCACATCGCCCTGGATTTCGTGAGTGGACTTCCCCCTTCTGATGGTAACACAACTGTGCTTACCATAGTTGACATGTTCTCAATGTCAATGCATTTTATCCCTCTGCCAAAGCTCCCCTCGGCCAAAGAGACTGCTGTTCTGGTAATGAATCACGTTTTTAAGATTCATGGCCTTCCATGTGATGTTGTGTCAGATCGGGGCCCTCAGTTTGTCTCTGTCTTCTGGAGAGAGTTTTGCAGATGCCTTGGAGCCACCACTAGCCTCATCTGGTTTCCACCCACAAACCAATGGCCAGACCGAGCGGGCTAACCAGGACTTGGAGCGGGTCCTGAGGTGTCTGTCATCCCAGAATCCAACTTCTTGGTGTCGACATTTGGCATGGGCTGAGTATGCCCATAACTCGCTACCTGTTGCTGCCACTGGTTTGTCGCCTTTCCAATGCTCATTGGGCTACCAACCTCCTCTGTTTTCTTCCCAGGAGTCAGAGGCCTCTGTTCCCTCTGTCCAGGCCTTCATCCGACGCTGCAAATCCACTTGGAGACGAGCCCGGGCCGCGTTGCTGCACTCAGGTTCCCAGGTCAAGCGGGGGGCAGATCGACGAAGAGTCAAGGCACCTCACTACCGGAGGGGGCAGAGAGTCTGGCTCTCCACCAAGGACCTGCCGCTGAAGGTAGAGTCCCGGAAGCTGGCCCCTCGGTTCATCGGACCTTATCTGGTCGAACGGGTCCTCGGTCCTTCCGCAGTCCGGCTGAGACTACCTTCATCCCTTCGCCGGATACATCCAACCTTCCACGTCTCAAAGATCAAGCCTGTCCGCCACAGCCCCCTTTCTCCACCGGCTGTGGCCCCCCTCCCCCCCTTATCATCGACGGGGCTCCTGCCTTTACAGTCAGGAAGTTGCTGGATGTCCGGCGCCGGGGACGAGGGCTCCAGTTTTTGGTCGACTGGGAGGGCTACGGTCCAGAGGAGCGCTCCTGGGTACCTTCTCGTACCTTTCCGCCGTCAGCACCCCAACCATCCCGCTCTGGCGCCAAGAGGCGCACGTTGAGGGGAGGGTACTGTCAGTATTTGGACTCTGTTTCTGTTTTGACATGTGTTTTTGTTGTGGTAGTTCCCTGTCGGATTGGCGCAACTGTTGTGCTACCCTGTTCCGTGAGTTGTCTGTGTTTTTTGGAAAGTAACTTTTCCTGCTTAAGTCTCCTTGAAGGAATACTTTTTTGAACTGTTAGCTTACAGAAGCTTTTTGTGTTTTTCGGCGTGGAAGCCTACAGTGGTCGTGTGCCCTGTTTTTGTGTTTGCCTTTTTGATCCTCTGTTTTTTGTGGAATAAATCCTACTTTCATCGATCTGGGATTGGGTCCTCTTTTGAAATCCTGACAGTCTGCTGCAGACTCTGAGAGAGGGCCTGTGTGTGTGTCTCTCTCTCTCTCTCTCTCTCTCTCTCTCTCTCTCTCTCTCTCTCTCACCTGCCGGGACGAGGGAGCCGGGGAGCCCAACAAGCTTGTTGTGGTTTAATAAATATACTTATATGCATCTCCGGAGTCCTGAGGTAACTTGAGTGAATTTTTTACCTAAGTCCATTCTCTAAAATAATTTGTTGGGCTACAACTGAGTCTGGCTTAACTTGTGTTAGAGTGAGATGATGAATCAGCCAGATAAAGAAACTAGACACCATAATGAGTTTATGAACTGAGTGATTTATTTTAAAGAGTAGAGAGATGGTCAAGTATGCAAAATGCAATAAATAGGTATACGTACATTCAGAAATGTACAAAAGCACTGTACAATTAATTGCTGTGTACAATTAATATATACCATCAAAACAGAGATGAGATTATATGATCTGTATGAGTTCTGAACCTATACATGACAAGCAAAGTTTAATTGTAAATAGCGAAATGGAAATGTAAGACAAACCAGTATGAATTCCCTGTATAGTGCACTTTACCAATGAGGTCCACTGATGAGATTGAAAATTCAACCTTTTCCTCTACAGTAGTTTGGTAATAGAGACTGTGCTTTGGGGCTCCACACTGTACAGGCCAAGTCCAACACAAACAGGCTGATTGAAGGAGGCTTTGAAACCATAGAGATTCTCCAACCTGCGTCCCTTCTCAGCAAAACTGATGGTACCCCTTACAGACCTTTATTATCTGTATCATATTGCTATTCAGGGATTTTTGGATCTTCCTCCGTTCATTGTTGTGGAGGGCGAGAAGGTGACCCATCTTATTGTGTCGGAGGCCCCAAGACTCATTAGTTCCAAGTCTGATGCCAAGCGTTCCTTTCCTGCTGATGCTTTTGTAGGCCACACCGATGTCCCAGTAGCCCTGTGTTTCCACTAACCAGCTGTGCTTCCCAGTGGAGATGCACTCCGTAGTCAGGGCCTGGGGGATATCATCAAATCGGGAGGGGTGTGAAGGGTAGCGCTGATCGACTGAGACCCGGACAGCAGTGGTCGTTGTTCACTTTGAGGAGAGGGTTTACTGTGTCCATATCCAGAGTGATTCCAACGGCTGCAGAGTTTGAAGGGGGGGCTGCAGAATTCAAAGGGAAGGGTAAATATTATTGTTACATTTTAAAGATATCATGCTAATACTAATGTCTGGACTTACCAAAGATGTAAATGAATATGAGACCCAGGGTGATTATAATGGCATAGAATGTAGAATAATCTCTTGGTTCCTGCGGCTAAACAGAAACATCAATGAAGTGATGATGAAGAAACAAGACAACTAAACTCATCCTTTGAGATGACCTTTAACAGTGTGTAAAGATATTAACTTGAATCACATCCTCTGAGAAATTCATCGAAATGTCACTTAAGGATTACCAAAGACTGCATTTGCAAAGAATTCAACAATTCCAGAATTATTTGAGTATGGCATTTTACAAGTATCTATCCTTTCGCAATTTATTGCAGCCTGTTATTAAGATGTCACCAAAAAGACAAACCTCGTGCCCATTCCAGAAGTTGTCCACAGGGTGGCGCCTAACACGGTGGCGCACAATCTCTGGCTCCTCCTAGGACACACCAGGCAAGTTTGAGACATAAAATGAAGCATTTCATTCAAATCATTCTCATCATCTCTCGAACCTTTTCAAATTCCACTGGTTCACCTGATCAGTCTAAATGACAAGTTTTACACTTCAGTGAAGTATTGCAATAAGGATGATTTGCAGTTGTATATTTGTAAGCATGGTGCCGTAATCTTTATATAGCGCATTTAAAAGCAGAAGAATTTGACCTGTACAAACGTAGTTTAGACCTAATCAATACAGAGCCTTAGAACACATCATAAAGCTTCATAATCTTTTATCAATGCAATAGGTTGCCTGTGCAGGAGTGATATGAATGCCAGTAAGAAGGCATTATGGGTAAACAATTTTAGATCACCAATTTACAGAAATCCAAATTGGCTGCAATAAAAACTTGGATTGCAGTCATCCTAAAGTAATGAAACAGGTTTAATTTGTCAAATGACCTCATCTGAAAGAAACCTCCTTGCAACTGTAATAATCTGATTGACAATCAGTGCGTTTTCAGTGACACCAACATTTGTAGTCCATAGTCATGTACAGTGCATCTATACATGTGAAAAAGAATTAAACCTCAAGGGTATATTTAAGATTTGAATATGTTATTGATGAGGTAGAGTACATTATGAAACTATAAATGATACAATATGGCAAACCTGTTGCATAGGTGATAGGTGCTGAGGTAGTCCTCTGGATGGTGCACAGCCTCCATCTCTTCCTAGGTCTCGAGGGAACTCTGAGTCCTAGAAGAAGGCATTCATTCAAATAACGCCTATCAAACCCATCACAGATAAGGTGCCCTAATAGACTAATGCTTCCAAAGACCAAAATTTCACATTGCAGTATAACATGAAAGTGTTTATTTTTTTTGAAGTACACGTATCTAGACTGTATACATAGTTATACATATAGAAAGAAACTCACCTGAAGGTGTGTAACAGAATTTATACAATGCATATTCAGTGGAATATCAGCCCTGTATTCCTGTTAACTGCAACCGTATGTAAAATCTTTAAAAAATCTTGTTAGCAAGTATAAGACAAAAATATGGTCCTTAAATCAGGAAGTTTGAAGTATCCTCAGTCAGTGACAAAAGTGATAAAGCAAGCATCAGCCTCTTTATAGTTAATACATCTGAAGGTGTGGTCACAGCCTGTACCAAACAGCCTTCACATGACGAATGTTGATAGATAAAATGTTATGATTTGACATGCTCTGGATAGCCAACAGCATAGATAGCATAAGTGAAACTAACACTAACCATAGATAATTGCTTATACATTTTCTATGTGTGTGTTGCTAAGTCTAACCCTAATTTACAACCCAATTGTATGAGTCATTTAACAATGGTGAAAATTTCAGGGCGAAAATACTCTGACACAACTGCACAACACCGATGGGTTCCACCACATAGTTAGAGATCTGAGAGATTCTGTACACTCTAAATTTGCACATGCAAGTCACTTGATAATAAGTAAAAAATATCAGTGCATACACACACAGTTTATCAATAATCTCCTTAGTTAAAAATGTTTTATTATATCAGTTTTTATAATTTGTTATTCACTGGTTAAACAAGACAAATTTTAAATCTTGTGTTATGGTTAAGGTCAGCACATATTGTAGATAACCACATTTGCACTTAAAAACATATAGATATGTTATCTTTCAAAAAAATCTTTTAAAAAAAACAACTTAAGATGATCCTCAGATCCACAGACAATATGGAGACCATTTCAGAGAAACAAGAGGGTTGCAGTACACTGGCGGTTCCCATCCTCCACCTCTCTTGGTGTCATCACTGACTAAAAGAGGCTGAGCTACATTAAGCGCTCTATGGGCTTATTGCCATTGCTGTGAGGGTGTTGCACAATCAAGTTATGCATAGCACATTGCATCAGACTTGCTTGTCAACAGAGTAACAATACCCAAAATTGTGTGCTCCAGTAGGAAAAAAAGGCCATTGGCATTTTCTTGCTGAATGTGCTTCCTTAATGCATCATGCACTTTTCTGACTACACTCTGTGACTACACTCTTATGTGGGAACATAGCATAAACACAGTGATATTAATCATACTTTGTGTACTTCATAGGTCTTGCTTAAACACAGTGATATTTATCACACTTTGTGTACTTCATAGGTCTTTACAATGGTTACCTTGGAGGAGCGGTAGAGCCCAAAACCTAAACAAATGGGTCTGCTTAGCTGGGGGGTAAACATGTGCAATTGCTTCAGCTTTGTTCCCACCTCATAGAAAATAACAGTTCCCTCCTGAACACCCACAGTCACAGCCACGCGCTGATATCGCAGGGATTTAGACAGCTCTGTCTTCTGACCATCGTGGAAGGCAAACAGTTTACCATCTTTATGCGTCAGGCTCCAAGACTCCTTGTTCATGCCGAACGAACTCTCGGAATTTCCAGTCCTGTAGATGCTCTCGTAGGCCACTGCAATGTCCCAGTAGCCCTCAGCCTCCAGCTGCCAGTAGTGGCTGCCCCTGGACACACACTGGGTGGACAGGACCTGGGGCCTATGGAGGAAGCGTGCAGGATGCGGAGGGTAGGGGAGTTTATCTTTGACTCTCTCAGCGGACAACAAGTCATCCGACACATTGACAAGGGGGCTTGCAGTATCTCTGCTAAGGTTCAGGTCTGTGTGAAAGAGAAAAAAATATGACCCATGAAGAATATTATAGAGCACCATTTATTAGTGGTCTTCAAATCATTACATTTCAAAATCAGAGAAAAGTCATTATTTGAAAAGCATGCTAAACCTAAAGAGGTGCCTGATAGTCTAGTTTCGTATATTTTTTATTTTAATTTTTCAAAATTTGTTTATATTATGTAAAAAGGTATTGAAATTAATTGAATACCCACAGGGTATGTGGGGGTTGAAGTTTTCAGTTTGTTGCTCCTTGTAACGTGGTTCGTTATGCCAAGAGGCGTACACTGTAACAATATAAGTCAACAGACATATTTTAAATCTTGATGGGTTGGCAATGGCAAAGTGATATCAATTTGTTTTTAAAAGCTTTGTTGTATTAGAAAAAGCTTTGATGTCCTGTACAAATGACATGAGTCAGTACTCACAAGCCAAGGCTGAGAACAGGATGACTGATGGCAGTGCAACATAGCAATTCAAACTGGAACCAGTCTTACCAGGCTGCTGCTTTCTCTCACTGTCTTTGACCTGTGAGAAAATGACACACAATTGGTTTCTCACGGAGATTCAATTTCAACACCACCAATTTATATTTACAGAGAGTTTTGCCAATGAAGCTTTAACCTTGATTAAATAAAATCATGTAGAAATGTAAAGAAAGGGAGCACTGTGTTTCAGGCAGCTTTGTGCACGATATATGTAACCCCTAATTAATTAAATGATTAACACAGTGTAACTTTTATTTTGTGATAAGATGTGTGGTTGTCATTAGGATATGGTTAGGGCTAATGTCAGTTCACTGCAACAATATGTTGCATAAAACTTAGCCTACATTATGTTACAACTACTTTACTTCATTATAGGCAACTGAACATGACATGAATAAAAATACACAATCGTCACTCTTCTTAATTATCTAAAAGCATGAGTCACTTTTGTACTTCCAGACCCCTTTTTCAGCAAATATGAAGAAATGCAAAGCAAGACTGTAGATCTTTACCATTGCTCCTCGGAGGGCTCTCTCCTGACTCTGACACTTGTGAGAAATGAAAGTGAAAATCTGACTGCAGCTGAGAAAAATGGGCTTAAAACAGGTTCCACATGGGCGTGGCTCTGCCCTGTGCTCTACTTTTCCAAGTCCATCTGATGACAGCCCAGCTGCGTATCAGCTTATCTTGTGTCTTCTTGTACGGAAACATTCATTACAGTATTTATGGGAAGGTGCTCAGACTAGACCTGATGACCTAATGAAATTACGATTGTCCATTGAGAAACAGACTGTGCAATTTCTTTAACAATGGTACGGTAATTCATGTGATGCCAGGCGTCACCCTCTTGACAGGAGAGGTTATCGGACAGGTTCACAAGAGATTATGCCATTCAACAGATCAGTTTCAAATACCCATTCAGTAGTACTGTGACTATTATGGCACTTGAGTCGGGGATTTCTAGGGGAATATTGCTGTTGTGAGTTAAAGTAACCAGGGTCATGGATCAGGGACTTTCCACCATTGAGACCACATTGATGACATCTACAAAATGTTATGCAGTGTGGCAACTTGCTACCCTCAAAACTGTGTTTTCAGTGTTTTAAAGGTTTGTGTCAATAACAAAAAGATAAGAGCACTGTCTTATATGTGACCTATCCTCTTACCTCAGATTAATATTTATTGCAAAGCGGCAAATTTTGTCTTTTCACACTGACTTTCATGTTAATTTTTTTCATTCAGAATTAGAAAAATGGACCATTTCTCATTTCATTAGTTTTATTCAGGGACTTATGAAAGAATATACATTTTATTGCTACAACAAAAATGAGAGTTTCAACTAAGAACAAAAATCAAGCATCATTTAACAGCTGTACTTCATTCAATACCTGAGATTCATGACTAGAGACTGTCCTGTAGTTTAATTCAAAAGTACTACTGTAGCTCAACTGGTAGAGTAAGGTGCTAACAGCACCAAGGTCATAGATTTGGTAGCCTGTGGTGCACACACACTGTTAAAAAGAAGAAAAAACATGCATATGTACGGCAAGATGTTTGGATGAAAGTGCTAAAAGAATAATTGTAAATGAAAACAACACATTTTTCCCCTTTTAAGCGAACATAGGCTCAGCTCATTGTTTGGGGTTCACACTGTACCCACAGACCACGGGATCATGCTGTGCATGGTTTGCAAAGAGTACTTTCAATTTTCATTTGCCAATTATTGATCTCTAAACTTAATTATATTTCTCTCTTTTAATTACTGCTGCTAATTACACTGCAAATGTATACATTAGCTGATCTACTTATAGTGTAGGACTCGTCGTTGATTGCCATTGTCAAAGTTTAATGTTGAGCTCGTCTTGCGCTCGTTCGTGTAGATTTAGTGTACTCAACCTGGCAACCCGCTTGAGCATTGAGTCTGGGTAGGTGTCTGGTGTCCGGACTACAGGTTTTTTTTTACAGAGATCCTGGTATGGAGGCCTGCCTTGTACAGACCAAGTCCGAGGCACACGGGCTGATTGAGACTGGCTTTAAATGTGTGCAGGTGGTTCCACATGGCCCCCACCTCATTGAACGTGATGGCGCCTTTCTGGAAATCCACGACCACCCCAACTCTGTTGTGCATCAGGGACTTGGAGATCTTCACCTTAACCCCCTCATGGTAGGCAAAGAGTCGCCCTTTTCTGTCATGCGTGAGACTCCAAGATTCCTGATTATTTCCGAAGGAACCAAATCTTGTCTTCCTGCTGATGCTCTCGTAGGCCACTGCAATGTCCCAGTAGCCCTCAGCCTCCAGTTCCCAGTAGTGGCTGCCACTGGACACACACTGGGTGGACAGGACCTGGGGCGCCTCAGTGAAGCGTGCAGGATGTGGGGGGTAGAGCTGTTCGTCATTGACCCGCTGTACTGTCAGAAGGTCTTGTGACATAACCAGATAGGGGCTGGCAGTGTCTTTGTTCAGGGTAAGATCTGAAGGATAGATGAAATAATTATTCAGAGATGTTTCTGTTTGAGAAAGTGCTGGTCTGGTCTGCAACAACACACATAAGCCCTGAATTATGTTTACAGTCAGATGCAAAGCTGAAATCACACACCCTCATAAAAAACAAAACCAATGCAAATCAAGGTGTAGTAAAGACTGACTTTCAGTTGAGAAAAATAAAAATGTCTTTGCCATGTCTATATTCTTGAACATACTATTTTGCTGATTTCAAAATTGTACCTGTATACCTTTAGTAATTCAGGATCATAGTGTTTGTATCCATTCTCAATTCAACTCACCAGTTATCTCTGGATGATACCTCAGAAGTAAAGTGTGTTGCCTCTGTACTGTTTCAGTAAGAGTGTGGTTCTCCACAGAGCACAGGAAAGCTGTTCCAGGAGGATACAATAAAACATAATGTAGGCCTTACATATGTCTATATGCATAGTATATTAGTACATTGGATTAATACGATACCATTGCAAATACAGATAATTGTGACGGCCAGCAGTAGAAACAGGACTCTGTTATAGTTGACATGATCAGACTGTTCTCTCGGTTTTTTTTCTTCCTAATGGTGAACACAGATGAACGAAACTAATCAGAGCTGACCCCATCAATGAAGCACAGCACAAGAGAAAGGCAGTGTCACAAAGATTATGAACATTGACACCACTAATTTTGTATACAGTCGAATACGATACTGACCTGGTGTGACGCTGCATTGAAGTCCTCCACGATGCTGTGTAAAGTGTAACTCTTGTGCACGCCAATCAGAGGCCCAAAGCACGCCCTGCAGTTGGGGCAAGAGAAAGGCTGACCCAAGGACCGGGACTTCAACATGCCGTCGAGGCACCTCATGCAGAGGCTGTGACCGCAGGGCAGCTGGCGCGGGTCCTCAAAGATGTCCTGGCAGACCGGGCACGTCAGCAGCTGCTTTAACTGGCTTTTCTGGGGAAGCCAGCTAACCATACAACGTGCCATCCTCAAATGCCACTCAGGGAAAAGTAGTGAGTGGAAAAAAAGATAAGATGAAGTAATAGTTAAACAATTCCGTGGATTTTATGGAGTTGCCAAAGCTGATTGATGAATTTGAAGCCTGCCACACTGCACACCTAGTCCTGTGAATAACAAAGCTTTCTGTTGTAGGTCATGTTTTTTCAATGTGATTATGATCATGTCATTAAAAAAGAAAGTGAAAGAAAGTTTTTAAGAAGGTGGCACTGGGAAAGGTAGGAGAGGTGCTTGGACATACCAAGAGAGCAAAGAAATTCAAGATATGTCTATCTAGCCTTCTTATCTTTAGAATGGGAAAGCTAATCAGGACAGAACAAACATCAGCTGATATGGAATGGAACACTAAACTGTTTATGAATAAGGTTGCTGAGGTAACAGTTTATTACTGGTATTTCCCCGCTGTTATGTGTACATACTTTTTGATGGGTTACTGGAAAACCCGCATTTCCTTCTTTCAGTTGGGCAGGACACCACAACAGTTTCACACGTTTCACATGACAGAAAGAAAAAAATGTCTGTGGAGTGAGACACTGGAGGTTTCTATGGTGAAGGCCTTAAATAATGAGCCACAGTGAGGCAAGGCCACAAAATACAAATAATACCATAATCCATTTAACATAAAAAAAATTAAATGGCTCCTTTGATATTGGTTTCATTCAAATATCCCTGCATTATAAAAGACACTTTTAAACATGGATGATTGTCATACTAAGCAACTATCAAACTATCAAAAAAAACTACACACTACCACAACGGCATACCTGTACCAGCCTAATAATTATATGTATTTTGTTAACTAAGTTGTAAGGTTAATTTTTTTAAAGCAAAGTGAGTAAAATGGATATTATATAAAGTGGACAATGGAAATGTGGAAATATGTGTATGTTGCATATGCAGCGGTAACATCAACTGAGCACATGGTCTATTCAAAATATGCTTTTCCACCTCGCAAAAGTCATGATGAATCATTAGGTATGAGGGTTTGAGGAAGTGGGGGAAAACTTTTAATTAACTTTTAACTTTTTTAATTAAAATTTCATATTTGTGTTTATCAGTGTGTTCTACTTCACTTAAGTTTTCACAGTTTTATTTTTATATTTTTTAATAATCATTTTGGTCATCCATCCATCACCATTTGTTTGTCACTGGTTTTGCTGGGCTTCTGGTTAGGGTATAGATTTCATTGCTTTGCCAGGATGTGATTCAACAGTAACTTCAATAACATGAACAGTTCCACACGTGTTAGAGTACAAAAACATCTTTAATGGGGAGACTGAACAATCCCTTTGGGGGCAAAATGAAAATACAAAAACAAGT
Source organism: Clupea harengus (assembly GCF_900700415.2). Classification (NCBI taxonomy): domain Eukaryota; kingdom Metazoa; phylum Chordata; class Actinopteri; order Clupeiformes; family Clupeidae; genus Clupea; species Clupea harengus. The sequence goes on along the minus strand of NC_045173.1, from coordinate 15,895,084 downwards.
CCCATTTATACATTTTTTTTAAGGTTTGTACAAAAGAAAAAGCAGACAATTGGATACCGTAAAAAAAGTAATATATACAAAAGGTTTTCTGTTATATATTCTACAGTTCTCAGCTTCTTAGTTTTTCCATAAACAACCCATCAAAGATAAGCACTACATTGACTCCAGTGTTAGTTTAATTTGAAGTTTTAACATTCAGCGGACAAACAGAGGTGTACACATAATAAACTCATAAATGAAAATGAAATACAAATGCTACTTGATTTGACAGTGGATAGCATGTTTAGTAAGACGCCCATGATTTCTGGGTGTCTATGCAGGCTTTATCTGAGGAAACAATCAAAATACACAGCTAGCCAATATTCACGTGCTTTTCAAGCACACAGCTTTCTTGTGACAGGCCTTTCATTGCCTTTTCTTCACATATTTTCATGTCCTGAAAAACTGCATTAACACAAAGACTACAGGGACATTAGCAAATCAGCCTCCGTGTTACAGAATACACTGTTATGGTAGGCATAGACCATAGACAGTAAAGACTGCATATGGCACCTGTAGTATAATAAATGAGTGCCAGGGGGAGACAATCAGGTCAAGAATCAACAGAGTTTAACTCTATATCAAAAGTTTTGATATAGAGTTAAACTCTGTTGATTTTTGGCCTGATTGATTCAAAACACAAAGACTGCACTTAAACCTCTACAAAATCATCTTAATCATCAAACTCAGCAATTAGAGTGTGGGTCTGAGAAAACCTACATGACACAGTCACCACATCTCACCACTGGTGGAACCTGACAGTGACCTTTAGTCTACAGCTTATTCGGGATTAGTCTTGAACCTTTACTTTATCAAACCTCTACCAACCCATTTTTTCCAGGCCTAACCAACTAGCCATTCAAGCCTGAAAAGTTAAACTCTTGTAGTTCCAGCAAGAAGCGATGCCAGTGCAGCATATAACAATGGTAACATCAGATATCCTGATTAGGTCGGGTTTTTCTCCAGGCTTTGTAACTAACCTGTCTTAGAGGCACAGCTCCCAACAAAGGGGACAGGTATGGTTATATGGTTACGGCATAATGTGGTTGACATGGAATGGAAGTGATATAGTCTCATAGGGTTAGACACTTTTTACAATATACCTCTCAAGACGACCTGAGTATTGAGGTAACTCCCTCAAAAAAAAATATACTTGCGTAAGCATACATGCCTATGTAAAGTTTAACACTGTCAGCTCTTCTAAAAAAAGTGTACATCTGATTATTTTCCATGTTGATCATCATCCCTCATATATTTACAAACCATAGTCTGTTTGGAATAATTCTTCCAAAATGCACACATATACAAATGCCCATGGCAACACATGTTCTTCTGAACACTGCGCTTGAAACAGGAAGCCCCTCCAGTTTGAGACGCCCCAACAACAACAACCAGTTTCAGTGACTAAGTCTATGCCTCTCCAGATTCTTGAGGGTCCTGTAGCTCTTCGGGCACAGTGTGCAGGCGTAGGGCCTTTCCCCGGTGTGGAAGCGCAGGTGGGTCTTCAGGTTGTCCTTGAGCCGGAAGCACTTGCCGCAGTGCGGGCATCCGTGCGGCCTCTCGCCCGTGTGGAAGCGCAGGTGCCTGCGGAGGCTCTTGCGCAGCGTGAAGGCCTTGTCGCAGAGGGCGCACGGGTACGGCTGCTCGCCGGTGTGGAAGCGCTCGTGCCGCCGCAGGATCTTGCGCCGCTTAAAGTTCTTGCCGCAGATCTTGCAGGCCATCGGGCTGCCGGGCACCGAAGACGGGACGCGATGCAGCCGCCACACGCCATTGCCACAGTCGCTGAAGCAGCACAGCCGGCGGCCCGTGTGGAGGCCTTGGTGGGCACGCAGGTCCTTGGGCCGGGGGAAGCCTTTGGGGCCCACCGGGCCAACCCTCTGTCTGCTGGAGCCCGTCAGAAGCCGCACGTTGACCAGCTGCACCGAGCAAGGCTGCAGCAGCTTCCAGTCCTGGTGGTTCACCCCGAGCTGAAAGTGCACAGTCTTTTTTTTTAAGTGAGGTGGAGGCTCTGGCACTACCACCTGCCCAGGCAGTATGGAGTGGCTGACGTAACTGTTGGTGCCTTGGCTTGTGGGGGTGGGGGTGGTGGTGGTGAGCGTCTCTGGCTGGTTGCTGGCCTGTGAAGTGGATTTCTCACCGGCAAGGGGATACACACTTTGCGCTGGTTGATCTTTCTTGCTGCATGTGGCCTCTGAGACAGTTGCTGACTGCTGGGGCTCCGGCCATGCCAAGGACTTTTTCAGGGAGTCAAAAAGACAGTCAAGCTCCATGGTGTCTGAAAAAGAAATAACCAGTACAAATGACCAATGTAAACATAACTGGACCCAGTCTTCACAGTTCAAACCAGATCATGACTTGACCAGTATCATATCACATAAGACCGGGCAACGTCCAATATAAATAAGCTAGTCTGTGGCATTGCTAAATGTCTACTTATATAACTCAAGATCAATTTAGTAGCCATTTGTACAGATACAGATGTGCACCTACACAGGAATTTTTGCACGGTTCACCCAGACAGTTTTTACAAGAAACAAAAGACACCAGACAGACTCACTTTGCACCTCACAAGGTCACAGTAAACAGTCCGGCCCCCTGCTGGTCATGAAGGTACACAGAGTACCAGGAAATATTTTCCCACAACAAATGGCATAAGCCACTGCTTTTAAATTAACTAACAATTTGCAAATATTTACAAAAATGCCAAACACAGTCGGTGCAGCTGAAAATAAGAATGTTTAGTAACGCTTTGCAATAACGCGATGCATTCATGAACAGTACAGGAACACTGCATTATAATTATATTGGCAACATTCATGAAATATCTTTACTTATATACAAATGCGTTGACTGTTGAATGTGGGTTACTGTGTTGACTACACTCCAGTCACCATAGTAACCCGCTGACTTCCACTGACCCAACTTTTGTTTTTAATTTATTTTACCATAAACTACTTGGAAAACTCAATATTTGACTCCCCCCCCCCCAAGAGTATCATTACGCTCAAACACAAACACACTTACCATCTGTAGCACCAGGCTGTTCAGTCTGCTGTTTTCCAGACAGGTTATTTGCCTGGCTATTTCCACATTCCACATCCTAACACAGAAAAATGTAGACCACATTTTAGTGGCCATGAAACATAATGTGCAATCACTGTTTGTAGTGCAGTTGTAGTTTTGTTAACCATTCAAGTGTTACCCCAGTTTAACTAGATCTTAAGAGCTAATCCTCCATGTTTTAAGCCCTACAGAGATGAGCCACAGGAGGTTTTCACATAGGACATAGGATTTACATTGAACACCGGATAGGTCAATGGGGGCCTGCATTTGACGGCCTTCAGCTGATGATGATTCCTGTGAAGCCATTCATGGGAGTACTGCTGGTGGAGCGTGACTAAGGTTGAATTAATGATTTAGTTTGCAGTTACTGTTTTTTTTCTACTCACAGAAATAGCGTATCTTCCAGCTGGACAAACAAGATCTGTCACATACTAACCCTGTCTTTGAGTACTGTGCAAGGAAGGTCAACGGTGCAGTGCAGGTCAACGGCTTCCAAGGCCTCCTCCCGTGAAGCATGGTCTGTGGAGTCCACATCCTCCTTAAACACGGATTCCTCCTGAGAGGCCCTCCCTCCTTCTTTCTGGGGGTATTGATGTGAACTACACAGGGTGTGAGGGTGGGGGTTGGTCTGTGGAGGGGGCATCGCTGTGGACATGGAACAATCACATTCTTGAACTGAGTGGAGAGATGCAGGAAGAGCTCGATGCAAGAATCGGAAATGAACAATGCACAAGTTCTGCAACTCAAGTGTGTGCATACAAGTTTCATTATTTCAACTGTCTCAATTTAGCTTTGATACACTCTAACGAGTGAACTAACACATTTCACCAGATTCAGAGCAAGACTCTAACAGTTCTGAAATTGTTAACTGATGGGAGTACGAGGCAATAGAAGCATTTCTGCTACGTTAGATCAACCCCAAAAAATAAGATTTATGACTTGCAAGGGTAACGCTACGCATAGCTGTGCAACATACATTCCACAACTACACGCATAAGCATAATGCACTGCAGTATACAGATGACGTTTGACATTTAAACGCTTTGACTTCACTTTTGTTCGCAGTTGGGAATGAAGATGTAAAGTTTGGAGGCACTGTTTGCACGGAAGCATGATGTGATACTTAATCTAGCATAACTTGCTAGCTGGCGAGGCTTAATAACAACAAATCAAAACATTACCTTCCTCCTGTGACATCCATTCATCTCCAACTTGCACACCGACACTGCATACATATGTATCTCCAGAATGTTTAAATGCATTTTTCAAGTCAGTTCGGACGTTGGAAAGAAAAATCGATTCCCCCCGGGAATTTTCCACTGTTTCCGCCTTGGATCTCCCAGGAGCGATGGATCGTTCTTCGAAAAGTTTGGTTATTTCCTTCACAGCCACCTTCATCAACACATCTATTATAGACGCAACCTGCACCTGGAAGTCAGACACAGATTCCGACATTTTGATGGATGTTCAATCGTTTCAGGTGGTACGGCTTGTTTTGATGACAGGTTTCAGGATAGACGTGTCCTACTGCAGTGTTTTCGTTTTCGTTTATTGTGACCACATGGTCAGTAGGAACAGAGCCATTGCCAGGCCTGTGAAGACTTTGGTAGGAAGCAGTCTAAGAAGGGGCGTGTTCTGAAAAAAAAAAACTCTACTACGTTTGAGTACGTACCACGCCAAGTGATTTCCGCGTTTGCGTCGTGCGTCTTCAGTGCAGGCCATACTTCTCTTCACATCACTGATGTGATCAGTACTATGTGTGTGTGGATAGATAGATAGATAGATAGATAGATAGATACTGTTATTTATTATTGATAGATAGATAGATCCTTTCCAATTTGTTTCACTTTTTGATACAGATCATATCCATTGCAGTATTGTGACCACATACAGAAAAGGCCCACTTCTGTGTGTGTGTACATACGTACGTGCATTAGTGTGTGTGTCTGGCCTATGTGTATAGGCGTCCAGTTTTTATTCTTTTTCACAAAATGATCAGAGTTCTTTTCATCTCTTCCCACGCTGTTATTTATTTTAAGACTTCACAGTAAGTTCTCTTTGTTTACAAAAAAATAGAATACTGTTGTCATTTTTTTTTTTTTCATCAGTAGAAAACATTTAGATGATTTACAGCACTTCTGCTCAAAAAACAAGTAGGGCATGGTGCGCCATTTCTTTTTCTTTCTTCAAAACCCGTCACAATGATTTAAGAAAGGAAGTTGCTTAGGCCTGTGACTTGGAAGAAATGCTTGCCAGCATCCTCAGGCTCAATCAGAGAAGGACAGGGCAAACATATCCATCCAGGAAATGACACGAATACACATTCAGTTCAATACACATTTACAGAGGACAAAGGAACAATCAGCTATTACTCCCTCTTGTGATATTTGATATTTAATGACTGTATTTGTGTTTAGAATTGTGGGAATTGATACTTTACTGAAATTTAGTGGAGACTCATAATGTTGATATGATAGAAGGTTTGAAAGGCCTATAATATTAGACTATAGACTCAGTACTCTTTCTGTAATTAATTCGGACACTGGATGACATTGCCTGTTTGTTCATTAAAATCTGTTATGAGGGAGGACATTATTAGGACATTATACTACATGAATAAAACATGACCTGACAACATGACTTAGGACAAAAAAGAAAGAGATTCTGAAGATGTTGATCGTAACTGATACAGCAAAATTAATTAAGTAACTGTATTGGTAATGCTGAATATGATGGCAAGATTTTAATAATCGTCGTCATCATCGTCGTCATCATCGTCGTCATCATCGTCGTCATCATCATCGTCGTCATCATCGTCATCATCGTCATCATCGTCATCATCGTCGTCATCATCATCATCGTCATCGTCGTCGTCATCATCGTCGTCGTCGTCGTCGTCGTCGTCGTCGTCGTCATCGTCGTCGTCGTCGTCGTCGTCGTCATCGTCGTCGTCGTCGTCATCATCATCATCATCATCGTCGTCATCGTCATCTGGATCTATATCACCATCCAGCACATCCTCGATCCAGTCCTCCAGTTCGTCAGCAGTAGGCATGTCATCCTCATCGTCCATATCCAACCACACGCTATCCGCCTACACAACAGACACACAACACACATTAGGTTTTGTGGAGCTTCTTTTTTCTCGCACTATGTCACTTTATCAAGTCAGCCAAATCACTTACGTCATCAACCTCCACTACACCAATCTGGGGGGAGGAAAGGTCGATATGGAATATCTTCTCCCAATACGGGACAAGCTGTAAAGAAAAAAGTGAGTCAGAATTTAGTTAAATACAGGTCATATAATTACCTATTAGTTATTTACTTTAAAGTATAAAAAAGCAGAATGAATCTGATGCTGTGCCTTTAATAATATACTGGGTGTGTAAATTTAAGACCCCATAGTCACATGTTAAGGGAATAAAAACACCCTTAGTTAGTTATTATAACCATCACCAAAAAACACACGACAAGGTGATATTTTTCAAGAAAGTATGATGTATGTTGAAATTACAGCTTTGCTGGGTCCAGGTGAATTTTCGAATGCTTTAAGTTACCTTCACTCTTGACTCAAGCCAAGCTGGACTCTTACCAGTGGGAAGTCATCAGGGTCAATCCATACAATGCTGAGGTCAGGGTTGTTTGTGTTATCCTCTGCAACCTCCTTCAAGATCTCCAGGAATTCAAAGCCATCTAGAGGAAGTCAACAGGTCATGTCAATGCTTTCCTAAAATTCAGTAAATGTTATCTTGAAGGGCTCAAATATGAGGTGATTAGTCTGCAGCTGTTTTGTTTGCTGGTTAATTAAGACCATTAAGGAAATCTGTACAAATTTGTACAATAACAGAAGAACATGGATCAGTCTATGGTATATGAAAATATGGAATGTTTTCAGATCCCTTCACAGTTTTCCACATTTAGTAGACTGCATAAAATGCATTCAATTTTCCTGTTAATGTACAAACAAGACTCCACAACCACAGAGCAAAAATACAAAATAAACCTGCAATCTGAAATATCCCATTTACACAAGTATTCGGACCATTATGGTTAGAACTGGTATTACCATTATGTTATGACACTTGCAACTGAGCTCTGATTCCTCCTGTTTCTGTCAGTGGTCCATGAAATGACCCTACAACTTGATGGCACAAAAGGACACCCAAGAGTGCAACATTACCAATAAGGCGTTTATGTCAGGGTGGCTACACGGAAGCCAAAAGTCATGTGACAGTTTGCTCAAAGGTAGCTGGATGGCTCTCACGCTATGAGAAGTAATCCTCTGGTCTTGTCACTGTGAGTTATTGTCTTTGTGGAGTAGTGTGTGCAGATTAATGAAAAAAAAATGCAATCATTTTTTAAGATGATTCTCATAACAAAATGTAGAGAACTTCTAAAGGTCTTATCATCATGATACATGAATCCTTATGGGACGCTAATCTCTCCTCACGTGTTTCCTCTCTGCAAGTTTTATGTGACCTTTCTGGGGAGGAGGGAGATGTGTTGAAATAACTGTCAAATGCAGAGCAGTGGGTTAGGGAAATTATACCCCTGCAGAACAGCATGTGTCGCAGAATTAAGCTCCTAAAATAGATACACGCTCACTCCTGCTGAACACATGTAGTTCCCTAAAGGGCCCATACCTGGGTCACTCTCCTCTGCGAATGCGATGATGTGCTCGCCATCGATGTCATCCTCCTGAGACATGATAAGTATTTGTACAGTTTTGAAATTGTCTTACATATCTGGGTGTAATGCATATATTTACACTGACATTTATGCTTATTCAGTTGGTAATGCTTTTCTAAAACATGGCATGGGGCTGATAAGTGAGGTACAACGTAAGAAAATAGCTAATCAAGAGGAGGAAGTTATAAAATGAAAATGCTGATGATTTACGGATGTCTTGCTGTACTTACCCAGATCTCATACATGTTGTGAGGTTGCAGTTTCCTCAGAGTTGGTCTGAGACAGAATAGAGGCAAGATAGATTATTTACACATCGATTAAAACATCAAACAAGACATTCGTCAGATTTGATTATCTCCATTTAAATACACACACACACATTTCAACACAAATGGACACACAGACACACACCTGTCGTTGTCCTCAATGAAGTCAACAAGCTCATCCTCTGAGTAGGGTTTTCCAGGGATGGTGACGGGGTCATCCATGAAGGGCTCATAAAAGTCAACTTCATTCATTCCGAGGTCGAGACTCTTTGCAACCTGTGAGGTGAGCATTAGAGAAAGAGGGAATAATGTTTTATTTGGAGATATGAATTTGTAAAATGATAGTAAATCATTATCATGTCAAAGGCTTATGATGAAGCAGGAAACATCACACATTGACACTTTTCAGTGGTGTGGTTGGTAGGTACAGAACACATGAACACTTTTAGCCTTAGCCTTTTAGCTTTTAGCCGGTTGGGATACATCTGTGGTGTGGAAAGGTTTTGACGTGGACAATATCAATGTAAGAGTTGCGGGCGCTTCATCATTTCCAAAGACCCTTACACTAATTCTCAGTCGGGTATGACAAATGTGACCTCCATGAAAAATGCAATCATTTTATTTCCATGCATAATATTTCCATAAAAATGCAGTAACACAAGTTAAATACTGTAAAGAGGAAGGTTGCACTGTATACCTTGGGGTCGAAGGTAGCGAAGAACTTGATATGAGGGTGGAATTCTTCAGCTGCATCCTCATAGGCATCAAAATCTGTGTGACAGAAGGTCATCAAGTTCATCAGTGACCGCATGAGGGTCTTTCACAACACACATCACCTATGCTCACTGCACTCTCTATACAAACCAAACCACATACAGGATTGTGTGAAGAGTAAGAATGAGAGCATGTTCTCTTTGTTAGTGGGACATGGCCTTAGTACATACGGTCAGATTTCTCATTCTTGAAGTAGCCCACCAGTTTGATGTCCTCCTCAAGGTTGAAGAAACCTTTCAGCTCATGCCTGTTGTCGATGATTTCCACGGGATCTTCCAGCAGCTAGGAAGAAATGGAGAGAGCTGGATGTAATCTGAGAGAATCTAACTAATTTGGTGTGACTGAAATAATAAAATGTTGCCTTCAACGAATGTTGTACACCACAGTGAGACAGGCCTAATTTTATATAACTTAAAACAAGGGAGAATACATACTTTTAGGTAAGACATTATTACTGTTAACAATGTGTATTACACATAGTATAATCAACCAGCATACAGAAATTACAAGAAAAGGGATATTTGAAATTGTGATGAGGAAGAACAGAAGGGTATAAATCATGACAAGGATGAAGATGCCAGTGGCATGCTTTCTTCTCACATACATCATAGATGAATTCCACCAGTGTGTCTGCAGCAAGTTCTCCATCATACTCAATGACCTCGTCGTCAGCGAAGACATAGATACTGTCTTCCTCATCCAAACCTGTGAGTCGTGAGAAGGACAGATCTCAGCAGAAGCACAGATAGACACTTAAGGACGACACCACTAGGAGGCGTGTTTGTGCTCAGTTTGCCTGTGGCCTGGCAGGACACATTTAAAGCTTGGAGAGTAAATGTACTAATGAGTTCACATTCCCATTCCATCACTGAGGGCTTAGAGCTTGAAAGCTTTTGGCAGTCTCTTCATAACGGTGCTTGAAAACCAGCTGGTACAAATGCATTATGAACAGGAAATAAAAAGAGAATATGGAACATGGTCTGCACTGTATGCTATTAAAGAGGCAGGGTACCTAGTTTCTTGGCAACAGCGCTGTCCTTCTTCTCATCAAGCAGGCCAAATCCTATATCTTCATCATCTAGATCATCCAGGACTTGGGCTGCAAGCTGTCAGGAAAAAGAGTTACAATCAGTCTTGTGATTGTTTCATCGGAGTGGTAGACTGCTCCAAGCCATTGTGATTTTATAATATGCACTGTTACAAAAAAAATATAAGGTACAAAATATTTACAGTATGTCCTTAGAAATCTTTACGTTTTTTCCATTACTTTTCTGGAATGACCCCAGAGCGTGATTTCATCTGAACAAGTGTTAATTTAGACTTCATAGTGACCCCTTCTTGTGCACATGTTGTCAGGGCCAATTATTTTGTTTTCCCCCCACCACACATATTTGTGAGTATGCTGTAAGCACTGTAGCTGGTCCAGATGAAGCCTCCACACCATAAAAGCCCGGTACAAAGACCGCTGCCCCTGCACTTTCTAAATCCGAGTGAAACTTGACCCAAATGATGGACAGCAGCGTCCACCAATGGCAGTATGGCATTCGTGGAAGCCTGGCATTAGGAGATAGAGGCTATGTGCCAACTGAGTTAGAGTAATAGGGTTCTAGGGCGGCGACAGGTGCACTGCAGTGTAAGGAGATGCATCTTGCAAGGAAATGCTTGCTCCCTCTCTCTCTCTTGATTTTGTCTCCACCCCTCTCTCTCTTCCTGTTAATTGCACTCTTTCTCACACATTTTCAGTCATTCATTCCATACTATAAACTGCCTTTTAGATTGTATATAAATGACCACCTTGCCAACACAGAACCATAGTGCTTCAATTGTATCAGGATTTCATTATTGAATGCTTTTTTCATTATTTATGAAATGCATTTGACAGTGCAAACACTAAGCAAATGTAATTGGTTGTACAATACCTGTCTTTTTTTGCAAATTGCAAGAAGCACTGCTATTTGAATGGTCTGTTTCATTGGCAGATTGCATTGGATATTAATTTATATCGCTTTATATGTAGTGTTCACCAATGCACATTCAACTTGGAGAAATTATATTCTGTTCTGCAGTGTACCTGTTGCACAACATCTGATGGATACAATGAAGCAGTCTGGTACATGAGGGTTAATCAGGGTTTGCCAAATAACTTTTTAGATTTGTATTTGGTCCTATTTGATATCTTTTCTCTGCAATTATGTTCCTGCCCTAACTTTCTGACTCTGAACTGTGATTGACTGGATGCCGGACCCACTACCTGCTTCTGTCATGAAATGCTATGTGCCCTCTGGGAATGGAGTGATGCTGATGTGTCTCTCTGTCTGCCAGCCAATGTCTGAGATATCAATGACCTCACCCTGTGTACATCATGGGGCTTCCTGGATTCTATATATTTACTCTCTCTCTCATTCATCTGTTTCATTTACTCTCGTCTTCTCTGTCTTTCTTTTCCTCTCTCTCTGTTTTCCTCCCTCTCTCTCTCTCTTCCTCCCTCTCTCTCTCTTTGTTTGGGGGAAAATGGTGTGTAGAAGAGGCAAACTGTATCCATGAATGATTCAAAAAGACTTCTGTGTAACTGGTGATCTGGCTAACATTGATCTTCACAATGTTTTTTAAATCAAATCAACCCATTCTACCCCCCGCCCCCCCTAAAATCTCCACCACGGATGTTCTAAAGTGGGTATTAATATGAAAAGGTATTTAATGGGGGTCGAGGCTCACCTCTGTCTGCTAAACAGTTTGTGTGCTAAACTCAGCTCGAAGGCTTTAAGCCAAAAAGGCCACAGCTATATAAGGTAGCCCGACAAAAGCCATGAGTCGACAAGAGAGGGAAATATTTGCCATGAAGGCCTGACAGCTTCGGGAGGGAAGGAGGGAAGGAAGACGGGACACTTGATCCAAACCGGCTTACACAAGTCCTCACCCTTCTCATCTCTCTCTCTATCTCTCTCTCTATCACTCGCTACCTCACAGGGAAACTGCTACCAGCAACCAGCTCTCAGTGGCCAGCTCACCCCTCTCCAGGTGGGGCAGTGTTTGGCCCTCTTCAGTGAGCCATGGACTGAAGAATAGGGTCAGGGGTTGTGCTAAACCCAGAGGAATGTCTCTGACCTCAGAGTGGCGAGATGCTTTGTGTGATTTGGGAGACCCTGAACCCTAAAGACCCTGATCTAACTGTCAATCTGGTGGCAAGGGCCCCATATCCTGTAATCTTGCTGGCCCAGTTGAAGATACATTTCCTTCACAACGCAGCATGCATTAAACCTGTTCTTATCATGTCAACGCAACTCATCTGTGTCCCATTCAGGCTCCAATTCATGTCTGTGCCTTACGCACATTTTACATTGCCAAAACATTTTTTTCTTTTTAGATTTTTTTCATGGATGGAGATAAACTGTCGTGCAATTCCACACCTTTTTCTCATTTCGATGGAGATAAAGAAAATAAAAACAGGTTTACTCCGGCTTGTGAAAATGATGAAGAACAAGACATGTGCAGTACAGTTAGAGAGCACCAGTTGATAGCCGCGCCCCCACACCCCTGCAAATGTATCTATAAGGGAAGAAAGATGATCTACTGGGGGCTACTTAACATCTTGAGAAGCACAAACAACCACAGTGGAGTTGCTTGCTATATTTAGCCCCCAGAGTGGGAGCAGACACTGACCCAGGACTATTTTGGCCAGGTGGTGGAGTCCCTGGGATCTGCTGACAGGTACAGTACTGCACCCATCCGTCACCTGCCTCCACCCACAAGGACAGAATTCAGCCAGAGGCTTCCAGCCAGAGGCTCTCAGCCCTGCTGCCAGGCCCCGGGACTGGGCCCAACTGCCCCCCGAAAGGTGCATTAGAGCAAGAGTGGAGGGGCAAGGGGGCAGGGAGCAAAATGATCTCATACAGGAATGCACACAACTTAATTTATGGACCCTGCTGGTGCAAAGAAGCTCTCACACACACGTAGATGTTGTACATATGTACAAGTGTGAGTCTGCACGACAAATGAGACTGGAAGACATCTGTTAGTCAGGCGAATCTTGCCAAGTATGTTCTGCATGATCAAAAAATTCAGCTGCCAATATATGAGTTCCACCCCATTAAATCAGAGAATAAGATGCACTTATGGGATTTGGTGAATGCACATTAAACTTAACTTTCCAAAATCATCATTATTAAATATAAATTCTTGATGGCAGCATTAAGTCAGCACAACGGTGTGTGTCTGAGTTAGAAGAAACTGCTGAGTCTTGATTCCCTGAATGTAGAAAGTATAAATGTTTTTGATTTCACCACTTTCTAAAATTATACTTAATTATGTTACGTACAAGGGGCATCCTATTACAACATGGCCAAATACTTTTCTTATAGGGTATGATTGTAAATGTATGTGGTAATTACAAAATATTTTAAACGTTTTACAAATAAGGAAAGTAGAAATGTGTTTTTCTCCATTATACTTCTTAGTGCTTACCCATACTGTGACAGACCAGACTAATAACTACAGAGTACTTTGTGGATATTTTACAGACTGATTAGACAGATTATGTATGGCCTACAATGAGACATTCTACATAGCTGACAAACAGGTTAATAAAAACATGAAAATGTCATCTGCTCACATGGGTACTGGAGGGAATGCTAACTATAGGGGGTGCAGCAGGTGCGGCTGCACCTGGGCCCGTGGGTCTTGGGGGCCCATAGCCGGGGCCCATAGACACATTTATGTCAATCTAAATAGTCTGAATAGCCAAGTCGCGGGGGAGGGGGCGTGGCGGCGGCGGTTAGTGACATACCCTGACAATTTCACAGTTTTAAGTGTTGTAGGCTGAATATCTGCGCAGGGGGAAGGGGGCGTGGCGGCGGTTACAAACATGGGGTACGGGACTGTAAAATGTTTGGGAACCACTGCCTTGACTAGGGCCCGTCATAATAGCCTGCACCTGGGCCCGTCGTAACTACGTTACACCACTGAGGGAATGTCACAGTGTTGTTCCCCATTTGCCTGCTTTCTCGAGTCATAAGCCTTACTTTTAGATCATCAACTTCACACAAATGGTCCTCTCCATTACTTTTATTCCTTTGAGATGCTTTTAATAACCCAGAAGTTAAGTTAAATGTAGGTTTTTAACCCTTTAACTGGTACTGTCACACCGGTATGTGTAGGATGGTGTAAAATAAATATATAGAATACACTTAAGAGTAGTTTAGTACCCTCCACTTTCCAGTAATGTCCACTAAAATTTCTCCAAAGTATAGTATAATACAGCTTGTGTGTGCTTAGTATACCCTGTACTCACTTGTAACAAGTACAGAGTAATATAGGCTGTACAGGCTGCAAACTTGAAGTGTAACTGAGTACCCTCTCCGTTCCTGTATCTATCGGCTAAGTATAGTGTAAGTGCAGAGGCTTCATACCCTCTACGTTCTTGTAACTATCTGCTAAGTATAGTGTATAGTGTACGTTTAGCTCAGTATCCTCTACTTACCTCAACTTTCTGCAAAGTACAGTCTAGTACGGACAAAGTGGCCTGCAAATTGAACTTTTGCTTAATACCCTCAACTTATCTGTTCTACCTACAAAGTAAAGAGTAAAAATAGAGTAAGTACATTTTCCAAAAAGCTTGTTTACTGATTATTTATGATATCCAGTAAACACAGTTGGTAGCAAATTATTATGGCTGAATCTAATCTAGCTGCTGGATACAGGTTGGATTGATTGGGTTCATCTGTGTGAAGAGAAAATCTTTAATGACTTCAAGCTCACATAACAAGCAGTGTTGACACAACATATTTCTGTGAACTAAATTACTTTAATTAGAAAACGTGATGCACAGTAGTCTAAACCCTCAAAAGGCTCGGTTGCCAACATGTTAACCTAATCATCTGCATTATATGGAAGAGACTTAGGTTAATGCAATGGCTCGCTAATGGATAACAAAGTCACTGTTGCGGAGCGATTACAGAACCTTTTCCAAGTCCCAGCAATAATCTTAGGGAGGTTTTCCTAAATGTGTTTCCAGTAAACCCAGGGAAAGGGGGACAGAGGAGATCACATATTCCGTGTGTACTCTATTTAGCTGAACAAATCCTTGTAAGCTACATAACTGCTTTACTACTACTACTACTACAAAAAAAAAAGATTTACTGTAGGCTATTATTAACAGGAGGCCTAAGTAGTCCTAATTTTCAGTACTAATTTTAATATCCAATTACTTATAGAAGTACAATGAATTAAAAATAATTTATGTTTTCCTTATTTTAAAATGTTTAAAATGTGCAAGGTATCCCTTAATTACCGCCTAATTCTACAATCATACTCTTTAATTATCTTGTTCTTGAGCGGTACTTCACACCTTGTAAAGGAAGGTATTCTGCCATATTAAAAATAGGATGTTCCTGTAGGTAAAATGAAGGTCTACTTTTAGAAAGACAATGAAATCAAAAACGTTTATACTTCCCCAGTTGTAAAATGTTTGTAAATTATCCAGTACTAATCCCTTAGTTCTACAGTAATACCTTGTACTTATTTTTTTGTTACATCTTACTTCACAGTGACTTACCCTGTTACTTACACTATTGGAAAAGTATTTGCCATGTTGTAATAGGATGCCCCTTGTAAGTAATTCAAGTAACATGTCGTTAGGTTTAATTTTAGAAAGCGGTGAAATCAAAAACATTTATACTTGTTAATTGTAAATTATCCGGTACTAACCACTTAGCTCCACAATCGTACCCTTTACTTATCTTTTCTTACACTGTAGACCTACTTCACAGTTACTTATCCTGTTACATAGCCTATAACGAAAGTCGATTTCTAGGATGTCCCTTGTAAGTAATTTTAAGCAACCTAGAATTACGTTTACAATTACAGTGAATTAGAAATCGTAGTTATACATTATTTGTATTTGTAAATCTATTTGTATGTTTGTAAATTACCCAGTTATTACCACCTACTTCTCCAATCATACCCTTTCCTTAGGCCACTCATAACTCATTTTCTGAAGTACTAAACAGGTTAATTAAATGAAATTAAAGTGTTATCTTAATAAATGCAAATTAAGACACAAAGTCCCGCTAATCTCTCTACTGGTGTTCACAGCATACAGTGTAGTAGTCGCAGACAGCTCTGGGGATGCTGGATCCATTCTGACAAAGAGGAAAGGGGCCCAAACACCTCCTAGGTCAGCTAAAAGCGTGATGCTTGACCACTGTTGAAAAACAGGGTGACAGCGTCGCCAAATGATTACGTAACCTTCTGACCAGCAGGAATGCAGCCTGGGTGTTAAGTGACTCTCCTCTCCCCACCCTCCACCCCTCTCTGACACGACACTCCTTTCTACCATCAATCAGGCGAGTGAGAAAAAGCCGACAGCTGAGTGGTGTACAGGGTAATGGGGGAGACGGAACGAGACATTGATGAAGAGGCGGGGGTCCATTATCAGAGGTTGGCTGTCAACTCATGTCTAGGTCAGAGAGCAAACGTAGTATTGAGTATGGCAATTTCCTCTAACCATAAACCTAGTACACAAACGTACATAGCATCAACATGTTCCTCGTTGCCACTCAATGTTATTAAGTTAATCATGTCCATTATTCAACTTTCACAAGTCGCTGCCCAATCTATTCTGCACATGTGCAAAATTGTACACATTGTACGACACTGCCCAATCCATTCCAGGCATGCAGGATTTTTTTTACAGGGAAAGGCAGGTAGTCTAAACCAGAGCAGAAGGAAAATGGTAGAGAAAACAAAAAAAACGTTTCTACCGCTCTGTGTTGGTCAAGATGTTGGGGAGGGACTCTTAAAAATACTGTTCACAGCACCCAAAACCCTGGTAGACCTCCAGGTTTATTTTATTTTGAGAAATGTCCATAGTATCTTCTCCATGGGTGCCACGATCCAGGAGTTCCTCTGAGCGATTTAATAAATTCCTGACCCGTGCCAGCATCAAACAAGGACTCGTCACCTCTACCAAAATAACTGGTCTCCTTGCATGGCACAGTGGCATATATAGTTTTAGGCAGAGTTCAAATCCTGTTTCATGACACAAGTGAAAATGCCAATTGATATCCATCAAGAACAACCATGAAGAACAATCCTTGCTCATCCCTTACATTGATTCATAAGTACTGTCATGTTTTATCATGAGTCTACAAGGTTACATGTTTTTTTACTCCTATGTCAACACTACGTACTGCACACATTACGCTTACCCTAATGACTTAACATAAGGTTCAAAACTGTCTTCATCATGTGTGAGTATGACTTGTGACTGTTTTACACGCAAGATGTATCCCTATTGTTGACAGCTTGCCAGAGCGATAGTTTGGATCTTACGTCTGCACAACTCAGCACTCACAACGGCAGGCAGTTCAGTTGGACTGAGGTGTGTGACGCGTGATGCTGTAACAGAGACCCACGAAGTCTCTGAGATGCGAAACAGATATGAAACACACCCTGACAATCAGCAATTCTCTCTCTCTCTCTCTCTCTCTCACACACACACACACCCACACACACACACACACACACACACACACACACACACACACACACACACACATACATACAAGGTCCCACATCAAAACTAAAAGGAATTCCTATCATATTTCAGCACAGACCTGAAAACATCATCACTTGCACCCTGAGCAAACCTTCTTCGTTGGGGTCCATGGGTCAGTTCAACACACTCATTTCCATTTGGCTGTTACCTCTCATAGCCCAATACTGACCTACGTCTTACACACTCTAATGGAAATAACAGTCAACACGGTAGCACCATTATACATTACACATTATACATTATATATCTGGTCCAGATGGCAGCAACATTCTAAAGATGGCCTTCACACAAGATGGATGCTGAGTTATAAAACCCTGGCAAGGCAAACGTCAAGAACTAGTATTGTGACAAAGCAGCTATAACTGATATATAATATATACTATATATATGTATATATGTGTGTGTGTATATATATATGAACAGAGCAGATATAATATAAAGAATAGACTAGACATAAAGACTTATGTGTCTTGGAGGGTAAGCAGTAGTGGACAGCAGTAGGACATGCAGCTAGATGTTCACACATTCTTCATGCCAAGATTGCTTCAAATGATGCTCATCAGACTTAAACTCCAGGTAACTCAAGCAAGGGGTAACTACAGTGGAACCTAAATGCTTCTGTGTAAAAATCTCCATTTATATTATTAGGGGATCAGGTCACTGATTCACCTAATACTAGATTAGGCTCAAATGTATTGTCATTGTGCAGAGCCCAGATAATTCCCTATAGTTTTACACGGCTTACACAGTTTTTGATCTATACCAGTATTCCATAGTATACTTAGTAATAGCGTTGTCAAAACCACAAAGTCTACACTTAAACATTGTGACTTGAGACATGAGGCCTCTCCTAGACAGAGACATCTCAACCATATAGATCACTCCCACTTTAGCAGCGACAACATTTCAAATAAGTGCAAGGTAAAAAAAAACTCATTCAGGTATCTGTTTGGTTTGAATGCATCTCTCTACAATCTCCTGTTTGGCCACTTCACTTCCAGATCCTGCACATGTGTATTTTACAGTTGTGTACTGGTACACCAAGCCTCAGCTCAATCAATGAGCCATCCACCCCCCTCCCCATCTCCCCCCTTTTTGATCAGGTCCCGCCAACCCACCTCAAGGGCCTGCTCCTCGATCTCAAACTGTTTCTGGGCGATGCGGTTGTTCCCGACATGCTCATGGTAGTACACCACAAACACGTCGTATTTCTTCATCACAGACTTAAAATTTTTGACGTTGAGGTCGTGGACGCGGTCCCGTCCATCGTACTCAGGTACGTCCAAGCCCTTCTGGCCCCAAGACAGCTGCCCGAAGGCCACGACGAGCCCCAGCAGCACCCAACCCCACTTCATTCTGAACGTCTTGGTGGGGAGCGAGAGTAGTGTTCCACTGAAATACCACAGACAAGTGGAAAGAAAGAAGGAAAGAAATGATCCCCCGCTACCCAGAGCAGAGCAAGTCCTGAGCCCCCCGTGTGAAGTCCCCCAGACACAGACACAGAGAAGTTGTAAGGGAGCAGAGGGGTCTTGAAGGGGTGGGTTTTGGTGTGTGTGTGTGTGTGTGTGTGTGTGTGTGTGTGTGTGTGTGTGTATGAGAGTGTGTGTGTGAGAGTGTGGGAAAGATGGGGGAGGGAGAGGGAGTGGGTGGCAGTTGCAGAGACAGGGATGATGAAAATGTGGGAGAGTGAAAGGGAGAGGGGTAGAGAGACAGAAACATAAACCTAAAGTGGGGGAAAGAGAGAGCAAGTGAGGGAGTAAGAGAGAGAGAGGGGGAAAGAGAGAGCAAGTGAGAGAGTAAGAGAGAGAGGGGCAGTTAGAGAGGGAGACAGAAAGAGAGAGAGGGAGATCATGTGAAGACCCAAAGTGGGCTGGGCAAGGTTGGCAGCTGACACCTCTGCCACTATAAGGCGAGGGGGAGAGACGGCAGTGATGGAGGCGTAAGAAAGGCACCTCTTTGACTGACAGAGAGAGAGAGAGTGAGCAAAGGCCAACAAAAAAAAGAAACAAAAGGTGAATGATTAAAGCTAGCACAAAAAACACACCTAGAAAGTAGACATCTGAGATTCCCCTTCCATGTTAAGTTTTCAAAATGCACCGATTCAGGCTAAAAATACAAGGCGGTGTGTGGGGTGCAAGGAGGGGCCGGCCTAGTGTCCAGTTAGCTGGCTTTGGCACAGGCACGTGCTAGAATGTGGCACTAGGTCGCACAGGGACAGGGGGGGCTGCAGATCAGGCTGTGTGTGAGCAAACGATCTCTGATCTCTGAATGGATGACAATGAAAAGGAAGAGTCTTCTTTGATTGGTAAAATATAATTATTTACGTGTTAGTCTACTCCAATATATCCATGTCCCCTGTTTTATCTTAAGGTATATGTATATATTCGTACACTAAACAAGAACATGCAAGTCTTTGATTAATTCAGTGTATTTGTGATTGTGTGTCTGTGTGTGTCCATGAGTGTGTGTGTGTGTGTGTGTGCGTGTATGTATGTGCATCTGTGTGTGTCTGTGTGTGTCCATGTGTGTTTCTGTGGTGGCTAGCTAAACGGCTAAACGGCTGCCAGATTAGTTTTCAAATTGAAAGTCGAGAGGTGAGTTATTAATAAAAGTCTGAAAGGCGATCTTACAGCATCTTCTCCTACCTCTTTATTTAGTGTCCTGTGGAGTTAATGCCTATTTTGTCATCAGAGGCAGATTTGCCGTTGATGACGTAGAGGGAGCTGCTGACCCAACAAGCATACCAGTGTGTATTCGTTGTGAGATCACTCTATTGCGCTCCTAATCGATTCTATGCGCATAATGTGTCTGTGTGTGTGTGTGTGTGTGTGTGTGCGTATGTGTGTTTATGTGTGGATTGGAAAGTGACTGAAATTTCATTGAGGGAAATACTTGGAATGACCAGGTGAAAAATACCTTGCATATGCAGTGACATTTTGACATTATTGTGCTTGAGGTATGACTGAGGAGTCAATTAATCAGTGAAGTTGGTTCAACCAGACTGCTGCACAAGTTATACTAATTGTTCCAATTATTAGCACTCCCATCTGGGTTTTCAGCCTAAATTATGGCATGTTGCCTGGAACCTCACAACCACCTATAGCTTAAGATTCATTGACTATGGGCCCTCGGCAACTGTCGTGCTGCATCCAAGTTGACAGGGTCTTATGTGAAGGGCAAGACAGCCCTCAAGTGGTGAAGGACGGTACACTTCACTTAAAATCAGAGTAAACATGTCAGCGAGGCCATACTCTGATCAACCCTTACGCATCATTCACACATACTATTTTTTCTTTTTTATTCTTTTTTATTCTCCTTTCTCACTTGCCTCTCGCTGCGGGTTTATGGTTTGAGTGTTGTTCTAATACAACTGGAGTTTTTTTTTAAGTGAAGAACCACAAGAGGATCACACTCCTAGTCTTGAGCAATTGTGACATTGGCTCTGACAAGTGTACACAGTCTGGTGACAAATTATTGCACTACCAGAGCAGGGGCGTCACTCTCTACCTTTAAGAAGCTTTTGAAGACCCAACTCTTCAGAGAGCACTTCCCGTCCTAACTGGCACTTCGACTAGTGCGTAACTTGCAATTACAGCAGTTACATTTCTGCACTTCTTTCTTTCTTTTTTATTTAATTTTGTTATATTTCTTATGTAAAGTAGTATTTATTTATTGTTACACCAGGTTCTATTGCTCGTAGCTTGAATATTCTCTCCCTTGTACGTCGCTTTGGACAAAAGCGTCTGCTAAATGACTAAATGTAAATGTAAATGTATTGCATTTAAAGCAGGGGTCTTCAACCTTTTTCAGCCCAAAGGCCCCTGGGCTGAGAGAGACACTGAGCAGGGACCCCCAACGCCCCAAATTTAGGCCTGATATTCATATATTTTATTTGGAAGTGTCAGTCACACACACACACACACACACACACACACACACACACACACACACACACACACACACACACACACACACACACACACCCCTACACATGTTTGAACAGAATTACACATCATCTGTAACACACAACTCGTTTCAATTTATTCTGTTTATTATTGACATTTTCTCCCTTACAGTTAACCATCACTATGGTATTTTCTTCAGGAAATGTATTTAAATTCTTAACTTTTGCATTGCATGCACTGGTATTTCCAGGAAATACATGTTCTAGTTATGTATGTTACCCCAGCTAGACAGTTCGACTCCATATGGATTGTGTGTGTGTGTGTGTGTATGTGTGTGTGTGTGTGTGTGAGTGTGTGTGTGTGTGTGTGTGTGTGTGTGTGTGTGTGTGTGTGTGTGTGTGTGTGTGTGTGTGTGTGTGTGTGTGTGTGTGTGTGTGTGTGTGTGTGTGTGGACCTGGACCTAGACTGATGAACCTTAAATTGTACATAGCCTCTTTTAGTTATTTGCAAGAGTTTGCAGAGCCAGTTTCCTCTTGGATGCCAAATCAGCCTATTATTAGTCTATTATTCTAGACTAACAAAAGTCCACAATGCAGTTTAACAGTCTGTTTCAATAACCAGTACCACTAATTATTTTATGACCTTTTTCAATAACAACATTTTTACGACAAGAAATACAATTCTGTCCCCTCTCCCTCCATGACCCTGTAGTCCTCTCAGGATGCACAACCCCGCCCCCCTTTGTAGCCATCTCCTGCTTTGTGGGCATCAATTATTAAAATTTTCAGAGTACTAGACAGCAGTTTGGAGGATACCATGGCTGCTGCTTGTTGGGACAAGGTTTGAGGAATCAAGGTATATATAAAGCTGCATCACCTGACCTCTCCTAATTGATAGTTAACAAACCATGGCTCTAACATACGAATTAAGGTCTGAGACCTTGGTAAAAGTTATCTGAGAGCTCAAATCTGGGTGCCCTTTGCATGGTGCTCCTTTTCCTTTTTTCCCTTGTTCAAAGCAAAAACACCATTCTTTCTTAATGTTGACTTCATTATATCCATTTGAGTAAAGATTCCCATAATGATTAAGATGGTGCCTGGCACCTGTGTGGTTCTCCTGGGCAGTGTGTTAGGAGCGCATGGTGCCTGTCACTGGTGTGGTTCTCCTGGGCAGTGTGTTAGGAGCGCAGACAGACAGCAGCACACCTGCGACTGACTCAAATATCAAAATGCAACAAGAATACCAGTTTGTGTCTAGTGTGGTTTACCAAAGGAGCCTAGGATCATTCTATGATGCTACTTTTTTGGGTCGATGTTTGGAGCTGTAGCGTAATGCATGATGCTTTCCTGTTTCTATGTGTGTGTCTGTTAGCATGTGGAATGTCTCACATGCAGTGACATGGGGACTGGTCACTCAATTCATCAGTGAAGAAGGTTCAATCCAGACTACTGCACAATGGAATTCAAGTTTTGGACTAATTATTCCTGCACACTGACATATTGGTGCTTTAAGGCCTACAATCTCACATGTCTGGCTACCAAGAGAAACACCCATAGCAAAAGACACATTGACTAGGTGGCTTCTGAAACTGTTTTGCTACATCCAGGTTGCCAGGGATATGATATTTATTTACGAGAGTTTGCAGAGCCAGCAACCTATGTAGGTCAGAGACCCTACCAATCCCATATCTATTTCAGTAAAGATTCCTATAATGACAAAGAGGGTGCTTGTCATCTGTGTGTTTCTCTTGGGCAGTGTTACAGGAAGCACACCCACGGCAAACTCAAATATCGAAATGGTCCTGAGTACATTTGAAGACATTATGACTAGAATGAGAGTTTTGGAGGAATAATCTGAAGAGCTGTTGTCAATTAACCCTCTGAAGTCCACGCTCCCTGTGCAGGGATATGGTGGTTTTTATGGGGAATTGCTTTTAAAGCTCAGCCAGTTTTTGTCGGAGAGACATAGAAATTACACCCCCAGAAACCTTGAACCCTTTTCTTTTCAAATTTACACAGTTTGAAACAAATATATAAATAAGCACTTTGTAAGGAGAATAGGACTAGTCTCTTGCACTTTTCAGTCTCTGAGTGAGGTTTCAGCTCCTAACGACCCGCCCATTAGCAAATGACAGCTATTCATATGATAAGGTTATGGTAATTCAGTGATCTCTATTGGGCCATGGTGTGTCAAGAAATCCTGTGGGGGGTACGGGCCACAAAGACATTCCAGGGCCATTAGGTAAGGGCCATTGTTCTTGTCTGAGGTGTCCCAGGTGTGTTTACACCTAACTCATCAATATGCATTTGTAGGGACACTAGTTTTGAAAAGGTACAGGTCACTCTAAAATTATAAATATATAGTAGTGAAACCACACACACTTTCTAAATGCTAAACTCACCTTTGTAAAACTAACACTTATGTTTACAAAGTTCAGAGTTCAAAAGCCTTGCTCCAAAATCTTTACAATGTATTTTTTGTACAAAGTCTGAGCACCTCTGAAAGTATGTTTTTGGAAGGGTTTGTTTAGATTTGATTTAAATTCAATCTTTTTTTACTACATTCCTTTCATTCCCATGTTATTATTGCTGAGGTATTCTAGAATATAATCATACATGCCACTTTTGCCTCAATGTTTTTAGTTAGGTGAAATAAACTAAAATATCAAGGCATGGCAGACTACCTAAGAGAGTGAAAAACAGGCTCGGACTCAGTAGTGTTAAGCAAGGTAAAGCTGTCTGAAGGCATTTCATACACTAAATAAGTGATTATAATTTCAGGGCACGAATGTGTATCGAATAGTCTAAATCTTTGCTCTAGAAGCCCGGAGGTCTTGGCATGCACAATTTATTTTATGTATGCTTTTTGTGCAAACCATAAGAAAAAATGCACCACAACGTTTTTGTGCACAATATTTGTAGTGTGTTGAGACACCACAGAGGAAATATGGGTCACCTAATGCATGCAAGTGTTTCTAAACGTATTGTCTGTGGACTGTAAGAGTGTTACTTAATGATATAAGGCTAGGCTTGTGAGTGGAGTGGATGGTATCCTTAACAGTTTGTCACCCGCAGAGAGAAAAGTGGCTTTTTCACCCTCTGGTTTGGGTTACTGATTTAGACAAATCCCTTATCTACAAAAAAGTCTTCACAAACATTGGAGAATGTTACTATCCTGAAACATGTACAGCATACACCCATCAAGCGAAAATCGTGTCAATATCAATATAGTTTTTATACAATCTAGAATAATTAAACGTCTGCCTTTGAGTGTTCTCTTGCTGGCACAGGCACTTTCAGAGCGCCAGTAAAGGGAGCCTACTTCATTAGGTTCTATGCTCACTTCCATTCTGGTACTAAAGTTGCAGTAACTCTATTCAAGAACAACGAGAAGCAGTGTTCAGTGTATTCGGATAGACCCTGGACCAGTGGCAACACTGCCAATGCCGTTGTGCCGACACTTTGGAGCCGGGCGATGAGATTCCCACTTGTCTGTGGGAGGGCGCTTGGCTTTACTACGACATCATGAGCTGTACCAGCTTCACAGGCATCCTACTCTTTCCCTCATGAGGAGAGAAAGCCATTGTTTTAGTCATGTAATAATTTACACTTTGTCTCCTGGTGAGTTGTATTACTTGGAAATGAACATGGACAGAACAAACACTTAAGAACACTAATTACAACTGTGAAATTGAGAGAAATGGAACATTATCCAGATTATCTATGCAGGTTTCTTAATGTTCTGGAACAAGTGTTATCTTCATATCTCATTTGAACTCAAAAGCATCCTCACTTCAGACACCGTTTATAAACTGACAATAGACTTCATGCACAATGGTTTGACAGGCTATACAGATTCTACAAAACCTGCCAGACGGTTATTGTAGAATGACACCTCACAGCATAACAAATCAGTGACAGACCTTCATTGGTTTTACAGCGTGGCCTCATTTCCTTAAGACTAATTGAAGAGAAAGAAATGCACATTTATTACTCATTTCCTTAATAATCAATTTTAGCTCAAAATTATTTCAAGTCATTTTAAGATCCAGAAGGGAAACTTTGGACATTTTATTGAAATATTTCTTTACAGTACAAGTGAAACCAGATAATATATAAAAAGACATGAAGCTATGATGACACTAACTTATGCACCATTTTCTGAAAACACAAACATAAAAAAAAGAAACAGGATAGCATTTTCATTCAAGACATTGACAACAGAGATTTTGTTTTACACCATTAAAATATATGCCTAGGAACAAGCCTCTTGCTGACCAGTTCCGGTTTCCACAGCACACAACCACTTTCATTCCCTCTGCTGGTCAAAAACAGAATAACATGCTCACACACGTTCTTCCCATTATTCTCTCTCTCTCTCTCTCTCTCACACACACACACACACACACAAACCAACGAGTGTGAGTCCTACTGGTAGTAAAAGACAGTAGAGAGATGCCAAGACATGTAAAAGCAAATGGAATGGGGAAAGACAGGAGAGATTCATTCCAAGGACTTCAAGTCACCTTGAGGAGTAGGTGTGTGTGTGCGTGTGTGTGTGTGTGTGTGTGTGAGTGAGTATGAGTGTGTCAGAGAACATGCATGTGCACTACATTAGTGTTAATGATAAAACAGGAATCGTGAAACTCCACTTTAATTGTAATTTGTTTGTGTGTGTGTCTGTGTGTATTCGTTCACGCTCCTTCTGTAGCTTTAGGAGTCGTCTCCATTGACACTGTCTCCATCATCCTCCCCTTCCTCCTGTTCCTCCACCTCCTCGCCTTCCTCCTCTTCCTCCTCATTCTCTCTTCCTTGGCTTTTCACCTGGGATAAGGAGAGCAGGTGTTGACAAAACACTAACAGACAACACCACACAAGAGGCATTTTACAATCAATCATTCATTTTAGCAGACACTTTTATCCAAAGAAAATTACAGAATAGACATACATAGTCATCAGTATATGTTCCCCCAATGTATCAGTCCTATGACCTTGGTGTTGTCAGCACCATGTTCCACCATGATTTACTAGGAACACTATGCCAGTGTTAGCTGTTTGCCTTTAGGCATAAGAGATAGAGGGGAGTGTGACCCCCCCCCCCCCCCAAGTTATTTTAACTGTCCAGTGTCCAATTATGTAAGATAACATCCTCACCTCCTCCTCCTCCTCTTCCTCCTCCAGCAGGTTTCCCTCCTCCTCGGAGTCGTTGAGCTCCTGAGGCTCGCGCTCCTTCTTACTGCTGGAGTGTTGCAGGGAGGACACCTCTCCTGCCTCCGCCTTGGCACCCTTACCTTCTGCTCCACCCAGACACAGAAAATAAATAAATGAATACAAAACAAACACACAATGCTTTTTTTGTTTCTTAGGCCTAATGCTGCATCCTGTAAAATAATATTGTAGTGCTATTCTTTTAGCATCTTATAATTTATTATTTTTGTGACAAGTGTCAACAGGTCGTGCTGTGTAACACGCTCTTTTTTGGTATGCCATGATTGAATGAGCATGTTTGGTTGACGGGGATTTCTGCTCAGTCATGAGTGGAATGTGGTGTACCTGACTTCTTGCCGTGATCCTTCTCCATACGGTCCAGGCTCTCGAGCAGATAGTCCACCTTGTGTTTGATCTGCGTCAGCTCTTTTTTGATGGTCTGCACATCATCTGCTTTCACTGGGAGGAAATAACACAAAACAGAGGAAGGACGTTCAGAACAGCATAAACCTTTTTTTGTTTTAACTTCCACATATCACACACACACAAATAATAATAATGAGGAGCCAACGCACACACAAAGAATAGAAAAGTAAGGTAAGGTATTTGTGTAAAAACACATACAAGTAAATCATAGAAAAGCATAGTAGAGAAGAAGTCCATAAAGCAGAAACCAAATTTTCACATAAGCACAAGTAATGTGTAGACAGGGGTAGACAGATGGAGGAATACCAAACCCAGCAAAAGAAATTCAAACAGTAGAAACATAATACATATTTTTGCTACACATCAGTATTAAAAAAAAAAAAAAATCCAGACATAGCCTACAATATAATAATTTAATTCCAAAATTCCAGCACAATGCCGGAAAACTTTAATCCATATGCATATAGAGATAAGTCGTCTATAAATCGGGGATAGAAGTGAGTGTGTAATGCGGGCTGGTGAGTAGGCCTACTGACTGTTGCGTGAGGAAGTCCTCTGGCTGCTCTTGGACGTGGAGGAGAAGTTGGACTTGGTGCGGCGGGTGCCCCCGCTGCTGATACTAACACGTGGCCGCTTGGAGGGGATGACTGCGCGCGGGAGGGGCGGCGGTGGGGGAGGCACACGGGACGGGTACGAGTACACCCTTAGAACAGAGAGTAGAGAGTTCGAAACAGAAACAACCTGAACGGGACCATGAGGGAACAAATATCAGTGCAATGTAATCCAAGTGGGTGGCCCATGGGCCTTACCTGTCGTAGTAATCTCTCTGGAAGTCATAGTCCAACTCAAATGTTGGACTACTGCATATGTGTGTGTGAGAAAGAAAGAAAAAAAGAGAAAGAGAGAAATTCAGTTAGAAGACAAACAAAACCCTGGTGGTATGATATGGACTAGAAGGGGGCTTCACTTGACTGCTTTTTTTTCTCCACACACCTGTACATGTCTCCTGCAGAACGCTTTGTGGTCTTTGACCGGTGTGGTTTGGGCTCACCTGCCAAGTTAATATCTGGAGGAAAAAATTTAACAAAACACATAGGCCTACATCATTAGTCATGCTAGCCAAGTTAAAATGTATTGAAAACATTTCAGTTCTAATCAAATGAATCTGCAACAAATGCAATTCCCCAAAGGTCTCGTCATCCAGGCATGGTTCTGATTCACCCAGAAAACACAGACATTTCTCTCATATTCATAATGTTTCATAACTACTTAAATGTATATGTTTATCTAGAAACAGTTGTTTCTGTTGCACTTCTGGTTAGATGCTAACTGCATTTTATTGACTGCATATTCAGCACGTCACCACACGCCCCCTTGCATCTCCTTACCCAGCACCTGCCCCACGACCATGCGGCCGTCCTCAGTATTCACGGCGGTCCGGGCGTTCCTCTCGTTGGCGAACTGCACGAAGGCGTAGCCCTTGTGCACAGAGCAGCCCACGATCTTGCCGTACTTGCTGAAGATGGCCTCCACGTCGGCCTTGGTCACCAGCATGGTGTTGAGGTTGCCGATGAAGACCCGCGAGTTGAGTGAGCGCTGGTCCGTCTTGTTGGTCACGTTGCTGGCCATCAGGCTGCTGACGGAAGGCGAGCGACTGGATGGATAGGTGGAGCGGAGGGGACAAGGGACGCAAGCCAAGGGTTTAGTCAGCCACAGAGGACACACATCCCCCCCCCCCCCAGACACCTACAAACATGGACTACACAAGCCAGACACACAGCCCTGCCCCTGATGGGAATACAGGGGTGGCATGAGTAAAGGCCTCTCCTGCAGGTCAAAAGGGGAGCTGGAGGAATGAGGGAGGACACCCACTTGTCATTCTCATTCTGAAATTACCTTCAACTAAATCATAATTAACATCACAGCTGCTGTTAAGTCAAACTTTGACCTAAATAATCAAAATTCCCCTTTAGATCCTTGTTAACATCAATTTTTAAAGCCTTGTGTATTTATATGTAGACTCCTGAGAGCACTAGTATGAACTCATGGAATCAAGCAAATTGTACCTTTGCAGGACACCTCAAAGAAATATAACAAACCTTGGCATCAGTGGGTCTAAGTCCATCTCTTGGCCTGGCACTTCCCTAAACAAAACTCACATTACTAAAGCCTGACCAGTAAGGGGGAGAACCATGACTCATAGCAACCCATTAACTACATTAATATAACAGACCACTGATTATGTGCGTCCTATTCCTATTGTGCATTCTAGATCCTATTCTAAACTCGGCTCCATATACATTTACTGGCCTGCTAAATATAGCCATCAGAGGATGTTAACTGTGGAATAGGGGTTTTTAGGGGGAGACAAGAGTAACCCTGTGTGCGTGTGTGTGTGTGTGTGTGTGTGTGGAGGGGGGGGCAAATAACTTCCAGTGTGTGTGTTCTTAGTCTCTGTGAGGGTCATAGCAGGGGTGTCAGAGAAGGTTAAGATGTTGACAGAACTTTGGGGTTTAATAACCATCACTCACTCCATAGTGCCTGTGTGCAGGGAGGTCGTCTGTCCTGCCTGTAAGTTCTTTGTCACTGAGGACGGGACCAGTGTATGCAGGCAGGGGTCTTGGGGGTGTGCTCAGCCAAAACTACAACTCCCAGTAGTACCTTCTCAGAGAGCAGCTCTTGGCCCCCACGAATTACACTGAGGCGACAGAAAAGACACCTCAATACAACTACATGGGGTTAGGCAACTCGTGATCGTTTTCTTCAAAACGTTGCTCTCACAAAAACCCCAAACATTTCACACCCACGTTTCAGCCAAAAACACAGAAGAGAAAAAAAAAAAAAAACTCATACAGCGCCATCCAATTCCTCGTACATGTCTATCTCTTGGTTGCAGCTGAATATATTTACTGACTGGCCTTTTGACAAGGAGATAAAAAAAAGGTTCCTACCACAAAAAACAAATACAGCTCCACTCAATTCCTTATGAATATCTAATTATCCTTAAGGTGCTGCTAATTTGTTAACAGACTGGCTTTTTGGCAGGAAAAAAAAATTGACAAAAAAAATACCAGTATAATGCGGGCTTCTCTGCAAAATATTTTCTTCTTTTTTTTTTAAGCACAACTGAACAAATAGCTACTAGAGTGTGTGTGTGTGTGTGTATATATATATATATATATATATATATATGTACACACTGGTATATATCTCAGGTAAAAAAAATTTTTTTTTAAAAAGGCATTTCTACACTAGTACAAACTACACAGTGGGGTGTGCCTTTAATGGGGAGCCTTTAGCTAAAAAAGGTTAAGGCCTATAATCTGTGTTTCTGCATCATCTGCCATCTGAAAAGGAAAGCATTGTTAATGTGAAGACAGCAAACAGTTGTAATACTTGAGACTGCCCCTGCACTCATGCTGCAGATGATTGTTCTCCCTTTGGTGTAATATTCTATGGGCAAACATAGTTTTGATTATTGTTTCATGGGTGGCACACCGCAGAAATGTAGATTATTTGAATACACTAAGGTCATTTAATTCTTGGCTGTGATTGTGACTCATGACCTGAGTCCATTTCTTCTCTTCTCATTTTCTTCAGGTAGTATGTATGAGAATTAAGACACTCATGGGAATTGTGGTTGACTGTGGTCATAGTAATACAGGCATGGCCATCCTTGCCAACTTCACCCGGTCACTGACATAACATCTGGCGAAAAAACAGTGATCACAAGATTACCTTGTTCACCCAAAGAGATACAAATATTTGATTTGGCTCATTCATTTTCTATCTTCATTAGATGATCAGTGAAAATAAGTTTAGTGAAATTCACCAATTAATTTGAAGAAGCTACTACTCATACATTTAGTACATATTGGCATCATCTTTTGATATAAGTCCTGGAACCAAATCCATCCATTGCTATGTAATGTTTTATTATTTTAACAGCCTACCAACTAGTAGTGAAGTGGCACATTGGAAGATAAATGCCAATAAGCAAAAACAGGAACCATACATCTTTTCGCTCAACATTCTATACATGCCTTCTCCAAGGCATTAGCTTTTTGGGCAATATGCAGCTCTCAAACAAAAGGTAGATGTGTGAAATTCTGAAGCTTTCAAACAGCATTCTGAGTACCTCTGTGGAATGTTGCAACACCACTGGTTACTGTACATACTTAAATGTAATACTTAGCTATATTATTATTAATACCCCTTACATATAGGCTGCTTATTTAACAGACCCTGTACTCTACTGTTACATGCAAGACAAAGAGGCACCTAATACTTCAGCCAACACAAAATAATGTAGGTCTCGATAAACAAATCTAGGACAATGTCAGCATCTAGACAAAGCATTAGATAACAAATAGCCTCAATAGTATGCCAATTTAGATTTCATGCGTGCAGATGCACAATAACGGTACGTTATTACAAAGCTTTCTCACTAATTTACTTATGCAAGGGGTGTTAAGAAAAGGTCAACGGTCACCAACCTTTTTAATAATACTACCCAGCAACACCAAGTGTAGGAGTTTTCCCATTACTAAGTACATTATTATTTGTACTGAACAGATGCATACCAGAGGAAAATGCGCAAAGAAGAACGTTGACAAATAGCCTAATAGCTGATTAAAGCCAATTATCTAGCACAGTCTATGCTAAACAGCCATGTTGCTACTAGTGCCATGCCAGGTGAAGGCTGGGGTACTTAGCAAACATGAGGGTCACGTTGATACAAGCAGGGCTATCAATTATGCCCCATCTCTGGATTTCTGTCATCAGAATATAAAGCTAACCACTTGTTTTCACTGAACTGTTTGAAAGGACAGCAAAGGAGGACAAGCGTCTCTCGCCTGCAGGATGCAGTTCACGCTTTCCTTAGATCGCACAGTGTTAGAGGTTACATTCAGCCTGCAATTAAATAATTGAGCGTGCTCCTGTATACTGGAAACATGTAAATTTATTGAGGTCAATAAAATATCTCTGTAAATTCGAGTCCATGTTTATGTTAGAAATTGTTCCTCGAAAAGCCAGAAATGCTCTTGATGGAAAAACATTTCCCTCACCAAAAACCCATCTGCAACCAGTCAAACGTAGGACAAAATCGCCCATGTGGAACAAAACAAGAAAGTCAGTTCAGTCCAAGGTATGGTTCCTCAAAAGT
Organism: Clupea harengus; assembly: GCF_900700415.2. NCBI lineage: Eukaryota > Metazoa > Chordata > Actinopteri > Clupeiformes > Clupeidae > Clupea > Clupea harengus. The sequence continues at coordinate 15,862,991 of NC_045173.1, read as the reverse complement.
AAAGCACTACTGATAAAGAACAATACTTTAAAATGCAAAAACACCGCACATGAAATAGGAAAACGTTCTTCAGCTTGCTATAAAACGATAGCTTCCAGATGCAACAACTATGCGTACTGATCAGTCATTCAAGATTAAAAAAGAAAAAAAAAACTCAGTCCCAGCTCACGAAAAACGTATAAAAATCACACCAAACAAAAACAAGCCTGCAAATGTAGTGCAGGCTAGCGTGCTTATTGGATTATATGAATAGCTAATAGTAGCTAACGTAGATAGCTAGCTTCACATTCTTAAAAATAATGCATAAAAAGATCCCAAAGATATTGCCAAGCCAGAAAAACAAAAATGTGTAAAAACCTTGAATAAAAATACTCACCAAAATCTTAAAGTTTAAAATGAATATTTCGGAAGGATCTACAAATTATGTAGTGGGCACAAGTATCGACTCTGTACATTAAATGAACGCCATGCGTTTTCCCTTTACGAAATGGCGCAGGGACAGCGCACAGGCAGGCCTTTAATCTCCGCCCCTTCTCTCAAAGTCGATGCCTGGTTGGTCACTCTACCAATAAAACTACGCAATACTGGTCCATGAATGGCTTAAATATACGTCTATTTAGGGTTTCACGGGCGTTTTTGACAAAGACCTTGCTGGCGATTGGTCTTTTTAGGAGACAATCATCAAATATGGGCGTTTCCCAAATAAACTACACCAACAACAGGCCTGTGCTTGAGTCCTTAATAACTTTTCTACAGTAAATGTATTATTTTCGCGCAGGAAAAAATATTATTTGTATTAGATCTCAGTAGCTTTAACAATTGTACTGTCAACTGAGTCGTTAGCAGAGCTTATGATGTTCGACCATAAGTGGTAGGCTCGCAGTCTACGCATCTACCAAAAAGAAGACTTGGTTCACTGGTTGCAGATATAGCCTGTTATTTGTATGCCTTGTATCTCCTCACTTAGGAGTTTTACTGTGTAATGTTTCCACATCGCAGATTTCTCCAGTATTTATTTCCCATGCCATCCACACCATTTTGTCCTTGAATGAGATTTATGAAGACTGCTTTTTAAAGCGTTTTATTTCAAGAGAAACTGAAAAATGAAATGAAAAGTCTAGTATTGATTGATTTATAACCTGCAGTAAGTACTGAGGTTGAATATTACTGGTTTTGAATGTAGAAATACACAAGACAGCTAGTCTCCTGAAGTAAAAACCCAGTGTATCTTAAAGATGGAATCAGGTTAAAGCAAATATAGTACATGACTAATGGAGGCACAGTAATTCAATTTCTAAGTATGAAAGACGCAGTCATTACTTTGGAAAGGTAATCCAGGAAATCACTCTGTGATTATTTGTCTTTTCAGTACTGAACAGTACTGAGAGTGCACTTCTGAAGAGGAGTTGATTTTTTTTGATGAGTTGATGATTTCTTGAGTTGACAGCCAATAAATATGCAAGAGTCTTCAGAAGGTACATCATTTTAAGTGTGTGCCATTCACAACTCACTGGGTTTCTACCAACAGCACTAGGGAGAGAGAGGAGCATGACATAATGTAAGACAAATGAAACTATCAAGTTAGTTGATGGCATCAAAGACTGTTCAGTTCTCTTGTCTATATTATTCAGCCAAAACTTTCTTGAAGAATGTAACTGAGAAAATGCAGTGCACAGAGGAAGTAAAAGGAACACTATTCCTGTACAAAGGCTTTCTTCAAAAATTCATAACATTTATAACTTTGCTATATAATGTGTAAATACAGTACGTTTGTATGTATGTGTGTCTGTATGTGTGTGTAATAATGCTGGCATGTCTTTATGTAAAGGGCAGTCTTAGTGAAAAACAAAACACAGAAGTCTTTCATCTTGTTTACTGCACAAATTGTACATGTTTGTAACTGAACTGGTAGAACACAGTAGGCAGCAGTGGGAAAAAATAATCATTGACCATAGACCTAAACATTTAGCCTATACCAGAAATGAATTTGCCATCAGAAGGGATTTCATGGGAGTGTCTTTGGAAACAGATAAGCAGTAAAATGACAGGAAAATAAACCTAAAACAACATTAAACCTTGAATGCTGATGTCAGACTTCAGGTTCATGAATCAGAAATTATTAGAATTTTGCTTTGTGGTGTTCTTTTCATTTCAAAAGTACTTTGTCATCTTGATAATATAAACCTCTGCATTAATACCAATTGACATCCTTTCAAAGATTATTTGGTCAAGATGATTTCTTTACAGTTTATTTTAGTATATATTTATATATATTTATATATAGTTATATACATATACATTTATTTAACTTATTTCACTTATACAAAAGAGAAGAGCTGGAGCTAATTTTCCTCCCACGTGAAAAACAAAAAACAGGCATAGGTCACCCTCTTCTTCCTGTGAACCCAATAACCCGATCCCCCCCAGCTTCCCCCTTCTTCGAGCCCCACCGTCATCCCTTTGCAATCCCTAACAAGTGTCTCCGTAAAGCATCAACAGTTCAGAACAGTCATTCTTCTCTAGATTCTCAATTCCAAATCCAAATTTACAATCTTGGGGGAAAAAAATAATACTTTTTTTTTGTAAAAAAAAGAAAAAGAAAGAAAGAAAGAGGGATGGGACTGAGTGAGCAGAATCCCAAACTGAGTGGAGCCATCTTACAGCCTTGGCATTTCATGCGCTTTCCTTTAGCAAAGGGGGGCTCCTTGAAGACGACGTTCCCCATGAAAGAGAGAGAGAGGTGCTGGCCAGCTCTCCTGACCTTAGTCTCAGGTGTCTCAGGTGAAGCACAGGCGAGAGGAACGATATTTTGGAGAGGCCAATATCCCAGTGGTAGTCCATATCAGGAGAAAAGGGTTGGGGGAGCAGAGAGAGAGAGGATTCTCCATGTTTTACTCAAGAAGTCCCTGTCTTCAGGCTCCTGACAAGTGCAAATACCAAACTACAGAGCTGGTGCCAAATCTTCATTTCAGATTAACAAGTCTTAACTAAGTTTTAGATTGTTCATCTCTAAACAGAAATAAAGAAAAAGCCAGAGACATAGAGACAAAAGAAAAAAAAGCATACTTTCAGTAAGTTGAATACATAAAATATTGCATGCCCCCTACGCGCACACACTTGTCTTACAGACTCAAACTAAGCAGATCCCTGATTAAAGTGCACTCAGTAGCATGGGGAAAAAAACCAGAGGAGAGCGCACAGCAAGATTGGGAGGGGAGGGATAAAGGAGGGGGTCGGGGGACACAGGCGCAGTCTCCCAGCTTGCCCTGCATGCACCTGTGGTTAGCTCCTCCAGTGGGGAAGGGCATGGTTTGCCTCACCACTAGCAGGTCGGCAACAGCCGGTGAAACTGCACCCAAAACATGAGGAGACGTCAAGAGGGGGAGTCCGGGCAAGCCTGCCCAAGGCCGTCCCCATCCAAGTCCATCTGATCAGTGGCCAGAAGAACAAAAACAAAACAAAAAAAGAGTAGAGTGGGGGAGAGGGAGAGCAAGATTCACAATCCATACAAAGCATCTGAGCACTCATTCACAGATGTTTCAGACAGGTAAAGAGGAGGCAGGAGCCTATAGCAATGCTGGTTTGGGAAGAAACACTGCACCCACACAGAGCGGTCGCCTTACAAAGAGAAGACACCGCCTCACGTGTGACACCTCAAGTATAACCTGGCCAAAGGTGTTGAGTGTGTGTGTGTGTGTGTGTGTGTGTGTGTGTGTGTGTGTGTGTGTGTGTGTGTGTGTGTGTGTGAGTGAGTGAGAGAGAGAGAGAGAGAGCGCGCACAGACAGGAACAGATTTTTACGACAGCCAACAAGACTCAATCCTCAACTATGACTTGAATACTTCTGTGACTACTCCTTGGACGTGGGTGCTTGCTGAACTGGAGCTAATCTTCTAAGACGTTTAAAAAAAAAAAAAGGCAGCGGAAACGTTGGATCAGATCTGCTCATGAGTGACTGGGAGTGTGTGCGTGTGCTGATGAGATGTATTTATAAGTGTTTGTGTATGGGTGCAAAGGAGGGAGCAGTGGATGAATGTGAGTTTGTGTGTGTGTGTGTTTATATATGTGTGTGTTAAATGGTATGTAAGTATGTTGTTGCAGAGTGGCTCGTGAATGTGGGTCATGTTTGTGTATAAAGCCTGGTATGATTTTTGTCAGCACTGACTTCAGTCTGTGCTCCTCTATCTCACTCACTTTGTGTGTGTGTGTGTGTGTGTGTGTGTGTGTATGTTTGTGTGAGAGAGAGATGCCCCATTGTGTGTGTGTGTGTGTCTGTTTGATCAATTGCTGCTGGCTTCTTAGTGTAACCACATGTACTAGTGGGTTTCCAGTGTCTGTGTGCTTCAATATGGGGCTATGGGGTGTACGTGTATGCGGATGTAGCAAGATCTGAGTGATTAGTGAAAAACGAAAATAAAAAAACAAACAAAAAGAAACGTGTATGCAGGTGTGTGTGTGTGTGTGTGTGTGTGTGTGTGTGTGTGTGTGTGTGTGTGTGTGTGTGTGTGTGTGTGTGTGTGTGTGTGTGTGTGTGTGGCTCAGGAGGACATGCACTGGACATGATCAGGACCGCCGTCCTCTTCATCAGAGGAGTCTGGTGAGCTCCAGGATTCGTCCGTGTCCCCTTCCCCTCCCTCTCCACGCCGGGCCTGAAGAGAAGGGTGAATGCATTCAGTCATGTCATTTCATTTCAATGGTTGTTTCATTTCAACAGCCAGACACTCCCCATACTGACATTAAAGAGATATATTTTTATATGTAATGTTAGTACAATGGCATAATTCCTGGGGTAACTCATTTCTTACCATTCCAGTTACTACAAAGAAGCGCAAATTTATGATCACAGAGATACTGTTCTCCTACCCTTCCCTACTAGGTCAGTAAGGTATTCTGGTAGTACTGGGTCTCTTTCAAACACTGTCACTTTCCATATCAACACAAACATTTCACATCCCTAAAAACGTCAGCAGCTGGCAGCCTGGCGTTGGCTCTGAGCTGGGGTACGTGGTGTGCCCACTCACCCTCTGAGGCCTGCGGTTTCTCATGTGCCTCATCAGGAACCACAGCAGCTGTGTGTCATACTGGTCTCCGTGGCGCACACTGTCCTCGTCTCGTTCGCGTTTGTTCTTCTTCATCACCTGAGCGACCAAACACCAGCAGTATCATTCCAGACAGTCAGCCAATCAACACACCCCTACAGCCATATCTACAGCTATATCGACAGCCACAATCAACAAGACGTAACAATGCGACAAACTCACATTAAACTCATTAGTTAGAACTCGACAAACTCACATTAAAGTCATTACAGTCACAACACAACAAACTCATTAGTCTCAACAGGCTTTACCTCTTTGAGGCCCTTCAGTGAAGTGGGTGTTTCAGCCGTGGGAGCCCACAGCTTCACGTCGTGGTCCAGGCCACTGGTGGCCAGACCGGGGAGGTGGGGGTGGGGCTCGAGACAGTTCACCTGCACACAGGGAGAGGGAGAGGACAGAGAGAGAGAGAGACAGATGGGGAGCAAATATAATGAGGTTATGCGCTTCATATGGGTTGCATGTCTTTGCCTGAAATAACAGATGACAAAGCAAAAATAATGAGGAGTTGTACACCTCATAAGTTGCATACTTCCACTCAGGTGAACAAGGGCAAAATTATTATTTCAAAAAATGAAAAACGATCAAATATCATCTTTTTCTAAATTAACATATTTAGCGTCATGACTTCTGTTCTTACCACGCCGCCTCTGTCTCCCTCCATGAACTGCACAATGCGGGCGGAGTTCTTGTCCCACAGGTAGATGTGTCCACAGTCACTGCCACTGACCACAAACTCGCTGCGGGGGCCGTAGAAGTTCACCCCCTTCACTGAGACACAAAGGCCAGCAGAGAGCACCTCAGTACACCGCTTCAGCAAGATTCACGCTCACAATCAGATTACAAACACAATGCTTTCCTATTAAGGGCCTGGTTAATTACAGACTATACTGATTGTGCTGGGAAAAAAAGTACTTGCTTAATTCCAGCCGTACTTGCTGCCAACTTATGTTCTTTCGGAAATGTACCTGTGGCATTATTGCGGTGGCCTTTGTATTTCCTGCGGTAATCGGCACCGTCACTGTGGTTTGCGTCGAACAGGTAAATGTCTTCATCGTTGTAGCTCGTTAGAAGCTCTGGAAAACACATCAGAAATTCTGCATTAACTGAAGACAACAAATCTGCTTGGCACAATCAGGAGAGTCAGCATTATGAATCGTATAACGGACTGGTTTACACTACCAATACAGTAATACTAATACACACTTTTCGAAAACACCCTAACAGGTGCAATATGTCATGTTTGTTGAGATCTTTATAGACCAACCACAGATTATATAATTCTGTGTAACACAGATTATACAGTTCAGAAGGAACAATGACATGTTTGGCAGTATTCCCGTGCATTGTATGCATCTTGGATCATTTGTTTTTAGGTCCGTTTATGCATTTGTTTATATTTTCAAGGGAAAGAAATGTAAACAAATGCCGTAAAAGGCCAGTGAGAGGTGAACAAGATGCATGCAAAACCCAGTAATAATTCACAACACTTTTTTTATTTTTAAAGTATGCCTTCACAATTACTGTTGCAAGCCTCAAAGCATTTCTGTTGTCCATGACAAGAATGATGGATTTGCCCCCTTAAACCAACAGTACGTAACATGTCCATGCCATCAGAAGTTAGTGTGTGTGTGTTACCTGTGCCATCATGACTGTAAACCAGACAGGTGATGTTTGTTTTGGACTCGCTGTTCACCAGGTGTGACGGGCAGAACTTCTTCATAACGCCATTGTTGTTGTTCTCGTTTATCTTTCTCCGGTCGTAAATCCTAGCAGAAGAGAGTGGACAGACCATTTGTATTCAGATTTCAGCAATGCAAGTGACCTATGTCATGTGTGGTTCATCGAAACCATGTCTGTCTCACCTAACATACTGATCTCTTCCTCCAACAGCAAATTGGTGTGTGTTGGCAGGGTTCACAAAGATGGTGTACAAGCCCACTTTCTTATCGCCTTCTTTGACCACCACCAGTTTACTGACATAGAGAAAGAGAAACAGAGAGAGAGAGAGCGAGAGAAGGAGAGAGAGTTGGAGGCAGGGACAGAATGATAGAGAGAAGAGTAGAGAGAGAAAATTAAAGTGAGTTTCAAACGCGCCATTTCACACACACGTGATCACTGGGTACTGAAAAACGAATTCCAAAGCCAGCTAGTTAAACACTCCTTGCACAAACAAAAGCAGTGTACAGAAGCAAGAAGCTGCTGGAAAGCTCCTAACTTACAATTTATATTCATGTCCCAGGCACCCACACAGACCCAGTGTTTATATCACAATATGGTGCATGTCAGAGCTGGCATGACTAACCCAGACACAATGCAGCGATATTCCAAACATCTGGTTCACAAAGTTAACATACGACAACCCTTTCGCTGCAGGCACAGCTTGCAGTGATCAAGCTGCCTCCACCCGACTCGTTCAACCTCTTGATTGGAAAAAAGTGTGCTAAATTAGCTAAAACCACATCTAGCACAAAACACCTGGGAGGACTTTTATATTGTATTGGATTTAATTAAATGTTCTTTTCTATCCTGGTCTCTGACTCACAGTACTCGGTTATGCAAGGTTCAGTGAGACTCACTTTGCAGGCCGGTCGAGACAAAGGTCGATACCAAACACGACTGCATCCTCTCCGGCAGAGAGAAAGGAGCAGCGAGAGTCTGGGTCTAACGCCAACTGATGCACAGAAAGAAGGAGAAGGAGAGATACACAAAGGGTGGAGATTGAAAGAAAGAAAGAAAGAAAGAAAGAAAGAAAGAACAAGAATGACTATCAAAACTGCACACCAACAGTTGTTTGTTGAGACATGCAAGATTCCGACCATTATGGCATCTCCACAGACCTCCCCTTGGTTGAGCAGGCAGCTCCAATGAGATTGGCTTACCTTGTGCGCTGCCCCCTTGTGCTGTGCCACTCTTTTGGTGTTCTTGCAGCGCTGAGTGGCAGAGAGCTCTGCCACACGGATCTGGCCATCACGGGCACACATGGCCAAGGTGGAGTCTCCACTGTGTGGCAGGAACTTAGCCTGGTATAGGGCAGGAGAGATGAATGCATCTTTAGTTAAGCCTCCCTTGGATCAGAACCCTAAAAAAACGTCATGGTTTTATGTGCACTCACATGACATTTTAGCATGAAAATATTGTACCTCAGTAATAGTACAGTTTGATCATTTAACTTTTTTTGCCCAGTTATGAACTTCTCAGTTGGTTGGTTAGTTAGTTACTTACATTTGACATAGCATCAGCATTGCATACCTGTCAATAATTCATGTCTTTTGGGGGAAGGGAGTAGGTGGGGAATAACTGACCTAAGCAAAAAAAAAACTGGGAGCACAATCTGTATAAAAATGTGTTGGGACAAAATATCTGTTCTGCATTGTAATGCAATCCTATGACAGAAACAGGGTTGACTCAGGAAGAGAATTTGGTAGTCTATTGTCCAGATCACTGGCATTCTCTCCTCCTATCAGTCAATCACCAGCATATGGCCCTCCATCTGCCCCCTCCTCCTTCTCACCTGGAACACGTTGCTCTTGTGGCCGCTGTCGAACTCCAGCTCGGCACGGAGCTGCGCCCAGTCCCAGATGACCACGCGCAGGTCGTCGCTGCCTGAGGCCAGTCGTGTGCCGGAGGGGTTGAAGTGCAGCGTGTTGACGCAGCCCGTGTGCCTCTCCAGCCGGCCCTGCAGTTCCAGGCGCTGCACCAGGCCGCGGGCGCCACACACATGCCGCACAAACTGCCCCGAGCCCCAGCCGATCTCGCGCGCCCGCAGCGAGGGCACCGCCCGCCACACCGGCACACTCAGCTCCTGCACCTCCGCACCCAGCCACTCCTCCATGGCCTGCTCATCATGATCCTCTTCCAGCTCCTCGTCCTCCTCCTCATTCTCGTCCTCGTCCGAGCTGGAGGAGTGGCGACCCATGCTGGCACCACCACCACCCCCGCCACCACCGCCACCGGGCCGGTTTCTCTTCCTGGCCGTCCGTTTGGTGCCACCACTCTCCTCTTCCTTGGCCCTCTCTCTCCTGCCTCCCTCCTCGCTCCCCAGCTCCCCTTCCTCAGTCAGGGAGTACAGGCCGCTGCCGTCCATGCTGTCTGTGTCCTCCTCCTCGTCCTCCTTGTTGCGCTCTGCCTCGGGCATGGGTCTGTCCTCACCCCCCTCCCCTGAACCTGTAGCAGGGCTAGAGTCTGCTGCAGCTGAGAGAAATTTGCAAAATAAAAACAAAAATTCAAACACCTGAATAATCTCACAAATCTATTACACAATGCATATTGTATAATGCGAAACCTGGAGTTGCAGGCTACTGAATCAATTTGATGACACAGAAAATTCCAAACCATCCTACATGAATGGAGGCCCATGTAACTAAAACTGAACTGAAAAATCAGTTTCCAAGGCCTACATTTACCACAACTGTAACACAATACACTATCAGTCAATTCATGATTTAAAGGGGAAACAATTCTTCTTTCACAAAATGGGTGAACACAAACCTGTGTCAGGGCATGCCTGGACCTCTGCAGTTGAGGATGAGTCCCCCTCACCCCCTCTATCCTCGGCAGACTCTGGGTCCTCTGTGCCACCTAATACACACACATTAATGTCAATGTTTCATCAGGGAGTTTAAGGCTCCTTAGGTTATAAGTTACTGTTTGCTTACCATTTGGTACACTGGATTTGCTGTCTGCATCTGCCATCCTATCGCCCCTTCAAAGTCTCTCCTCCAAAAGAAGAGAGGCTTTGAAAAAAAAGTTAACAGAATGAGAAACAGAGGAAAATATTTTAACATTCAAACTGTTTTATTAGGTTTTCCCATGTCTATTTTTCAACGTCTGATGCCCATTGTTGATGCAGGTAGTCGATTACAGCATGCCTGGTTTGCTGTGTAGACAGTCGACGTGAGTGCATCAAGCCATAAACTAGCAATGGTCGGAACGGTGAGTTTCACGCAACTGTCAAAGTAACACTAGCAACGTAACCCACCAGCATAGGTATATATATACATGACCTATCGCTAGAAAGCTTAGGCCCATTCGACCATCGATAACTATTTAAAGAAATGTAACGCCAGACTGGTGAACAATAACAGTTTAAACATGGCAGAAACCTTCCAGTTCAAGTAACGTCATACTTTGTAAGTTAACTATGCCTATTGCCTAACTATGCAGTTAGATTAGCTTGACAGGTATGTTAATTTTATATTATGCTACAGCTGTCGATTAAAACTTCACGTTTAATGTCCAGGGAGACAACAAGCGATCCATTTCTGTCAATTCCATTTAAATAACATATCTCCTCTTTTGTTGATGGTAAATGTGTAGGTCAGGCACTACGTAACGTTATGTGGGAAGCTAACTAATCTTAGCATCACAATGTGACATTTGTCTAAAATAGCAAACAGAGGGCAGTTTATGGTAGGCTAGTTCGCTAATGGAGGGGGAGTGGCTTTAATATTCCTAACATTACTGTTAAGTGCCAAAAAGATTTCAGATAGCGTATCTACTCAAGCTAACGTTAGCTAAACTATCTCATCCTATATCGTGCAGTGCTGCAGGGCAACGATTTAGTTCGCTTGTTGTATTTTCGAAAGAGTGATCTTGCAAACAGACATGAACTGCGTGGTTTGCTACCTGAACACATATGCGCGCACAAACTGGCTCGTGTTCTCTAGCCATCTAATGCTAGGTATTGTCAGCACCCAGCTAACTGTTGTGCTAGCTGGCTACCTCTGTTTGCTGTAGGCCCGAAGACTCCGCACTGTAATCCTCTGCGCAGATTTTGGTCCTCAATCTGCAAATCAGGCACCTCGAATGGAAGGCCTGAATATTAAATTGCACGACACGAGGAACAGGTACATCGACAAGCTTCAAAAAAATAAAACTAGTAGTTGACGGCTAGAGCTTGCAGCCGTGCCTGTTCTGTTTTGACTGCTCTCTCACTCTTTCTCTATTCCTTTTCCGGCGAGCGAGGTGCTTTTTCCGGAAGTAGCTGACTAAATTAAAACCCAAACAAACAATGCATGTTATTGCGCCCCACACCACATCCCACGTGCAGTTTTTCCCCTAGTGGACTATTTGGTCAGACAGGGTGAATGTATGGATTACGGGTGTTGTATACTACGCGCAACATTTTAAAGTAACACTTTATCATTTAAAATCTGTACTCCCTATTCTTATAATAGGCATATCCTTATAATCCTTATCCTTATAATGATCATGTCATAATCCTGCCCAATACGTTATATTGTATTGAGTTGAGTTGACGTATATATAAAATACAGGAAAATCTATTGAGAAAGAGAGATCTACAGAGAAGGGGGAAGACGTTTATGGGCATATAGCATAGCCTATATGCTTTAGCACTGCACAAATACTGGTCTCTCGAAGCGACAGGCAGGTTGTGTTGCGTAGGAAGTCCTTTAGGCTATTTCAAGAATCTTCTTTTGTAAATTCAATATATGGCCCAGTCATTCACACACAGAGTCAAACATAGCCTGCACAGAGCCAAATAAGCATAAACGTAGACTACACACAAGTAGACGATTTAGGAGGAGGCAGAAGTAATTCCAGTCCTGTACACAGGGGGTCTTACATGTATGCTTCATGTAGCTTATTGATAGCTAAAGGTAGAGGCAACACACACACACACACACACATTTGATCGATTTATTTGGGTTAAAACACCAACAGCTCCGAAATATCAATAAAGTGCTATGCCAAGGTGCGTCATCACAATGATCAAAACGATGCATTGTTCGCTCATCAGAATGCTGCAATTGAACTGAATGAGCCATCCCCACCGATATTTAAGCAATATAGTACGAGTGCGAGTGGGGTAGGTAAGGGATATTCCCACGGGTGGTGTTCGGCCGTAGCCACGAGGCCGGAGGCCGAGTGGCGCAGGCAACAACACCCGTGGGAATATCCCTTACCTACCCCACTCGCACGAGTACTATATTGCTTTTATAAAACAATTTTATAGTCAACCAATTAACATTTAAACACGAAGTTATTGATTAAAAAATGTTTATTTCGCCATTGTTTCTCCGCAACAAAAAAATAGTTCCATTGTCAACGTCTTTTGGAATTATAAGAACTTTGAATTAACGGTTATCGCTTAATTGTATCAACGTGCTATAGAATGTTTCATCGCGGAGTGATTTATTATTAGCTGTGAAAAGTCAGAGTTGGGATGTCCTGGGATATTCCAACTCATGGAACGTCTCTCGTCCAATCAGAAACAGCTAAATAATTCAATAGAACCCAATTGTTTTATAATTCTTGATATTTCTTGACCTCTGAACGACATTAATGACCGCTACTTCTGATTAGCATCTTCATTACATTCGCAAGTAGTCCGTTCACGTATCGTAACTGAAATGCAATTATAACCTCTCACCTAAAATGTAAAAGTTCTATTTGCATGAAGACTTTTTTTCTCAGTGGACACAAATCATTGAAAAAAAGACATATTTTGGATAATGATAATTGTTAATGGTTTTGACAAGTAACGGTATAATAAACGGGATAATCTGTTGATAATCATCTGTGGATAATCCGTTGTGCTCAGGGTCCTGTTCGTCCTGTCGGGATTTATAATTCAAGAATGACCGGCGGACTAGGCTACATTATCCCTTACCATAATCACGAAATGAGTTCATAGATGATCAAGCAGTGAAATCTTAGATGGTCCAGCTACACTCGTGCCACTAGCGCCTTCTGCCTACCTTCTTGCACCCGCCTCACCAGAGAGAGAGAGAGAGAGAGAGAGAGATCACTCTGATTTGGGTCAAACTTTGGAGCCAGTCTCTCCCGCGCTGCAGAAAAACAAGTTTTGGTTTATCTCAATGATCAACGGCCAGCAAAGGTGCACCTGCTGAAGGATATTGTGTATTTCCGTCTTAATACGTGACCAGGAGCTATCCCAACTAGATCTATCCTCTACGATCCATCTTGCAAGAAGAAGGGTGCATTTTGATACTGCCTAAGGATGAGCGAGGTGAGTTTATGTTTCAGTTCCACCCTGTAATAATTTTATCTTTAGATTGTAGTATTTGAGAAGAAGCAATCCCAACTGAAAGATCAGTCTGAAAGATTCATTTCGAAAAGAGACGAGTGCATTTTAACATTAACCGAGGATGAGTGAGCTAGGTGAACTTAGGTTTCTGTTTTACTGTGGAAAAAAAATATATCGTGGGGTTTAAAATTACGATCACACTTCCGCTATGCAATCAGCCAACACAGTGTTTTGACTATGCTTCCGATATGCTGAAAGTGATTGTTGACGATCGTCATATAGCCTACGATGTAGTCTCGTTACCATTAGAAGAGGGGTTGATACAGTGCTGTTGTGGTCACTGGCTTTGTAGTGTTAAGACATTGCCAACTTATCAAGAATCATTCACAACCAGCGTAATGCGTCCTGCATTCATTACCTTCTAAATTTGGTGTTGGGCTAATCGCAGGCGTGAGTTCAGGGGCTGTGTAAATGGCTGATGTGTAAGACTGACTGACACACGTTTCTGACCATCTGTTTTCTCTATTCATTCAGTAATTTACTTGGCTGATTATTCATATGGCTTGATAAGCCAGTTTTACTACAGAATCCAATCCATTACAGCAATCTGATAAATAATACATTAAACCAATTCTGTATTGACAATTGGTTTGGGAGGTGGGGGGAGGATGATTCTTACTGGAAAAGTGGAGAGGGACTGCAACAATTTATATGTGAAAGAGCCCATTGCCGCAAAATGGATTATGTTTCTTATGTGTTTCCATAAAAGAGAAATATAACACAGTTCTCTTGAGTAGTAATATTTCACAACTGTAGTGCTACATCCTTCCATCATCCACACACCTATGCTCTAAAACATATACACAGATGATGAAAAGGTGATAAGTTATAATCCATTAAATTTTTTCGGCCATTGTGAACACCAGGACAAAGAATAGGAATAGATGTATGCCTATAGGCCTTTTTCACTCCTCTAGACTTGGCCACCTTCTCTGTGTTGTCTTTGCTCTAAACAAAATGAACTGAAAAGACCTCTCACAAGCTGCAAAAGGAAGTAGGTGAAGCAAAAGAGGAAAGATATTCACACATATGTAGTCAATCTTTCTACACGGGCCAATCTAGGCCACTGTCTTAAGGCTAATTTTCTCATTTTCATTTCTTAATTAGATTAGCAGGGTGCCAGTTATTCTATTTTTACACTCGGAAGGAATGAAATAAGGACAGGAAAAAGATGCGCACACACACACTCTCACAGGAAGATTCAATCAGAATTATTCCCACTTCCCATCTGTCTACATGTTTTGGATACTGTACAAAAGTGTTAGCAGCAGGATTCAGCTGAGAGTGCTTTGACAGTTATTATTATCTGGCAGCTGTTATGCTCCCCTCTGCTTTCACCATTTATTTAACTGCAAAGATTTTTGACAGAATGTCACAGGAACGAGTGAGACACCATTGAATTTAAATGCATATAGAACACAGACACCAACACATTTTAAGGGGAGAGTGTCTCTCTCAATTTGTTTTTCTCGCAACTTCAACCGTAATCTAGAGGAGAAACATAGTAGGGATTCTCTTTAGGGAATCATGCCATCAGGCCAGATTGCACTCAAAATTGAAAAAAAAGGACGTCAGATCAGGATTAAAGGGGAGATTATGGATCTCATCAGACTGTATCACAACACAGGTTTGATGTTATTCCCTTAAGAATGGCTTTTATGTGTGAAAGATACTCAGACAAATGCATGCATGTGTACACAATCTTTTCTTTTATTCAGCCTGTCCTGTCATTTGTGTTGCAGGTAACAAAACCTGGAGAGGCCACTGATGGACAGGCTCCTTCGACTGACAACAAAGGTGTGTTCTGTGCTGGTTTTTTGTTTTGTTCATTTTTTTGGGTACTTTCAGTCGTATTTTTGTATGTGTGTGAATGTTGATTGAAAAAATGGCTTCTCACCTTTGTCCTGAATCCATTTTCTGCCTCTATCTATCCGTCTATCTGTCTGTCTGTCATTATATTTTTAGCTCCTGGTGGCTTGTCTCATTACTTTCTCCCCCCCCTCTTCCACCCTCCTCCGAAGCACCTTTAGCCTTTCTTCCATGTCTGAGTCATCCTGTGGCATTTTCCTCCCTGTACTCCATCCCACCTCCCTGGGTCCTTGTGTAGAAAACAAACATTGCATTGTTGGATGTATAGTTCAGCGTCATAAAAATAACTGCAGATGCTTTTCCTGCCTTTTCACCTTTTTGAGATTGGATTTGGAATGTTTTGGAAAGAGGAACAACCTGACATCTAGCTGGTCGCGATAACAGGGATGATTTGATGCCAAAGCTGCACTGAGTTGGCTGTCAGTATCTGATTCATACTGCTGTCATGGAACAATACGGAGTGTTGAGTCATCTAGCAGCACACCCAGTTTAAATTTGCTACTCCATGCCAGAACAGTTTAGTATTCAAAATTAATTTACAAAATTAAAGCAGACTGAGTTTGCCGGGGGGGATAGAATTCTCCAGATATTAATAAAATACAACCAACATTCATGGTCCTGAAATTTAAGGACGTACTGTATGTCTTAGGGGTCACAGCTACAACACACACAACCAATTTCCACCTTGTGTTTTTGAAATGCTCACATTTTGAAATCTTAGGAACGCCGTGCCTGATGTTTTAGAGGGAACAATAGTATTCATCTGTGAACGGCCCCTTACTCTCTTCTCAATTCCACTTTCAGTGATTCCCAAATTATTTTAGCCAGTGCTGTTGATAAACTCAGAGAGCACTCAGTTATGTTGTGTGTGTATCTCGTATCGTCCACAGCGCCCACTGAGAAGGCAGCCGACTCAGCAGGGAAGCCTGTGGGGCAGGAGCAAGAGGAGGACATTGACATCGACCTGGAGGCCCCTGAAACAGAGAAGGCTGCCCTGGCCATACAGAATCAGTTCAGGCGCTTTCAGAAGAAAAAGAAGTGAAAAGAGAGAGATAGAGAAAGAGGGAGAGAGAGAGAGAGAGAGAGAGAGATAGATGAATTCTGAAGCTAATCAATGGGTGGGAAATTAGGAAAAAAAAGCCCAAAAAAAAGCCAAATAACAGTCTTTTAAATAATCATTATTGTTGGGAGTGATGGGAAAAGGACAAGAGCATCTCCTACATTGGGTATACAACTATACAGCTAGTCACCCTCTTTCTCCACTCACCTAAACTTTCTTTTTTGTTATTGTTTGTATTGTTTTAATTTTAATTTGACATCTGTCAGTTTAGTACATTCACATGATCTTAATTTCTTACACATCCACAATGTAAAATCAGGTTTGAAATAAAAGCACAAGTATGTTGCATGTCTGTTATGTAACCACATCAATTACATCCCTGATTAATCCTTGAGAACTTGATATACATTCTTATTTTTTTGCAATCACATATAACCTCAATCTGATTACGTTTAGAAAAGGCTGTTACCTCAACTGAATCCAGGCCTTTCAAAGGGGTCTGCACTTAGCTACAGATGACGAGGTTAAGATAAAAAAAATGTAATATGAAAACACAAGCCATCAAGAGTACTCAAGAATAGGATCATTTGCACTGAATGTGCAAATCATTTTGATAGAGAAAGAAAAAGTTCAGAAAAAGCTATTATATTCTGATGTTATATAATTAAGTTATTATTTAAATATTTCCTTTCAGTTACAAACTGTGCTTGTTCTGCGACACTGTAAGGTGTAAACTACTTCTTTTTTGTTTATAAAATGAGCAGAGCATGAGTGGAGCAAACTGTCAAATAGCACGAGTGGTCTGTACAAAAAGCCAAGTATATTAAAATCTTGTAGTGAATGGAACACATGTATTCATCTGGACTCTAGTTTTTTTATCCCATTATTCAAGTCTGCAGCATCACATGGTCAAGGGTATCAAGGTTATTATTGGTTATGGTTGAGATTTTGATTTGGGTTACACATGAAGATGGGTTACACATGAAGTCCTCTTAGTTAATTAATATTAGTGACTGTCTGTCAATTGAGACACTATCCCACTAATGAAGGATTCATCAAAGTCATTGCAATACGTTTAGCCTAGCTATCCTCCATTACCAGAAATAGAACCATCTATTTAAAGTCTTTTAAAAATACCCCTGTGCTAGAAGGATCTCATTGTGGCAGAAATCACGTCTGGAATAAGTGTCATAAAAATATCTTCTTCCATGCAAGTATATAATCACATATCATTACAGCACTGTTGGTGTCAGTTCTGACCTTTTGTGTGTTTGTGTGCACAGTGTGTAGCGTTGGCCCACATCCATGTTTTCCCCCACTTGTGTGAAAAGTAGAAAGATTTGTATGTATGAGTGTATGACTCATTAGTTTTAAGGCGTAACTCTACCAAAATATGCCCAGAGTGTTTGAGTGTGGTGTTATGAAAAGAGGTAAGGATTACCTAATATCTCCTCTACTGGACACTAAAATACACGCCTAAGTAATCTGTACACAGTGCTAAATCGCAGATTATGTCTGTGAACTTTACCATGACAAGATGATAATATGACTCTGGATGTTTCCTTAGAGTATGTGTGATTGAGTACTTGCATCCTTGCATGTTGCACACATGTAAGCACATATGTATAATATACATCTGTATGAGTATGTGTATGTGTGTGTATATACAGTATGTGTGTATATACAGTATGTGTGTGTGTGTGTGTGTGTGTGTGTGTGTGTGTGTGTGTGTGTGTGCGTGCATGCACAAACGACTGAGTGTGGTAGGCTGCGGTGCATCAAGTGCTTTGTTCACAGGTGAAGAGAGGGGGAGTTATGAGAAATGGGGCCCTCTCTACTCTCTGCCATTTGTTAATATCCTCTCGAAATGAGAGGTGAAATGGAGTGTGGAGGAAAGGAGATAGTGGAAGGGGGAGAAATATGTAACAAGGTGAGGAAAAAAAGAGTGATGTGGCAATGAAGTGGGTTGGAGAGTAGGAGTGGAGGAGAGAAAGTGCGAGAGAGAGAGAGAGAAACGATTACGAGTGCTGGTTGGTGGGGAGAAAGTGCCTGTGGGTTGAAATGGCAGCTGAGAGCCAAACAGCCTGGATGATTATGACCAAAGTAAACTTTCATGTCGGAAACTGAGGTGTTAGTCCACCCACTTCCTGTGTAGCGAGTGACTACATCATGTTGAAGTCATTTGCAGTCAGCGTAACTCCATCCCTAAGACAGTGTTCATCAGGGGCGAAGCTCTGGCAGATCGGCTGGTGCGCGTGGCGTCCTGGCACCACACAGGGTGGTACATCTGCAGACATCGGGGTGTTGGCGCTGGTGACGAGGTCAAAGCAGCTGAGTGATAAAGTATTCGGTACAGCAGACAGCAGAGCAGTTAAATACTGAAGCAAGTCTCCTATTTCCCATGGCTCAACTGGCAGAGCATGATGCTAACACCAAGGTCATGGGTTTAGCACCCAGGGAATACATGTTTGGATAAAAACCTATTGTCCTGTAGACATATGTTTGGAATTGATATTGTCTGACTGTTATGGGTTTTACAATGGTGATAGGTGGAGGTGAATAACAGTAAATCAGTGGTAGGAACAGCTAATAGTTCATCATCATAATTAGAAAATAAAAGCAGATTAGGCTGATATTAAAGCAGAAAGAGTTAACAGTCAGTCCACTGTCCAACTGTGTAGGTGTGACAGTGAACCCTTGTGACCCTTTTATAAAATGGCTCAGAGATTTGCTCAGAGAGGCTTATGGGTAGAGTAAATCCACAGACAGCTTGGCTTTGTTGTTGTCGACAGGGTCAGTCAGGGACAGTAAGCTACCCCTGCACCCCCTCCCCTCCAGGCAATGACAGCTGCATGAGGGAGTAATTTTGCCAAATTTCAGCTGGATCAGTTTGGCGAGGGCTTTGAACTCCTGCCCTCTAGGGATCATGGCATTGCGCTTCCTGTGAGCAGAGGAAAGAGGAAGAACAGTATGGTGGCATAGGGGCAGATCTTGACTCCTGCTGGCCCAGCCTGAGGTTAAACCATAGCAAAGTCATTAGAGGATAGGATTGGATGACCTCTTGAAAAGTTTAGACACCACAGGACCTCTTTTAACCAGCTTTGTTTTGTGAGGATACATTCTTATTGTGATTTCTTTCTTTCCTGCTATGCTTGTATGGTTCTGAGGATGTCTCAGTCGTTGCTCCTGCCAGCCCCATCTTTCAGATTCACTTTTCCTTCAGTAATAGTCACTAATCAGTATACCTGACTGTATAAATACAAAGACATGAATTAGCAGTCCCTCCAGGCTTTAGTGATTTTTTTGTCTGATGTTCTTGCGATTAAAATGACATAATTGGGGTGCTAAGTTTTGCAATATTTGTGTCTATTTAAACCCCTCTTAAAGGCACAGTGTGTAGTTTTTAATGGCATCTATTGGTAGAAATGGAATACAATATTCATAATTATGTTTTCATTAACTACGAATCGTTGTGTTTTTGTAAGATAGGAATGAGCCCTTCATGTCTACTCTTTTCGCATTTTTATTTGATTTGATGGCCACTGTAGGTACTTGCACATGCTTTTAAAGGGAAGGGTATTTAACTGGTTGCAATTCAGCAACCTCACCACTAGATGCCACTGAAAAGTACACTCCACAAATACTAGAAAACAAATGAATGAGAGCTACAAAATCACAGATATCAGACAACCCATCCGTATGAGTGTTTTATATGTGTATATGTATATATATATATATATTACTGCATTTTTGTATATATTACTATATGACACTGCATAACAACATAAATATGTTAATGTATTAAATGCTCTATATTGTTGTACTTACCTTATACATGCGTATACATACTATTTTGTGGGGATATATGCAGGGTTTGATATTAACTACTAGCAAGTCACCAAACGTAGGTAAAAAAAAACGTCTATGTAATACAAAAGCTAGGACACTGTGACCGCAATGTCCAACAATGCAACACACACAACCTACAACCTGAGCGGCAGAGCACAGACAATACATACTATATCACTATCTAATCTTACTAACTAGTCATAACAACTGCTCTTTCGATACTAAAAGACAAAAAATCATAAGTTTCAGGCCCGCAATCGCTATTCATCTATACCTCAGGTAACTTTACACACCAACCACAAACGAATGACAGTTGGCTAGCTTGTCACCATATAGTCTAACTAACTAGTCATTAGAGCTGCTTTTACGGTATAAGTACGATATACGTACGTCTCCATGAATTAACTGTAGTAGTAAATGTCATTCCCAAATCTCGCTCTACCCTGCAAGGTGGAGTAGCTTGGTCGGAGAGGTATGCAGTGGGACCAGCTGCTCCCCTTGTTGGAGACAGAGAAGGGATGACGGGAGGCGCTGTCATGGAAAAAGGTGTCCGGCTGCGAAAAGGGGTCCGGGCGACGTCACAATGGCTTTCGAACGACTCTTGAGTGACAGTTGCTATACCAACGCTAGCATTACGTAACCCGGACAGTACGTAACCCGGACCCCTTTTGGCTATCAGTCAGTGAGTCTCAAGAGTCGTTCGAAAGCCATCAGCTACTTTTTAATCGCTTAATATTGTGCCTAAACGGACAATACGTAACCCAGACGCCTTTTGGCTATCAGTCAGTGAGTCTCAAGTCGTTCGAAAGACATTAGCTACTTTTTAGTCGCTTAAGATTGTTGCACAACGGGGGAATTGCTAATCGCTAACGAGATGCTAGTGGCTAAACCTATGTGCTTACTTACAGGAGACTGGCAGCCAATATTAAGCGACTAAAAAGCAGCTGATGGCTTTCGAACAACTCTTGAGACTATCTGACTCATAGCCAAAAAGTGTCCGGGTTACATAGTGTCCTTTTAGGCACACGTTAGCGATTAGCAATTACTTCGTTGTGCTCTACACAGGGATTAAAGTATTCCGGCACCGTGCCGGATTTCCGGCGTGCGGTGTTTGGCTGCGAAAAAAATTCTTAAAATTTTTTTTTTTTAAAAAAAACACGTCTCGATATCATCACCATCACTTTCGAGTTTATGAGTTTGTCTGCCAATGAAATGAAAGGAGCACAACTCTCCCGCTCTCAAAATAACATTATTAGCCAATCAGAAGTAGATTGGGGCGAGTATTGGGGAAATGTGCTTCAAACACCGACTTTTCTCTATCGCTCTGCCTAGCGTAGATGCCCGAGTAGAGAGACACCACACCAAAGGAGAGTAGGATGGAAAGTAAGTTCATGAAAATAAATGGCGCTGGGCATGGATAGAAGAGATGGGAAGGGAAGGACAGTAAGCCTTTTGGTAGCTGGTGTAAGAAGTTAAGAGAAGCAGGTGCTTGCTTCTGCACTTTGTGCTCGAGAAAGCTAATATAGCCTATGCGACTAGCTAGCTCTCCAACACACAACGCCTTTACCGGGAGCAACATCCACAGCTGATGTACCGGCATCAATAACTGACCGTGTGTGTGATGTGTGTTTGACTAAACTGTCAATATCCAATCAGCATGCCGCTATTTTAACACACACGGCATAACACCAGAGTTTAAAATACGTATTTCGGAAAAGCTAAAAAAAAAAAACGGCATGTTTTCCTTAAATGTCGACGAAGCCACCAACAAGTACATGGACAAAGTCCTGTTTTGTATTTATTTCTCAACATTGAAGTTACCAGTTCTTGTAACATTTTAATGTTTTGTTTGTTATTTATTTTATTGATATATTTTCTATTAATTTCCTAGTATTAAATTTACGATTATTTCTTTTGAACAAAGTAATTATGGAAATGTTGCAATATAAAACTACATTATTATCTACAGTTCACTGTTGCACTTTAACAGTTTAAAAAGTAAATCGCTGTCCTTTTTCATATATCCTCAATTAAATGGTTGCAAATCAAATCTTCTTCCACTGACATACCCTTATAACATGTCACCTTGTAATTGTAAGTCATCTTGTAACCTTTCAAGGACAAAGCTTAGCAGCAAAACTTGATATCAAAAGAAATCGTAAATGCCACATGTGTTAGTACCATATTGTAGTGAGGTGGAGGACTATTACTGACCTTTCTTGGGATTGCAGTTTCAAAAGTCTCACCATAATCTGCAATCATTCATTTCTAAATGTTTGTTTGTTTGTTTGGTTTTTTTACCCTGCGAATGTGTCCATGCCACGGGAAGACACCCCCCCCCTCCCACACACACAAAAAAGTTCAGGCTCAGGATTTTTTTTTGCTTTAAACCCTGTCTACAGTTAAAGGTGCTGCAAACAATTCCCTGTTTTGTAAAAATGTAATTGTGGGTGCCGTCAGATATGTCTAAATATCACAACACATTAAGGACTTTCTTAGAGCAACACAACAAAGGAATTGCTAATCGCTAACAAGATGATAGCACAAACCTGAAATTTGATTACTTTGATACTATAACTAACTAGCGAGTCAACAACTTTCCTAACACAGTCAAACATCAAGCACATGGTTGTTTTGCTTGGTTTATGGCAGGTCAAATACAGGCAAGCTGGTCTCAGGTAGAGAAGTATAATGGGAGATGCTCTGGGGTAAATTGCGTTATTGAGGTATTTAATGCAGCGCAAGTCTGTCACTTCCAAAAAAGTGTCCGGTGATGTAATGCTAGCGTTGGTATAGCAACTGTCACTCAAGAGTCGTTCGAAGCCAATATTACATCACCCGGACCCCTTTTGGCACCCGGTCACCTTTTTCCATGACAGCGCCACAAATTTGACTTAGCCACGTTGGTGGCAATGACTTGGGATACACCAAGGGCACAGAGCTCATCCACAGGATCGAAGATGGTCTTGCGTTGGTGATGTCTCTGTTCCCAGGGGCCCGTGTAATTTTCTTCAATATCTGCAAACACAGAGTATGGATAAGGGGAACCTGTGACACCCCGGGCCGCCTCAATAAGACCAGGTGGTGTATTAACAAAGTGGTGGACTCGTTCCTTCGGGACATGGGCATGAGTAGCGAGAGGCATGATAACCTCTGCCGCTCTATGCCTGTTTACCGGAGGGACTGAGTCCATCTAAACTCGGAGGGCAACACCGTACACATGAAAAACATCATTGGCCATCTCAAATTACTCCTATGAGCAACACAAAGGCCCTTTTAATGGCCACTCCAATGACCAAATGAACAGCCTGCTCAGCTGTGTATGTGTGTGTGTGAGAAGGTGCTAAGCTTCCGTTGGCTAAACTAACCAAACCATGATAAACAAAACAATAAAAACCCTTCAATCCCAGTGTGACTTTGCGTTATTTGCCGATACACAAACTTGGACATTACTTGACCACAAGTGTGTTTCGAGGACTATTAATACGAGCAAAAATGTTTGCCGCAATTTTTTTAAAGTCGATCACTTGTTTGAGATTGTCTTCCCAGGCAAATACAACGGGCAGCTTGTGAATTTAGTTTCTGCTTTTTCCCACCCCGGACTGTCCTTCCTCCAGGACCCCAGGAGCAGTGGGCAGCTTTTAAGCGCCCGGGGACCAGGTGAGGTGAACCGTCTGTCTTGGTCAGGGAGAGTGTTCTGTTCTTTTGCATGTTTTTTTTGTTGAGGTTCTAAGTGGAGGAAACCCCTTGTGAACACAGGGAGAACATGCAAACTCCACACAGAAAGGCCCGGGAGATAGCCCGTCATAATTTATGACGTACTTACTGCATTCATCCAATTGCATGCCTGTGAAAGTGCCGGTGTAGGTGAGTTAATGTTAACGTACTGTGGTGCTGACAGTGAGAGGAGATTAATTTGGTAAGTTAACTTACTCTGTCTGCCTATTAATCTTGATCAAACACCCTAATGTGAATGTAAAGGTAACGTTTATCATTTTAAGATGTGTGATAACTCTTGTCTTTATTCATCTGTCAAACGATTGTCCTCATTTCTTTGTGATTTCTAATAAATGCACACGACTTCATACAATGTTGTAATGTACTGTTTGTGTATCATCTAAGCCTATAATTTCTCACAGTTAAGATCACCACGTCATAATAACAAGCCAACCTGTGCAATTGTCTCACGCATGTTTATTAGCATGGTATGCATCATTTAGTTACAAAGACAGTGAAGGAGAAATTACAAGTAAAGGACATGTTGAAAATGCCACTGTGAATGATTCTAGTCTATCATGCAGCCCTTACACTGAAAGGCATTATCCAAGAGACAGTGAAACACCAAAAACACCAAAGCTCCCATGGCCACCCGCAGCAGGAGCACACCCCCCCCCCCCCCCCCCCCCCCTGGACATCTGGAATTTCATCACTACCATCAGATGAATGTGTCGAGGTAAATGTAAAGGAGAGCAGAAAGATAGTGTCATCCTGTCAAGACATTATTACCCTAGCAACCAAAGGACTTTGGCTCATGCCAAACCTGCTCAGTTGCAATGGCCATTCGGCACATGACTGGTTCAGAACAGCTCATGGGGTTGTTAAATGGTCTTGGCCACTGCTCATCCAACTCCCAGGTCTGGCAGCATGATACTGCCCTTGCTCACCTACAAAGGAGAGAGGAGAAATACACATCCCTGAAAACATCAATAGTGCTGAAGCACCTGTGTCTCTTGTCTGGGATAATAAAGACTTTTGGGAGACACGCGCTGGCAGGCATACCTGGACACACTAACATTGTAATAAAGAAGATCCCAGACACAGATGTCTTTGTACTGGCACTGTCTTTCTGTAGCCACATCACGATAACCTCTATTTTCACACTGCAAAGGGAAGAGAGTCCCAGATAACAGACCTTGGACAGGAGAAGTGTGATGCCCTTGTAGGTCTCCAATTCATTTTCGGGGTGTGATACGGTCAGTGCTCTGCATGGTGTAGGAAAAATTAAAGCATACAAAAAATGTAATTCAAAAAAGGAATACATTGACCTGTTTTGGCAATTGGGAGAAAGTTTCACACCATCAGAAAACCTCAAACAGGAACTGGAGGCATTCACATGTGACCTCTATGGACTGGACTCTCAGGACATCAATAAGGCCAGGGCTACATTGTTCAAGTCGGGCAGATGTTCTGAGCGAGACTTACCTCCAAACCAGGACTCTCTGCACAAACACATTCAGTGGGCAAGTTACCAGGCTGCAGTGCACAGGAGGAACCTGGAGTGTTACCCAGACTCTCCCCCTCCAATCAACCATGGCTGAAAGATGTCTGGGGAGCTATATGAGGTGGACTGGATATCACTTCCACCAGCTTCAGAGGCGATCCTTGAGCTGGTTCACTGCTCCTGCAACAAGACGAACTGTGTCAGGGGAAGATGTACATGCAAACTTTATGAGTTGCCATGTACCAACCTGTGCAAGTGCACAAATTGTGACAACGGGATATAGTAGGCTACTGCGTTTGCCTGCGAGTTTAACCAACGTTTACACTTTGGTTTTGACAAAATGTGCAAAAAGCGGAGGTGGCAACAACTGATTTATCGTTGGAAATAAAATAATCGTCCCAACTTTAGAAATCCAGGTTCTCCCCCGTTCAATTTGTAAAGTTGAGCAGATACAGGGCTTCGGCCCACCACCTAATATGAGTAGTCGATTCATCAAAAACGTGACGCGTTCTATGACGTTCCATTGCAGATATGGTGCTTTAGCAGGTTTGATGCCCACACTCAAACCTACACAGTTCCGGTCGATCCCATACTCTATAACGCATGAATTAGAAGTTGCCTTTATTTTTAAATGCCATCTCCGTAGAAGACGAAAGACAGATGGATGCAATAATATGCATTATTATATGTTTATTATCACTATTTACAATTTCACAACTGAATACAAGACATGTGTAAATAGTTAATTTAAAGGACCAGTATGTAATGCATTTCCTGTACTATATCGTATAATGAACATGATATGTCATCCGAGATTACGAAAACATGCTAAATTGAAATACTGGCTTCTCCTACAACAATGCTACAGCCAGTATATTCTCCTTAAAAAATTCCATTCCGGAGCAAAACGTCTGTGTTTTAGCTGTGTGATTCCGCCCTTTGCGCAATTCTCCAGTACCATTTTGACACCCTGGGTTGCCAGATAAGAACTCAAACACAGCGTGCGACCGCCATGGAAGTAAGCAAATTAACTGGACCAACAGAGTTGATGTTTGATTCTACCCAACCAAAAAAACCTGCATGACCAGAACAGCTAAGAGCCCAGAAGGATGGATGCAGAGTTGGCCTTTTTTCTCCTGAAAAGATAAGCTTCCGCTAAGGTTAGCTAACCTTAACCAATTTATTATGACTACTAGTAGGGATGGGCATTTTAAGACATTTCAGCATTTGAGTACTCACAAATACACTACGTTACTCATGCCCATCCCTCATTGGCTTCACTTGACACAGGTGAGGGCACTTCATAACTGAGATCTGCATCGAGCTGTACCAATGAAAAACTGTAGGCTACTACTCCAAAATAGATTTGAAATTATTTACACATTATCTGTTAAATTGAGCAATATGTTATCATTATCGTGGCCTGGAAAGAAGTAACTCCACCTCCAGTGTGTAACCTTTTTTTGGAGCAGTGGGCTTGTTTTCAGGGTAACGGAAATGGAACACTGCAAATGTATATGTTGAGCATGTCTTCTGTAATGTTGAGTTTGTTTTGTGCTGCTTCGTGTAGCTTTGGTATCCATAACCTGGCATGAGCTTCGAGTCTGGGGAAGAGGGGGAGGGGGAGGGGGAGGAGGGAGACAACACTTGGATTGTAAACACTACGGACTACAGATACCTTACACCAAATGAGTGGGACATAAAGCAGTGTCAGTGGTTAGACAGGCTGTGCATAACCTTCTAGCCTACCACCACCCGCGTTTGTGTAATTACTTATTCTTTACTGCTGTCATCATTCCTTATGCCTTTCTCTGTATTGACCAATGAACGTAGAATAACATAGGAGCAAGGCACTTTTCCTGAGATAACTATCAAGGAAATGGGCATAGAGGTCACAACGTATTTTTCAGCTTGTAGTTTCCAAACCAATCCATATAATGTAAAAGTATTACAAATATTAAAAGTAGCTTGAATTATAAGAGCATTAATAATGTAACTCCTGTGATGACTGCGTGGAGCTGTGAGAGTGAAGCGTGGGTTGGTGAGGTATGTCAGTCCGACACTGTGGGAGCGCTCAGTCTCTGACTCTAAAAATGGCTCCACATGAACGTCAGATAAGTACAGTCATGCTTTATGTAACCCTCCACAGTCAAATTGACCCCTTTCTGCCACTTTAAAGTCCATTTGCCTCTCGCTCAGTCTCTGCCGCTCTTATTCTCTCTCTCTCTCTCTGTCTCTCTCTCTCCCATAGATCAGTCAGTGAGTTTATTGTCATTCAAACAGGGGTCAATCTTCACATAGTACAGTCAACAGAATTAGGAAGTTATTATGAACAAAGTCATTTGTGAAATCATGCATGGTTGGTTATTTACATGTCAACAATCAGGTTGTTCAATGTTTTTAGCATGACCGTTTATAGATATGGTGTTGCTACAGCCTCTCTCTCTCTCTCTCTTTCTCCTTTCGTCCCATGCTGTGTTAAACATGCAAGAGTGATTCATTTAAAAGAATGCATGGTTGTGCCAGGACCTTGCTTTCTTTATAACACAAAGGAGAAGAACAAAGGGGACATTTGCTTTATGGAATACATTTTTTTATTTTACACAAAACCTACATAACATATGCATCAACATAACAACAGTCATGCATAGAATAAAATATGCAAAGCGTTTCTGCTCTGTTTTTGTGTGCTGAATGTATATTTAAACATATTGTCACTTTGATATAGATGTGGCTATAATTTAAATCAATTCACAACAACTATGAGCAGCATTCATTGAATCTGGGATGAGCACACAAAGCCATTTTGATTGGTTGCCTGAGAAGCGATAGTTTGTGATAGAGCACTCTTCTTTTCAGATCTGGATAAAACTTGTTCTTGGTCATTCAGAAAAAATCCTCAAAAAACTTCAGAAGTCAGGCAGAGTGAGGCGTAAAAAAGGTATACTAGAAAGTAAAACATGTTGGGGAATATGGGCTGATTTCAGGATCAGGACAGTGGGGAGTGCTCAGCAAGCAGGCATACAGCTCACCTGATACACCCCACACATCAGTATGTTTGCTATACTTGATACACATTTAAACAAAGATTGCACATAATGTAATTCATTTCAATAGTGTAAATCATTTTTTGTCGTTCGGTAGTTTTAGTAGTTTGTTATCATGACTATCTTAGTGGTTATACTGATTGTTAATATTCTTCACACACAGATTATTGAGTTTTCATTCACATACTTTCCACCACACTATGAGGTGAAAATTATTATCCACTTTTGTCTGTTGAATTCTAGAAAGACTAGTCTGTGCTGTGTGGTGCATTACTCCAAAGTTAAACAAACCCAGCCTGTCAGTATATAACAGTGATAGTAATTATTTTCTATCATATATTTGGAGACTCAGTCTTGGATATGATCAGTCCAGGAAACAGGTTTAATCTTGTACAATGTTGGCCACCAAGGGAGAGACACAGACGTTTCACTCCTACAGAGCTCAACCTAAGAATCTTCTGAATGGCCATTGAAACATTTCAGTTATATGCCCTGTGAGTATAACGGGTGTCACCCTATATTAATGAGGCCTTGGAAACATCAAGTCTCTGAGCAAACCTGAACCTTCAACACCTACCTCAGGACAATCTCTCTCTCTCGTAACAGAATATTCAACCAGAAATGCTTACATTCTAACCAATCAAGTCCAAATAAAAGCACAATTACAACTAGATATAAGATGCATTGAATTATTGACTAAGGTATATCATTGTTAACTCATTATTAACTCTGAACCTTAAATTCTGATTCTTTCAACAGCTAGTCCTTTACAGCCTCTGATGTGGTGTGGATCCATTAACACTGCTTTTATTAGACATAGTTTAGGAGATTAATTTATCATTTAAATTAGTATTATAACCCTCAGGTCATTCTTAACACCATTTAAGTCAAATTTCTCAACTGTTGTCCATGTCTCATGACATATGTTTTAAAGGGAGAATGTTCAACCTGTGCCCTATTTTTAGATTTTTTGAGTTCAAAATGTCGACAATCGAAGCCACTGTCGGTAGATGATGGGTGGAAGGCCAGACGTTCCGCTTCACCCGGAAGTAATTCTAAGTAATGATTGTTTAAGACCAGTCACCTGACCGGAAAACAGGATACGTTTGATTGGCTAATACCAGGACCTTTACTTTTTTGGTGTCGATTGCCTGACTTTTTAAACAATAGTTTTTTGTTTTTGTTTTCTTAATTTTGTGAAGTTATACGGCTTAATACTCAACTGACTTGTTAACCGAACTTTTCCACCGTGTCAAATAAGCTGTAATAGTTGCAAGCTAGCGTAAATAAACTAAGCGTTAGGTCAGCTTGGTAGTCAAACGATGAACAGTATTTCATTGCCATCTTGGCTTGGCTTTTTATTTCACATGGGGTTTAATTTTGGCAACACTTACCTTGAACGTCTGCTGCTCATGTCACAAAGTTACTGCACTTACTGGTCGTAACATTATGCGCAAAGCAAAATATACAAAACAATATAGCACATCAATGCAATAACCTAGAAATGCTTCCTCGTATGCATCATGCTACATGTTATTGAAATGACTTCCCGAAAATGTCATACAAAAAGAAGTTTTTTTAACAAGAAGCAAACAACTGAATCTCATGTTCAAATTCCTTTATTTAAGAAATGAAAAAAAAAACCTAGGTGAAATTATTGCCAAAATGTTTCAAATGAATGTCTTCGAGACAAATCTATTTATGTAGTAGAATAAAATGCTAAAACCAGCAATCCCAAAAACGGCAATACAGTGGAATCTTATGAGGCATGCCAGGGTGGAGTTCTAACGTCTACAAAAGAACAAGAAATTGACTACAGAGCACAAATCAAAACATTACACAAGATTGATTGATTGATCTGTAGTGGATAAACAAAAGCATTGTAATAATGTAACCAATTATTCAAAACAACAAGAAAGTATTCATGGTTAAGGCACAGCTGCATCTTCTCCATAACAGAGTAGAGAATCTTCCTGAAAATAGGAGTTTTTCACTGACAAGTAATGGCCTCATTTTCTCTGAACTCACACAAAAACACAAATATGCATATGCACGAGGACACACACACATACACTTCTCACCACAAACCATATAAAGACACTCTAGTATTATTAGATCTACTTTTTTTTTTTCAAATGGTGAGCTCGCATCACAAACTGGAGGAGGGGTTTTATACATGAAGCATCACAGATCCAATATTGTCTCTGGTCATCACAAAGTTTTCTTTCATGTATAGTTCTACATAATAAGGGAGAAGGAGAAGGCAGAGTGAAATCTGCTGATCCAGGTAACTGTTGCAACTGCTGTGTGCTCAGTCCTCCCTCAGGTCCTCTTCAAAACAAGCGAAGAGCTAGGGCACTCAGAAGGATCGCTATTGCTAAACAAAAGAGAAAGTGTAGGTAGATTTGAATCCATATCAAAGTCAAAGTCAAAGTCTGTTTTATTATCACACAGCACACAACACCACACACATGCATTTGGCGGCGACACAGGACACACACACACGCATGACAAGACAAGACAAAAGCCAAGTTGACATGTCTAAATAAATAAGCACTGATGTCTTATGTTATGATGGCAACCATTTATCAGGCATATGACATAATTGCATTTTGTATAGTCTTTACAACAAACTTTTCTCTTTTCTTCTCTTTTTTTCATAAGAGAAGATAATTCAGGGCAATATATCTACTGTACCTTGAGTCAGTGGATGCAGGAGGGAAGAGCAGCCTGACATAGTAGTGGTTGTCGCGGTTGCATTGGTTGCAGCGGTTGTAGTGGGACTCACAGTTGTTGCAATATTAGCCATAGGATCAGCCACATTCAAGAGGCCAGAGCTTCTGAAGAGTTCAGACGTGGGGTTCTGAAATGTCCCATCAGCTGCAAACATAGAAGAGACTAAACCACTGAGGGAAAGACAGGTTTGGGACATATCCAATACTCTTGAGCATTGGATTACTACACTACTGACCTTAGTCAGAGACCATGATCTCAAAATTACAAGTTTCATGAGCCCATACGTTGTCAAATGCATAATTATTTAAAGATGACTGTACCATTGACTTCACCAGTGACGATGACAATTTGAAAGTTAAGTCCATTGGTGCTATTTCCAATTAATTCGGTCAGGTTCCGGACAGTGAATGAACACTGGTGGAAACTTCCGTTGAGGCTCCTGTTGAAGTTGTATGTGATTGAGTCCACTCTTGGCTAGGGGACAAATCACAGGACAAAGACAGTATTGTCGGTGGTAGTAGCCTACCAGAATTGCTTGGTCTAAGCCATGTAAGTATAAATGACAAGGATGCAATCAAACAAGCATAACCAGATGGGCCACTCACTATGTTTGTTAAGATGATGTTACCAGTGCTGTTCTGAAAAGCTGTGCGGAAGAAGAAGTTCCTGGCTGCGTTGAACGGATCCCTGGAACAAATGAGTGCTATACCACCCTCCTGTAGAACAAGACAGATTACTTAATATTTCAACCCATCGTGTAATAAACTGTCACCCTTTGCTATGAAAAGGGCGGTCTTAATCATGCCAGTAATTTGAAATGTTCCATCATGTCAGTGTGTTGTAGGGCAGTATTGGGTAGTGTTGCATTCAAGACAATATGTACATTGTCAAAGTGGGATTACCTGGTTTACAACAGGGGGGAGCACCAAAGCAATGTATCCACTGGCATTCCCAAAGAGCTCAACGGCCAGATCTAGGGTACTGTTATTTACGAGTCGGGAGGAGGCGAAGGGGCAGAGAACATTGCCAGCGGGGTCACAGTCAACATCTCCCAGACACAGCTTGGTGTCACCGCAGCCGTCACGAGTGATGCTTATCTGAAAATCACCACAGACGACTTATGAATAAGCCACCACTACTAAATGACATGAAGGCTGCATACAGATCCTAAGTCCTTTGTGCTTTGAGGCAATGCCTGACATTAATGGCGCCATATAATTTAATAAAATTGAATTTCCTAAAATGTCTGATTTGTGAATTTTTCATTATGTCGTCAGCAGAATGAAACATCAGACGATGCATTATGAGGACCTGAGTGAAAGCAATGTTACACTTCAGTAAAGCTATCTTACATTAGTGGCTGTCGGACGTGTCAAATGCCCATCTCCTCGGATCCCAGGTGTCAGATAACCAATCACGATGGTAACCAGAAAGATCAGTGTGCCTCTCATTTCTGTGGGCAGAACCGGGAGGGACAAGACAATGACTTGAAGACCCTGATGAAATTCCTGCACTAACATCAGATCAAATGGTGAGAGGAGTCAAAAGGGGACAAGCATCTTGTACTGAGACTGAGAATGGCACAAAAACAAGGCCTCGAAGATGTGCATTAAATAAATTAAAGTACACTTCAACAAGAAAAGAAAACAAGAAATCTGTTCACATTGATTGGACTGACAGTTGACAGATAAGTAATCTACATATTTATGATTGATATTTCAATTGCTTCAATGGTGTTAAGGTGGTAATTTACCATTAATAATACATTAAAATAAAAAATCAAATTACAAATTTACATAACATAATTTGATGGTTTTTCCTTTTTCTTCATTTATTACTGAGAATTCCCATATCTGCATTTTGTTGTTTAATTTTTATTTTAAAATCTCACAACAAGTCGATAAGCAACATAAAAGCAAATCTCACCTGCTGTGGTTCTTCCAATGTCCTTCCTTGCTGATTTCTGCTGAGGGTTGTGTGAGGATACACCTGTGCACGGCTTTTTAAGGCAGTTTACAGACACCTAAGAGGGCTGGGTCATGGCTCACACCTTAGCAGAACCATGACACATTTCTTCCTCAATACCATATCACACGGGGAGGGGCCCTTCCTGTTAGGCGCTTCCTTGAAGACTGTTCTCTATGACACAGAGGTGAGTGACTAAACTAGTGAGTTTTTTCCTTTTTCATGTTTTTAATGTTATCAGCTAGTTGTAGTATCATCTTTGCAACCCTTTCCACACTTACCACAGTCCTGTCCAAGCTTATCTCTATTGCTTGTGTGGTATTTATGTTCTGGAATACAGACTGCGAAATAAAGAATACATATAGCAACATACACCAATTTGCCATTTGTGAGAAATGTTTTTATAGGCGACTAGTTTTGTCATTCCCAACAGCTTCCAGGTCTGAGTTGGATTACCCATCGAAAACATAAAAAAAAAGATTTCATAGTATCACCAATTATCAATTTATTTAAGGCATACTTTATAGATATAATCATAGTTTTATATACACATTGTTAAACAAACCAAATGGATGTGTACAATACATACTTAATGACAATTCATTCTTAAACAATTCTTGATTTGTGATTCCTGTACAATATTGTTTAAAATGATGGGCCCAGCTACTGATCACAGAGTAACCATTACACTAAGGAACTAAGGGACAGTGGGTTTGTTCCAGCTTTTTGTTATAACCTAAAAACATAATCCTTTTTTGAAGGACAACACACACACATCATGTGACAAAGAAATGTTTCCTTATTTCCTCACATCCATTGCAATATCCAAACAATAGATGGTTAAAAACCAGATGGGCAAGTAAAGCTGCCTTGCAAGCAGGAACAGTTTTATGAAACTGATATAGTGATGAGAGTAGATAGGCATCTCATTTTAAATATTCTGGAATTTAAAAAAAGTATTCCGGTAATCACAACATATTTTCGGGCCAATACAAGTTACACTGGTTTAGTACGAGGAAAATTTGAGAGAGCTTCAAACTAACATCTACAAAAGAACAAGTAATTGACTACAGAGCAAGAATCAAAACATTACACAAGATTGATTGATTGATTGGCTGACTATTATTTCAGAATTAGTAACCAATTATTCAAAACAACAAGAAAGTATTTATGATTAAGGCAGATCTGCATCTTCTCCATAACAGAGTAGAGAATAAAAAAAACAACAAAACAATATAGCACATCAATGCAATAGCCTAGAAATGCTTCCTCGTATGCATCATGCTACATGTTATTGAAACGACTTCCCGAAAATGTCATACAAAAAGACGTTTTTTTAACAAGAAGCAGACAACTGAATTTCATGTTCAAATTCCTTTATTTAAGAAATGTTTTTCAAAGAATAGAAAACCTTGGTGATCAAAATTATTACCAAAATGATTCAAATTAATGTCTTCGAGACAAATCTATTTATGTAGTGGAATAAAATGCTAAAACCGGCAACCGAAAAAAACCCGGCTATACAGTGTAATCTTATGTGGCATGCCAGGGTGGGACTCTAACGTCTACAAAAGAACAAGAAATTGACTACAGATGCTAAATGTATCTGAACACACAAAAAAGCAAATATGCATGCACGAGGACACTGTGAGGGACCGGGCAGTCACCCCACGTTATTGGGGATGTGGCGACTGGACTTGGTGGGGAAGTTGGGCAAAACACAGTGCAAGAGTTGGTAGCTTCTTATGAAAATATATATATTTATTTACAAGGGGGGACCCTATATCTACCCCAACACGTGTGCCCACAAAACAAACATATCATACATACAAACAGTACCCACAGTAACCCAAGTAACCTGCATCCTGGGCACCAGGGACGTGCACAGGAATTTTGAAGGGCCATTGCTCTGACCTGAAAAAAGCAGTAGAGGGGAAGATGGTTATACCCCAAGTTATAGTCTGACTACGCCACCCTAGGGAAACCTTACACCAGTAAGCCCCAGGGAATACTTTAAAGTAAATTTCAGTATATTGTTTTATATACTGTTAGTCTCAGTTTAAACACAAAAGGCAAAAACAGGTTTGAATGCACGAGGCGACAGACGGGGTTTCGAGTTTAAGAATGTTTATGGATAACTGAGGGAAAGGGGAGTGGGAGTAAAGAGGTGGATTGTGAAATAACCTGCAAACAAGACTAGTTAGCAAGATACAAAAATATATTTATTGGATAGTATTTATGCCAGTAAAGCTAAAACAGGGAAACACTAGACTAGAGTATAGGCAGTGCTAAGTAGGACTCACCTGAGGGAGGCAGACTAGCAGACAGCGTGCTCTTGGATCCACACCGCTCACACGTGCACGCACACACACACACACACACACACACACACACACACACACACACACACACACACACACACACACACACACACACACACACACACACACACTCAAAGAAGTGGTTGTAAGGTGAACTATTACACGGCAAGCTACCCACAGCACACAGCACACTGCACACACAGCACACTAACCAGCTTGATACACCCGCATGCAGTGACAGGGGCCCACCACCAGGTGCCTGGCCTCCCTCTGGAAGCACCCAGCAACTGCTAAATGAATAAAACTAACAATTATTGCACCAGGAGCCAAAAACAAGCCTAAGAATAGGTCAACAAACTCTCAAAGTAGGGTCCAGAGACCCATAGCCTAGGGTTCCTTTTCCTTGATGGGGTGCCAGGGGGTCCCAACACATTAGCTTTGACTATAATTCCAACCATACGTAACAGAATGTATGACTGATTTGGTAATGGGTTTCATACATTTTTTGTAATAAAACATCTAAACTCAAAAATCTCATCAGATGGGGGAGCCTGGAAAATAGTCTTATCAAATAGGGATCCCTCCCTGGTCTAATTTGTGGCAGTTTAGTTGTCCTTGATATACCAGAGTTTGAGAACCGCTGTGCTAAATAATATTTGAACATGCCAATTACAGTGCTGTTGTGTATTCACCTTGAACTAAAAATAAAACTGACAAACAAAAAGTGAAAGCTGGTTTACACAATGAAACAAATGGCACGAACACAATAGACTGTTAGAGTTTACCTTCAATATTAACAGATGAAGCGCTAACGTTAGCCGCGCTGCTGTTGCTTGGTTGAGATTCATTAACGTTATCTTCACTCCATAGCCCTCAAAAACGCGACATTCCTGCAAAGTTATTGCATGCAGTATGGACACATTTTTCGGAGTAATGGTAGTTCCCCCCCCCCTTTGACGAAAGAGACGTTTTGCAAGCACTGCAAGTGGCCCTGTGGTCGTCTTTTTGAGTGAAAATACAACCACATTTTTGAACGCCTCTGCTGTAGTATATTGTAGAAGTGGTCTGTTAGTCGGGGATTATGTTTGTACCTGGCAAACTTATGAGTGATGTGTGATCGCGATATCTGTGTCTTGGAGCCGTAGTTATTAAACGTTACATGCAAGGTGTTCAACACGAATCAGCCTACGAGTACTTTTATTCCTGAACTAAAAAGTACAACATGGTGTCAGAAAAGGATTTTCTTCATCCACGAGTGAATGCTGCACTAAGCTGTAACCCTGTGGTTGAGAAAAGGAAAGTATTACCCGCGTTATAATAACTAAATAAGTAGCTAGCAGTTCACGCCTGGTGAATCTCGTAGAAAGCTAGCAGCTAAGCATGGACCAGTTCAAGCCCCCTGCACCGCTCGTGCTCACCGGCAATTTAAGCGAAAATTGGCGACGCTGGGAGCAGCGTTTTAAGCTCTATATGACGGCTACAGGTGCGGACGAGAAGGATGAACCGGTGAAGACTGCTATCATGTTGCACACTGTCGGAGAGGATGCACTTGAGGTGTACAACACCCTCAACGTTGAAACAGCCGGCGATGATGAACCGACGCTGGACGAGATTATGGATGCATTCAGGTCGTCCTGCATACCTAAGAAAAATATTGTCTTTGAACGCCACCAGTTTTGGTCTCATTCCATGCCTGAAGGACTCGCTGTCGACAAGTTTGTGACTGAACTTCGTCAGAAATGCAAGAACTGTGAGTTTGGTGTGGGTGAAGAAGATATGATAAGAGACAAACTTGTGTTTAGTGTGCAAATTGCTCGCATGAAAGAGAGACTACTAAGAGAAACAGGCTTGACTCTAGATAAAGCTGTTGATATTTGCAGAGCTGCAGAAGCTGTTAAGTCTCAAATGCGTGTCATGGGAACAACGCTAACAGAAGCATCAGTGCAGGCACTAAGCAAGATGGCAGTTGGTTCAGAGAAATATAAACTTAGCAAAAAGAGAAAGCAAAGGCCACCAGATAGAGCACAAACATTTAATGCAAATGCATGTAGAAAATGTGGTGGTACACACAAGCCACGACAGTGTCCAGCTTATGGAGCTGTATGCCACAAATGCAGCAAGCAAAATCACTTCGCCAAAGTATGCACTTCATCACAAGACAGGCTAGACTCTTTGAAAAGGGTCAATCAGTTGGAAAGAGAAGTCGAGTCTCTTTTCATAGGCACTGTGTCCTGTGCTGAATTAGGCCACACAGCTCAACAAGCTGACAGAGCATGGTACACCACAGCCAATATCAGAGACATTGCTGTTAAGTTTAAACTGGACACTGGGGCAGATGCAAATGTACTGCCTATGAACATTTTCCAAAAGATCCCAGGCCCTTATCAGCTGAAGCCCACCCCAGTAGTTCTCGTTGCATATGGAGGAGCACGCCTGGCACCAGAAGGCACAGTGAGTTTTATATGTGAAACCACCAAGAGCAAGTCAGGTCTGCAGTTCTTTGTGACAAAGCACTCCTCCACTCCAATACTTGGCAGAGAAGCGTGCGAGAAACTACAGCTGGTAAAAAGAGTGGACATGATCAGAGTGAAGGCATCAGCCACGAAAGAGGAGTTGGTGGAAGCCTATCCATCCGTCTTCAGTGGTCTGGGACAGTTTCCAGGCATACATCACATTCTTATTGACCCCAATGTGACCCCGGTAGTACACGGCTGCAGGAAAATTCACATCGCTGTCATGGACAGATTGAAAACTACACTGCAAGAGCTCGTTGACAAAGAAGTCATAGAACCTGTGACTGAGCCGACGGAGTGGGTTAATAGCCTCGTCATCACAGAGAAGAAGAACGGGTCTCTGAGGGTGTGTTTGGACCCTCGTGATCTAAACGAAGCCATTAAGAGGCAGCACTACTCCATACCCACCCCAGAAGAGGTCCTGTGCAGGTTGTCCGGAAAGTCCATCTTCACAATTTTAGATGAGAAGGACGGCTACTGGCAAGTAAGGCTGGACAAATCCTCATCTATGTTGTGCACATTTAGCACACCCTGGGGCAGGTTTCGCTTTAAGAGGCTTCCTTTTGGCGTGAAATCTGCCAGTGAAGTTTTTCAGCAAAAGAATTGTGAGACGTTTGGAAATATTGATGGCGTGCACATCATTGCAGACAATATGATCATCGCTGCTGCGTCTGACGAAGAGCATGACGCCATCCTTCAAAAAGTTATGGATACTGCACAAAGAGCCAACGTGAAGTTTAATAAGGAGAAGATTCAATACAAAGTGGACACAGTCAGGTACATGGGGCATGTTGTCACGTCCAAAGGAGTGAAGCCTGATGAATCCAAGGTGCTGGCTATCAAGAACATGCCAGAGCCTGAGGACAGGAAAGGGCTGCAAAGGCTGCTGGGAATGACAAGATATCTGTCCCAGTACATTCCAAATGAAGCCACAATAACTGCTCCACTCCGACAGTTGCTGAGAAAAGAAGCTGCATGGCACTGGAGTCATGAACACAGAGCTGCACTGAAACACAAGCCCCTGTGCTCAAATTTTATGATCAGTCCAAGCCTCTCACTATACAATGTGACGCATCTAAAGATGGACTGGGTGCTTGTCTTCTTCAAGAGGGTAGTCCACTGTCTTATGCTTCACGTGCACTTACCGAATCTGAGAAAAATTATGCTCAGATTGAGAAGGAGCTGTTGGCGATAGCTTTTGCAACAAAACGCTTTCACCAATATGTTTATGGCAACACAGTGACAGTCCAATCAGATCACAAACCGCTGGAAATAATTTTCAGGAAACATCTAAGCAAAGCACCAGCACGCCTACAGCGCATGTTATTGCAGCTCCAACGCTATGATCTGAATATAGTATACACTGCTGGCAAGGACATGCATGTCGCTGATGCCCTGTCTCGTGCCTTTCTTGAGGGCTACAATGAAGAGGTAAAGGAGGATCTGTTTGAAGAGAGAGTAGTTCACGCAATGGAGGCCACAGCTGCAATGGACGCTGACACTCTCAAGACACTGAAGCATGCCACAGCCGCAGATAACGTGTTGCAGCAGGTAGTCGCAATGCACCACAATGGTTGGCCCAATAGGCGAAGCAGCATCGCCACTAACCTCTACCAGTGCTGGCCTATGCGAACTGCCATCAGCATCAGAGATGAAATACTGATGACTGGTGATAAGATTGTGATTCCACAGAGTGCGAGGCAGATGATGCTTGACAGACTGCACCTTGCACATCAAGGTATACAGAGGATGAAAGCACAGGCCAGGAAGGTGATGTACTGGCCAGGGATGACACATGACATTGAGCACATGGTGGAAAGCTGTGCTCCATGTCAACAGCTTCAGCCACAAAATCAAAAAGAGCCTCTTATCCCACATGAGGTCCCTGAGCTGCCGTGGCTGAAGATTGGGGCAGACATTTTTGAGCTCCATGGACAGTCATACCTTATAATTGTGGATTATTTGTCAAAATACCCAGAAGTGCTCCATCTTCCTGACAAGACTGCACATACGGTCATACGCAAGATGAAAGCGGTCTTTGCTAGGCATGGAATTCCTAAAGAGCTGGTAAGCGACCATGTTCCTTTTGCAAGTTGTGACATGCGACAGTTTGCAGCTTCATGGGGCATAAAGCTCGTCCACTCCAGTCCAGGATATCCGCAATCAAATGGCCTTGCAGAGAGGATGGTAAAGACAGTAAAGCATGCACTTAAAAAGGCAACACAAACAGGTACAGATCCACACTTAGCTCTCCTGTCACTCAGAAACACACCAGTGACTGGTACAGAGTTCTCCCCAGCACAAGTACTGATGGGAAGAGTGTTACGAAGTACCTTGCCAATCGCTACAGCTGTGCTACAACCCGCCATTCCAAAAGGATTTCATTCAAAGCTTAAACATTTGCAAGCAAGACAGGAACACTATTATAACTCCAACTCAAAACCTCTGCCTGAGTTCACTCCTGGTACCACAGTTCATATGACAACACGACGTGGATGGGAACCAGCAACAGTCATAAGCAAAAGAGGGGAGCCGCGTGCATATGATGTGCAAACCCCCAGTGGTGTCACTTTCAGGAGAAACAGGCGACATCTAAGGAGAATCCACCCAAATCTGCAGAGAGATGGTGAGTATGAGCTATTTGAACAGCCAGAAGCCTTACCAACGGAGGACTCAGAACCACCTCTCAGCCCACAGCAAGACCAGAGTGCACCTGCCTGTGAAGAGAGCACAGGTTCTCCATCAACTCCTATTCGAAGCACCAGAAGTGGGAGACTGATAAAACCTCCTTCAAAGTACAAGGACTTTGAGATGAGCTAATGCTGATGATTGTGACCTGCTGATGGGTTAAGTTCAAGTTAATGTTAGTTAACCGAATAATATTAGTTAAAACCGACATGAGTGTTATGCAAATCAGTTTGTGTTTCTAAGGTCATATTGTATGCATAAAAAGTATGGTTATTAGGGACCAATGTAATTTACTGAAATTGTTTTGAGGTCCAGTTATTCAGTCAAAGGGGACTATCTTACTTGGAAAAGGAGGATGTAGTATATTGTAGAAGTGGTCTGTTAGTCGGGGATTATGTTTGTACCTGGCAACCTTATGAGTGATGTGTGATCGCGATATCTGTGTCTTGGAGCCGTAGTTATTAAACGTTACATGCAAGGTGTTCAACACAAATCAGCCTACGAGTACTTTTATTCCTGAACTAAAAAGTACAACATCTGCCTAGACGCCATGTTGGCTGCAGTCTAAAACAAAACAAAGCTGCGTGCGCGTGACACACCTAAACTGCACTTACATCGATACCGGAATCAAAAAAAATAAAAAATCTAAAAATGAATCATTTTTAAGGCATCTATAGCGGAATCGGAAAAAAAAATCGAAAAATTATATTAAATTTTTTTTAAGTATTGATAGCGGAATCGAAAAGAATTTTGGCTAACGATTCCAAGGAATCGGTCCACTGGGAACAGGTTCTTAACAAGAACCGGTTCTCGATTCCCATCCCTATTCCTCACTATAAAACATATGCGCTAATTAGAGCCAGTATGAAAGAGGCTACTCATTTTCCAGCGTTAATGAAATAGGAAAGAAGGCATACCTGAACATGCAGGGACAAGGACATACCGAAGGCGAGCGGCAG
Organism: Clupea harengus; assembly: GCF_900700415.2. Taxonomy (NCBI): domain Eukaryota; kingdom Metazoa; phylum Chordata; class Actinopteri; order Clupeiformes; family Clupeidae; genus Clupea; species Clupea harengus. The sequence continues at coordinate 15,821,594 of NC_045173.1, read as the reverse complement.
AGGGAAGGCTAGGAATACAGGGCTACAAAACAAACACGAAAAGGTAAGCCCAAAAGTAATAGGTAAAAGTTATGCCACTCGCCAGCGTCAAACACGTACCCGGCTACTCAGGAAAGCACCTCAACGGGAGAAGGGGTGTGGTTACAGACACCGTAATGCACACACACAACGTCTGGTCCTTTTATCTCCATCTAAGTGGAGGCTATCAATGACTAGGCTGACGATATTTGGGCTAATTGAATGTAAAAGCAGGAAGTGTAGGTGTAAGGACACCACCCTACCACACAAACAAAACAAGCACAATAAACAAGGCACACCAACAAAGCACAGAAGTAGAACAAGGCACAAAGAGACAGTGTCCACACACCTAGACAGATTTCAACTTAACCTCACATCAGGAAGTGTCAAACCTTCTTGCCTCTCCCTAGTTCTCTCATGCTTGCATGAGGCACCCTTTACATATGCCAGCCACTTAGTCTAAATTGGTCGAATTAGCTCCTCTGGGATTCTGAAAATTAGAAAAAAGTGTGAAAAAATTGATGGACAGAATAATTGAAAGAAGAAAGGATAGAAGAGTGAACATGAGTGGCTATGGATAAAGAGAGAGTGAGAAGGGAAAAGTTTGAAAGAAGGAGAGAAAATGGACTGAAGTAGAGAGATGGAGTGTGAGAAAGAGGAGTTGGAGAGGGATAGAAAAAAACAAGTTGATGGAGGTTGGACAGAAAGAGGGAATGAGTTAAAATAGATGACCGATGGATAAAGTGGAAGATATAGACATGGCATGGGGGAAGTAAAGTAAATGGAATGGATAGAGGACTGTAAAGTCAAAGATGGCCGACAAAAAAAGTTGAAAATGGTGTGGAGCAGAGAGATGGAGTGTGAAGGAGGATAGAGGACTGTAAAGTCAAAGAAGGCTGACAAAAAATTAGAAAAAAGATGTGAAAAAATTGATGGACAGAATAATTGAAAGAAGAAAGGATAGAAGAGTGAACAGGAGTTCAGGAGTGGCTAGGAGTGGATATGGATAAAGAGAGAGTGAAGAGGGAAAATATTGATGAAAAGGAGGGAAAAATGGAAAGTCAAAGAAGGCTGACAAAAAAGTTTTAAAAAGTGTAGGAATTGATGGACAGAATAATTGAAAGAAGAAAGGATAGAAGAGTGAACAGGAGTGGCTATGGATAATGAGATAAAGAGAGAGTGAAAATATTGAAAAAAGCAGAGAAAAATGGAGTGAAGAAGAGAGATGGAGTGTGAGAGAAAGTAGACTGAGAGGGATAAAGAGAAAGATGGAGAGAAAAAAAGTAGAGAATGGAAGGTGTCTCTTAATGTTTCTAGTTACAGTTGAATTGAGAGGGACAGAGAGAAGAGGTTCCTTGGAGTTGGCGCAGGTGTCAGTGAAGCACAGGTGCAAGCCAGTTTAAAGACCCTATCATGATGTCATAATGGCCCAATGTAAGTCAATGGGAGAAATTGTATTAGTTTTTCTTTAATATTTTAAAAAGTATAAAGTTTAGAAAAATGAAAAATACATAGCTTTACAAGACCTACGCGACCAAGTTCGAACGAAGTTTCTACGTTCGAGCTGAATTAAGCGCAGAAGCGGTACAAAGAATAATAAGAAGTATAAGAAACAAAGGAAAAACAATACAGGGCATTTCATGCACTGTAATCGATCTCTTCTACAGTGTAGAGGATAAGATTTGCTTTTGATCTCTTCAACAGTTAAGCTGTAGAGGATAAGATTTGCTTTTGCCCAGCCATGTATGTTAACTTTTCCTAAAATGTCTGATTTGTGAATTTTTCATTATGTTGTCAGCAGAATGAAACATCAGACAATGCATTATGAGGACCTGAGTGAAAGCAATGTTACACTTCAGTCAAGCTATCTTACATTAGTGGCTGTCGGACGTGTCAAATGCCCATCTCCTCGGATCCCAGGTGTCAGATAACCAATCACGATGGTAACCAGTGACCAATGACTTGAAGACCCCTATGAAATTCTTGCGCTAACATCAGATCAAATCGTGAGAGGCTGTCAAAAGGGGACAGTAGAAATAGAAAAGCCTTTATTGTCATTGTATTCGCATACAACGAAATTTGGACAAACAAGCATCTTGTGCTGAGACTGGGAATCAAATCAGTCTCATAAAATGTAATAATCATTAATTGTAGTATTTCATATTTTATAATTAAATTACTATAATAATGGGAAACTTTAGTTGTACCACTATGCTACAGTCTTAATATGGTATCACAGACTAACGTACTACAATTTCATTACAAAGTCTATAACACTTCATGAAACAACCAGATGAGTGAAGGCAATTGGAGTACTTGGTTGGCGGAAAATGGCTTTCAGTGAATATTGGAACAACAACAGACAAGACAATTGTTTAAGTCTAAATAAACAATGTATCAAAAGTGACAAACAGTAATTAATGGCTAATACTAATCAGGTATAATCACATAAACAATTGATTATAACAATGAACAAGGCACAAAGTGGAGTTGGGAAGTTGGGTAGTGAGGTCGTCTGTTTCAGGAATGCAGAGAAGGGTGCGTTAAAGCTTCCTCGTCTGTGTGTGTGTGTGTGTGTGTGACGGTGCAAACCCATGACACCGTAACGATAGGCTTCCATCGCTTTGAGTGGGCGTGGTGTAGCGTGTGCAAATAGCATAACAGACTGGACTAGTGAGCTAGTTAGCAGGCTAGCCAGTTAGTAGGCTATTTAGTCACTTGTCTTTATATCAAAACTGTCATTCTGTTCAAATAAGCCCAGGATTGAATATATAACATATCAGGAACAACAACAAGCCCTTACAAGGCCATCCAAGCCTTTCTTTTTAGCAAATTAACGACGAAACGACGCCACAGACACAACGACCAAACAACACCACAGTCCTGCAATTTTCAAACCGTCAGAGACAACACCAAACAATCTGATTGGCTGCTGCTGGGGAAAATCGCTCCTCATTTGCATAGGATTCAAGGACCCAAAACAGTGGTCTACGTCACAATGGATCGCCTCCCGTTGAAATGCATGGGATTTAGAATAACGCATCGCTCGCTACGCTGTCATGGTTCCTTGTCGTAGTTCACTGCGACATAACAGTATGGTACATGACATCAGTCATGGGTACAAAACGAAGCATTTATCTATTCACGCCTGAAAGGCCGCGAGATCTGTCAGCGCGCGCTCCTGAGCCCGCCCCTCAGGAGTCCTTATCTTGTTACGCGCCCTCAGATCTGCCTCTTTTGAAACTTCGCAAGACGGAGTGAACATCTCCGAGCATATCTCAAACGCTCTACCACAGTCAAAAGAGTTTTGTGTGCTTTTCGCTCTCTACGGGTTGGTGAGTTATCTGAGTTCCTTAACCCTCACTAGCTCAGGGCGCTACTAAATTCGTTGGCTCAACTTCATTTTAGTAGTGGCTGCTATCCTGGCTGCCTGGCTGGCTAAGTTTCTGACTAGCCTGCTAGCTTGCTAACAACGTGTTCGTTGCAGATAGTGTGCTTGTGTTTTAACATTCTTCTCTACTTTCAGATTGAAAAAAGATGGCTAGACACTACCCCGACTGCGGTCACGTCCGTCCCAAGGGCGACCGCCACCGTCGGTGCGTGACCTGCCTCGGCAGGGACCACGCAGAGGGCGCGCTTTCGGGCGAGGGCCCTGTCTGTTCCATCTGTGCTAGCCTCCCGCTAGCTAAGGCTACCAGGCGCCTTGCATTCTGAAAGCGCAAGGACGCCGAGGAGACTGCACTGGTTCCATCCGGGGCTAACGCCCCCGTAGGAATGAGTGCGTCTTCAGCCTTGGACTTGGTGAGCGTGAGCAGTCGCCTTGCAGCTGCAGCTCCGCTCCCGGGTCCCTCCCCGTCTCCGCCGCCTGTCAGCCCTGGGGCTGCGGGCAGCGAGGCTGAGGAGCTTCAACCAAGCGGTGTCCAGCCTGAACTCGAGCTGGACATCAGCCTGGATGATGATAGTCTGCTAGACTTCTCTGATGAGCACAGCTCAATCGTGGAAGTAATGCAGACAAGCCGAGACGTGGGGTGGGCAGACACCAGGCTCAGCTGGCAGATAAGTCCTACTTGGCTGCAGGGCAGGCTGCCTCCACGACCAATATGGCTAAGTTGCTACAGCGCTACTAGGCAAAGCTCCTGACTGAGCTTGCCTTGTCGCTGGGGGAAGATCACCCGTCTGTGACAGAACTCCGTCGCGCGACGGATCTGTCGCTCAGACTAACTCGGTGCACGTCACAGGCACTGGGGAGGGTGATGGGTGCCGCGGTGGCTACCCAGAGGTCTCTGTGGCTATCACTGGCTAAGCTGTCAGACAGAGAAAAAGCACCACTCCTCGACGCCCCGGTCTCTGTCCAGGGCGCCTTCGGGGAGGCAGTGGTCACAATGGCTGCCAAGTTCGAAGAACAGCAGATGAGCAGAGAGGCATTCCAGGCTTGGATGCCTCGCTCTAGTGGCACGGGTGAGACGTCCTCTTCAGGACACACCACACCCGCACCGGGCCAGAAGAGAAGCGGGTTCCGCTCGCCAGCGCGTCCAGCAAAGGTGTCCACCGGGCGAGGCTGGCAGAGACACCCCTTCCGCCCTCCAGCGCAGCCTGCAGCACAGCGACAACCAGCTGCGCGCCCTGCCCAGGGCGCAGCCCAGGCTCCGCGGCAGCACTCCGCTCGCCGCGGGCGAGGCAGAGGGAGACCTCAGGCTTCCTGATCGTGACAGTCAGCCACTCGTCACACAGGGGGGAGCGGTGGAGCCCACACCGCCTCCACAGAAATCAGCCCGTCGCTCACATGTGGAAATCAGGTCCTGCACGATAAGCAGGTTTTCACAAGCACCACAATCATATGTCCTAACTCCTGTCCCAGATGGCGCAGTGCCCAGGCATGCTTGTGCGACTGCCTCCACGATGCACACAGTGCAATCGCACCCCCCCAAATTTTTTCAAAAACATGAGGGGGCAACCCCAGATCTTGTCCTCCTCCCTAGGCGAAGTGGGTGTAGATCTAGGCTTAGACTCATTGACCATGAGCGGGTTAGTTCCTGACAAATTCAACTCAAACCACAACCTGGCTGGTTGTGTGGCGAGTTGGCGCGCATGCGCAGTGTCACCATGGGTGCTAAAAACGATCACAGTGGGTTACGTGCTGCAATTCGCCCGTCCCCCTCCGCCATTCAGCGGAGTGATACAATCTGTGGTGCAGCGAGAACAGTCTCACTTCCTACGGGAAGAGATAGTCTCCCTGCTCAGAACAGAAGCAATAAGCAGAGTTCCTCCCGAGGAGGAAGCTGCAGGCTTCTACAGCCGTTACTTCCTCGTCCCCAACAAGGACGGGAATTATCGGCCAATATTAGATCTACGTGTGTTAAACAAAGCACTCAGAATGTTGACCCCACGCAGGCTTGTGCAGTTTATAAGGTCAAACGATTGGTTTATCACGATAGACTTAAAAGACGCATATTTCCACGTTCCGATCCACCACAGACATCGGAGATATCTGAGGTTTGCGTTCGGAGGAATAGCGTACCAATTCAACGCACTCCCATTCGGCCTATCTTTAGCGCCGAGGGTATTCACAGAGTGCGTAGAAGCAGCCATCTCTCCGTTACGTCTACGCGGCTTACGCGTATACGATTGTTTGGAGGACTGGTTAGTTGCTTCTCATTCAGAGGCTGCAGCGGTGCAGGACGGCCATCTAGTGGTGGCGCACCTGTATCGACTGGGCTTTGTGATAAACAGAGAAAAAAGCGTTTTGTGCCCGAGGCAAATTACGCGTTTTCTAGGCATGATTCTAGACTCCTCCTCCATGGAGGTCAGGCTGTCTCAAGAACGAATAAATGCCATCAAAACATGCGTGCGCCAGTTCCGACTGGGACAGTCAGTCTCGTCGCTGTGCTGCCAACGCCTGTTAGGAATGATGGCGTCAGCCGTCATAGCGCTCCCGTTGGGGATGCTGCGTATACGGCCATTCCAAATATGGTACCTGTCTATGAGGCTCAACGCAGTCACAGACAGGCATCGCAGAGTAGTGGTGTCCTCCAGATGCAGGAAAGCCCTGGCGATCTGGAGAACCCCCTGGTTTCTCGCCACGTCGGGCACGATGGGCTCGCCTGCTCCTGTGGGCAGCGAGGCACGTCCTTCCCTCAGGGCAGTTCATATACCAGATCACCTCAACTACGGTGCGGACCTGTTATCGAGGGGCGATCCTCGAGCAGCAGACTGGTGTCTTCACCCACAAGTGATAGACCAGATCTAGGTGCGCTTTTTCAGGTGCGCTTTTTCTAGGTGGACCTGTTCGCAAACAGGCAGAACACCTGCTGCCCGCTCCGGTTCTCGCTAGGGGGCGACAACCCCCCACTGGGCATAGACGCGCTGGGCCACCAGTGGCCAGATCTACGCCTATATGCTTTTCCCCCGATTCCGCTCCTCCAGCAGGTGCTGTGCAGGGTAGCGGACGATGGCAGAGAATTGATATTGATAGCCCCCCACTGGCCCAATCAGCCGTGGGCGGCAGATCTATTCAATATGTCAGTGCAACAGCCCTGGGAGCTGCCTCGGCGGAGAGACCTCCTAACGCAGGCGCACAGGACAGTGTGGCACCCCCATCCGGAGTGGTGGCGTCTCAGAGCCTGGCACCTGAAAGGTGCAGGCTCATAGCGTCAGGCTTATCGGATGCGGTGGTGGCTACAATACAGTCCCCGAGCTGTGTCGACACAGGCTCTGTATACGCTGAAGTGGCGCAGTTTTGAACGATGGTGCGCTGCGCGTCAGCATGACCCCATTAACTGCGCGCTGGGCGTTATTCTAGAATTCCTACAGCAGTTGTTTGATGAGGGGAAGGCGGCTTCCACTCTCAAAGTGTACCTGGCAGCCATTTCAGCCTGCCACGCAGGCATTAATGGCAGCTCTCCTGGCAGTCACCCGCTAGCGTCACGCTTTATGGCGGGGGTGAGACGGCTCAGGGTGCCAGAGAGACACCTCATACCCTCTTGGGATCTGCTAGTTGTGTTACGTGCTCTCACAGGGCCTCCGTTCGAGCCCCTGGAGACGGTGGACATAAAGTCTGTCTCTTTAAAGACCGCGCTGCTACTGGCGTTGAAGTCAGCAAAGCGCGTTGGTGACATGCAAGCCCTGTCAGTCAGCCCATCGTGCCTTCAGTTCTCGATCGCTGGTGACAGAGTGGCTTTGCGACCTAATGCTGCTTACACGCCTAAAGTGGTGGCAACCCCATTCCGCAATCAGGTGATTTAATTAGCAGTTTTCTCGCCTCCTCCTTTTGCGTCAGCAAAGGAGGAACGTTTGAATAAGCTCTGTCCAGTGCGCGCTCTCCGCTGTTACGTAGAACGCACTAGAGCTTTCAGACAGTCAGATCAGCTATTTGTGTGCTTTGGTGCACGTGCAAATGGCAGACCTCTATCAAAACCGAGCCTCTCCCGTTGGGTAGTAGAGGCTATCGTGTTGTCTTATAAGAGCTTGTCTTTATCCCCCGGAGAAGTTGCATGCGCACTCTACGCGGGGGGTCTCGTCTTCCTGGGCCTTACTAAAGGGCGTCTCAGTGGAAGATATTTGCAAAGCTGCAAGCTGGAGTTCTCGCCACACTTTCATTAGATTCTATATGTTAGACGTGGCTGAACCTAGTTTTCTTCATGATGTTCTGCAGGCAAGCGATCTCTGAATCCCCTGGCCTGAGAACGATATGATAAGTGTGTTCATTAGTGTCTACATGTTATGTTGCACATGAAACATTCCAGGGTGTTTTCCTACGGGCGCGGGATCACGGATCCCTGTCGCCTATGATAAAGGTTGCCCTGTTAAATGTTCACCGCCAGCTGCCGTATGAACCTCTAGGAGGGCAAAGGCTTCAATAAAGCTGGTGTGTGTGATTGGCTGCCACTGTATTATCACGCGGGAATGTATAGGGTCCCATTCTGTTATATCGCAGTGAACTGCGATAAGGAACGTCTCGGTTACTTACGTAACCTCGGTTCCTTAAGCAGGAACCAGATATAACAAAGTTGGCGTGTACAGTGTTACCTTGGTTTGATATTCTTGCTCAGTTTTTCTTTCCAAGGGTGATTCGTGCTGCGTGATTGAATTTATAGACTCCTGAGGGGGCGGGCCCAGGAGTAAGCGCAGACGAATCTCGCGGCCTTTCAGGCGTGAATGGATAAATGCTTCGATTTAGGCCCATGACTAGTGTCATGTACCATACTGTTATATCTGGTTCCTGCTTAAGGAACCGAGGTTACGTAAGGAACCGAGGTTACGTAAGTAACCGAGACGTTATCCTGAATGCTGAAAGGAATATATCTTCTCAAACAAGGCACTCAACAGTTCTAGGATTGGAAATAATACAAAGACACAGTTCCTCTATAGCTTTGTGCATCACTTTGACATAAAACTGGTATTTCCAGAGTAAAGAAATGTCATCAATTGGCATCATCAAATGGCACATTTTATTTAGTGAGTCACTCACTCCAATCACATGCTGCTCAGATGATGCAAGTGATATCATCGAATTCCACTCAAGTTATTGTTTTAAACTTCATGTTATTCCTGGCAACAGACAGCATATTTCAGTCTGAGGAAGACATATAAATGATGTCTATGCAACACAACTGTACTTTTGAACTAGTCTGTTGAACTTTATGTGGGTCCTGTATCCCCAGTCCCTATAGCTTACTTTACCTTTGGTGAATACATTTCAGAAATGTGGTCATGAGCTTAAAAAGAAACGTTGTAGAAAATAACAGAGCAAAACAGAGATGATTGTAATACAACGAAACGCCATATTTTTCTCGTTGTATTGATGTACTGAATGTACTGTTCTGTGCTGTATTCTCTGTTTCAGACTAAACTAAACTATAGACTGGCAAGTCTGCCCCCCAGACTCTTCCTTTTAGAAACCTCCTTCATACTTAATATTATTAGCTAGTGTTCAATTTAGTAGCATTTTCTTGCTTAGGTGAAACATCTTCTGCCATCTCAGTATCAGTCATCACTGATCAATGATGACAACAGCTATCCGTTCGAAGACTAGTGAGTTTTTTCCTTTTTCATGTTTTTGATATTATCAGCTAGTTGTAGTATCATCTTAGCAACCCTTTCCATCTTAGTTCAATCTGCCTAACCGTAGAAACAAGAAAATCAGAAGCTAGGAAACTTCTTGTGAAGATACAACTGATGTCCTAGTTTTTTGCTTTGTTTTCCTCTGCTGTTGTGTCTTTGAGTTGGGACCCGGTTCATGTTGCCTACACAGGAGGAATTACCACAGTCCTGTCCAAGCTTATCTCTATTGCTTGTGTGGTATTTATTTTCTGGAATACAGACTGCGAAATAAAGAATACATATAGCAACATGCACCAATTTGCCATTTTTTGAGGAATGTTTTTATAGGCAATTAGTTTTGTCATTCCCAACAGCTGCCTGGTCTGGGTTGGATTACCCATCGAAAACATAAAAAAGCTTTCATAGTACATCACCAATTATCAATTTGTTTAAGGCATACTTTATAAATAGAATCATAGTTGTATACACACATTGTTAAACAAATCACATGGATGTGTACAATACATGCTTAATGACAATTCATTCTTAAACCATTCTTGATTTGTGATTCCTGTACAATATTGTTTAAAATGATGGGCCCAGCTACTGATCACACAGTAACCATTCAGCGATTCCCTAAGTGTGGGCCGCGGCCCACTGGTGGGCCGTGAAGGTACTGCAGGTGGGCGGCGAGAGGTCATTTACAATAAATAAATACAACTTTTTTAATTTTCAGTTTTGAACATTTTGACAAGTTTGAAATTACTATAACATATTTATGATTTAAATTACGTGTTATTCTTCATTTATCTGACCTATTTTTGATCTGTGACGTGTCTTGTATCTCGTCATTGGGAAATCTTAGTTGACGGAATAGGCTACCAGGTAGCCGCTACCTCATCATTGGTGGGGAAAATTGTAAAATGGAGCGGTGGCTATTAAATGGCAAAAGGAAAGCTGGAGAATCAACCTCAACAAGCAAGTCCTCAGAAAATGAAAATGAACCCCTGAAAACAAAAAGGACTCGTAGAAAGTACTCAAGTGAGTAGGCCTACCTATCGCTGGGATTTACAAGTGTGGGACCAGAAGACAATGATCACATTAGTTATGTGAAACATTAATTGGTGAAGCACAAACAATTTAAACAAAACGATTAATAAAACAATAAGGCTCTCTCGAAACAGCTGCTCTTGCCCGCCTGTCCTTATTCAACAATAAATAATAATTAAGACCTTTGACAGGTTTTTAATGGCACACACGTGCATATATGGAGGCGACACAGGACAGACACACACACACACGCAGGTAGGCCTGAGGTCGCGGTGAATTTATTTTTTGCTTTTTCCCATCCTGGACTGTCCCCCCAGGAGCAGTGGGTAGCTTGTAGCGCCCAGGGACCAAGTGAAGTGAACTGTCCATCTTTGGTCAGGGACGGACATGTGTTCTGTTATTTTGCATGTTTTTTCTGTTGGGGTCCTTAGTGGAGGAAACCCCTTGCGAACACTGGGAGAACATGCAAACTCCACACAGAAAGGCCCGGGAGATAGCCCACTGTGCACTCTGGGGAGGACCTGCCCCCCAGAGCCAACAGCGCCCCATGTGGGAATCGAACCCTTCGACCTTCTTGCTGTGAGGCGGCAGTGCAAGCGGTGCAAGCAACTGAGCAACCGTGCTTAACAAAACAATGTCAAATGGGGCGCCCTCTTGTAGTATGAAAGTTAATATATGTGAGCTCCGGAGAAAATGCTACACAAAACATACATTGTCGGTTAATAAATTTTTAATCGGTTAAATTCTTAAGGTTATTTAATCATCTCTAGTTTATGTGTTGATCAGAGTTATGATTAAAGGTTTGGGTGGGCCGCAGAAGATTTCAGATTGCACATTGGGCCGCGGCATTCTCAAGTTTGGGAACCGCTGACAGTGGGTTTGTTCCAGCTTTTTTGTTATAACAACCTAAAAACATAATCCTTTTTTGAAGGACAACACACGCACATCATGTGATTGTAAAAAAAAAAATGATGTTAATTCTCCACCTTGGAAAGTTTTACCAGCATTGTGCGCTTGCTTTCTAGACCCAAAAGAAGAAAACAAGAAATGTTTCCTTATTTCCTCACATCCATTGTAATATCCAAACAATAGATGGTTAAAAACCAGATGGGCAAGTAAAGCTGCCTTGCAAGCAGGAACAGTTTTATAAGACTGATATAGTGATGAGGATAGATAGGCATCTAAACACTAGCAGAAGAAGAAGAATATTCTGGAATAAAAAAAAAAAGTATTCCGGCAATCACAACATATTTGTGGGCCAAAACAGGTTACACTGTATTTGTACAAGGGAAATTTGACACAACAGCTTTCATATTCTCAAGAGCTTGAAACGGCAGGGGTTTTATACATAAAGCATCACAGATCCAATATTGTCTCTGGTCATCACAATGTTTTCTTTCATGTATAGTTCTACATAATAAGCGAGAAGGAGAAGGCCAAGTAAAATCTGCTGATCCAGGTAACTGTTGCAACTGCTGTGTGCTCAGTCCTCCCTCAGGTCCTCTTCAAAACAAGCGAAGAGCTAGGGCACTCAGAAGAATTGCTATTGCTAAACAAAAGCAAACAAAAGAGAAAGTGTAGGCAGATTTGAATCCGCATCAAGACAAGACAAATGCCAAGTTGACATGTCTAGATAAATAAGCAACTGATGTCCTATGTTATGATGGCAACCATTCATCAGGCATATGACATAATTGCATTATGTACAGTCTTGACAACAAACTTTTCTCTTTTCTTCTCTTTGTTTCATAAGAGAAGATAATTCAGGGCGATATATCTACTGTACCTTGAGTCAGTGGATGCAGAAGGGAAGAGCTGCCTGACATAGCAGTGGTTGTCGCGGTTGCATTGGTTGCAGCGGTTGTAGTGGGACTCACAGTTGTTGCAATATTAGCCATAGGATCAGCCACATTCAAGAGGCCAGAGCTTCTGAAGAGTGTAGACGTGGGGGCCTGAAATGTCCCATCAGCTGCAAACATAGAAGAGACTAAACCACTGAAGCAAAGACAGGTTTGGAACCTATCCAATACTCTTGAGCATTGGATTACTACACTACTGACCTTAGTCAGAGGCCATGATCTCAAAATGACAAGTTTCATGAGCCCATACGTTGTCAAATGCATAATTATGTAAAGATGACTGTACCATTGACTTCACCAGTGACGATTGAAACTTGGACGTTGAGTCCAGTGGTGCGAGTGCTGACGGATTGGGTCAGGTTCCGGACAGTGAATGAACACTGGTGGAAACTTCCGTTGAGGCTTCTATTGAAGTTGTATGTGATTGAGTCTACTCTTGGCTACAGGACAAATCACAGGACAAAGACAGTATTGTCAGTGGTAGTAGCCTACCAGAATTGCTTGGTCTAAGCCATGTAAGTATAAATGACAAGGATGCCATCAAACAAGCAGAACCAGATGGGCCACTCACTGTGTTTACTAAGGTGATGTTACCACCAGTGCCGTTCTGAATAGCTGTGCGGAAGAAGAAGTTCCTGGCTGCGTTGAACGGATCCCTGGAACAAACGAACGCTATACCGCCTCCCTGTAGAACAAGACAGATGACTTAATGTTTCAGCCCATCGTTTAATACACTGTCACACTCTGCTATGAAAAGGGTGGTCTTAATCATGCCAGTAATATGTTAGGTGCCATCATGTCAGTGTGTTGTAGGGCTGTATTGGGTAGTAGTGCATTCAAGACAATATGTACATGTCAAAGTGGGATTACCTGGTTTACATCGCTGGAGAGCACTAGAGCAATGTATCCACTGGCATTCCCAAAGAGCTCAACGGCCAGGTCTATGGTACTGTTATTTACGAGTCGGGAGGAGGCGAAGGGGCAGAGAACATTGCCAGCGGGGTCACAGTCATCCTTTCCCACACACAGCTTGGTGTCACCGCAGCCGTCACGAGTGATGCTTATCTGAAAATCACCACAGACGACTTATGAATAAAGCCACCACTACTAAATGACATGAAGGCTGCATACAGATCCAAGGTCATTTGTGCTTTCAGGCAATGCCTGATATTAATGGCGCAATATAATTTAATAAAATTGAATTTCCTAAAATGTCTGATTTGTGAATTATTCAGCAGAATGAAACATCAGACGACGCATTATGAGGACCTGAGTGAAAGCAATGTTCCACTTCAGTAAAGCTATCTTACATTAGTGGCTGTCGGACGGGTCAAATGCCCATCTCCTCGGATCCCAGGTGTCAGATAACCAATCACGATGGTAACCAGAAAAATCAGTCTGCCTCTCATTCCTGTGGGCAGAACCGGGAGGGACAAAACAATGACTTGAAGACCCTGATGAAATTCCTGCACTAACATCAGATCAAATGGTGAGAGGAGTCAAAAGGGGACAAGCATCTTGTGCTGAGACTGAGAATGGCACAAAAACAAGGCCTCGAAGATGTGCATTAAATTAATTAAAGTACACTTCAACAAGAAAAGAAAACAAGAAATCTGTTGACAATGATTGGACTGACAGTTCAGTCAATCAATCAATCAATCAATCAATTCAATCTTATATAGCGCTTCTCTAAATACCCGAAGTCGCTTTACAGAGTCCAGTAGTCATTCATACACAGTCATACCGGTGGTGGTAAGCTACATCAGTAGCCACAGCTGCCCTGGGGCAGACTGACATAAGCGTTGCTGCCAATCAGCGCCTACGGCCCCTACCAACATTCATTCATATTCATACGATGCAACGCATGTCTTTATGATGGTGGGGGAAACTGGAGTACCCGGAGTAAACCCACGCAGGCACGGGGAGAATATGCAAACTCCACACAGAAAGGACCTGGAACGACCTGGAACGAACAGGATTCGAACCCAGGGCCTTCTTGCTGTGAGGCCACAGTGCTAACCACTGAGCCACTGTGCTGCCCTGACAGTTGACAGATAATTAATATACATACTGCACATCGATGTATGATCGATATTTCAACTGCTTCAATGGTGTTTAGGTGGCAATTTACTATTAATAATACATTAAAATAATAAATCAAATTACAAATTTACATAACATAATTTGATGGTTTTTCCTTTTCTTCATTTAGTACTGATAATTCCCATATCTGCATTTGTTGTTTAATTTTCACTTTAAAATCTCACAACAAGTCGATAAGCAACATAAAGGCAAATCTCACCTGCTGTGGTTCTTCCAATGTCCTTCCTTGCTGATTTCTGCTGAGGGTTGTGTGAGAATACACCTGTTCACGGCTTTTTAAGGCAGTTTACAGACACCTAAGAGGGCTGGGTCATGGCCCATACATCATCACCTTACCAGAACCATGACAAATTTCTTCCTCAATATTAGGTTTCACTGGGAGGGGCCTTCCTGTTAGGTGCTTCCTTGAAGACTATTCTCTATGACACAGAGGTGCAAGTCCCAAAGAAGACTTGACTTGATGATGCAGTGTTACTTCCATCACATATGCCGAATATTGAATGTGTGGAGACATTTTGAATAGGTAGTGAGCCACATATCAGGAAGACGCTGAACATTTTTCTGGGAAACATTCTGACATTATTGCCAAATAGATGTATTGCAGTGTCCTGGTATAAGTGTTCGAGTGACTGACGAACAATAACCCAAGGCATATTTTTACATCATATAGGATATGATAGCATAAAACGCCTCTTTAAAAATCAAAGAGTGACTAAAAAACTAGTTGTCAAGTAAGCATAACAGTAGTTATCCTGAATGCTGAAAGGAATATATCTTCTCAAACAAGGCATTCAACAGTTCAGGATTGGAAATAATACAAAGACACAGTTCCTCTATAGCTTTGTGCATCACTTTGACATAAAACTGGTATTTCCAGAGTAAAGAAATGTCATCAATTGGCATCATCAAATGGCACATTTTATTTAGTGAGTCACTCACTCCAATCACATGCTGCTCAGATGATGCAAGTGATATCACCGAATTCCACTCAAGTTATTGTTTTAAACTTCCTGTTATTCCTGGCAACAGACAGCATATTTCAGTCTGAGGAAGATATATGAATGATGTCTATGCAACACGACCTTACTTTTGAACTAGTCTGTTGAACTTTATGTGGGTCCTGTATCCCCAGTCCCTGTAGCTTGCTTTACCTTTTGTGTATACATTTCAGAAACGTGGTCATGAGCTAAAAAAGAAACGTTGTAGAAAATAACAGAGCAAAACAGAGATGATTGTAATACAACGAAAAGCCATATTTTTCTTCTTGTATTGATGTGTACATGCATGTACTGTTCTGTGCTGTATTCTCTGTTTAAGACTAAACTAAACTATAGACTGGCAAGTCTGCCCCCCAGACTCTTCCTTTTAGAAACCTCCTTCATACTTAATATTATTAGCTAGTGTTCAATTTAGTAGCTTTTTCCTGCTTAGGTGACACTTCTTCTTCCATCTCGGTATCAGTCATCACTGATGTCAATGATGACAACAGCTATCCGTCGAAGACTAGTGAGTTTTTTCCTTTTGCATGTTTTTGATG
This sequence comes from Clupea harengus, assembly GCF_900700415.2. Taxonomy (NCBI): domain Eukaryota; kingdom Metazoa; phylum Chordata; class Actinopteri; order Clupeiformes; family Clupeidae; genus Clupea; species Clupea harengus. The sequence continues at coordinate 15,805,988 of NC_045173.1, read as the reverse complement.
TTATCAGCTATTTGTAGTATCATCTTAGAAACCCTTTCCATTTCAGGTCAATCTGCCTAACCCTAGGTCAATCTGAGGGAATTACTATCAAGAGCCCTGCTTGATATAAACAAAAGAATCAGAGGCTAGAAAACTTGTTGTGAAGCTACAACTGATGTCCTAGTTTTTTGTGTCTTTGAGTTGGGACCTGGTTCATATTGCCTACACAGGAGGAATTACCACAGTCCTGTCCAAACTTATCTCTATTGCTTGTGTGGTATTTCTTTTCTGGAATACAGACTGCAAAATAAAGAATACCTATAGCAACATGCACAAATCTGCCATTTTTTGAGGTATGTTTTTATAGGCAACTAGTTTTGTCATTCCCACTAGCTGCCTGGTCTGGGCTTGGATTACCCATGAAAAGCCAATTACCAATTTGTTCAAGGCATACTTTATAAATATAATCATAGTGTTATACACACATTGTTAAACAAATCACATGGATGTGTACAATACATGCTTAATGACGATTCATTCTTAAACCATTCTTGATTTGTGATTCCTGTACAATATTGTTTAAAATTATGGGCCCAGCTACTGATCACAGAGTAACCATTACTCTAAGGAGCTGAGGGACAGTGGGTTTGTTCCAGCTTTTTGTTATAACCTAAAAACACAATCCGTTTTTGAAGGACAACACACGCACATCATGTGATTGCACCTTGGAAAGTTTTACCAGCATTGTGCGCTTGCTTTTCTAGACCCAGAAGAAGAAAACAAGAAAAGTTTCAATATTTCCTATTGTAATATCCAAACAATAGATGGTTAAAAACCAGATGGATAAGTAAAGCTGCCTTGCAAGCAGGAAGAGTTTTATAAAACTGATATAGTGATGAGAATAGATAGGCATCTAAACACTAGCAGAAGAAGAAGAATATTCTGGAATTTAAAAAAAGGATTCCAGTAATCACAACATATTTGCGGCCCAACACAGGTTACACTGGTTTTGTACAAGGGAAATTTGATACAACAGCTTTCATATTCTCAAGAGCTTCAACCTGATCGGTGCATTTTATGAGCTTGTGTGCTAATTAATAGAGTCTTTGCAATTCTTTAGTGGCTTTCAAGTCATTGCCAGCTATATCACGGAATAGGGTCAGATGAGCCGAGATGGAGTAGGTAGGTCACTGTTCCCCAAAAATTACTACTTTAATTAAAAACAAATAAAAGCACAGACCTTTTTGGAGCTGGGCAACGATTGACACCCCCCTCTCCTATTAGGTCTTTCTTTTATCAGTAAAACAAAATTAGGATGTTTTTATATGTTTTGTCAAACAACCCTGAACAACAACCCCTCATCACCACACCACCCCCGCCAAGCCTGACTTAATCTTTGTTGTGACCACTGTTCATTTGATGAACCAATCATCAAACTCCAAACACAAACTTCTGTAGAAGTGGTGACACATTTTTGGACACAATATAATCAGTACACTTTATGACTGATTAGTTACTGACTCATTACTTATTTGTAAGGTTAATACATTTGAACTTAGATTTAAGTAGATAGATTCCGCACCATGTGACAAGGCCTTTAGTGTGGAGAAGACACATTTATCATTCCTTGTCAACTGTGTCAGCTTCCCCATTCTTCATGTCTTACCGGCAGCAGGGCCTGGTTTTTGCATCTTGGCATCAAGATGAATTCAAAGATATTCTACAAAGATGTACATGCACCATTATTAACATGCCAGTGGGGTGAGGGTATGACAAAAATTGTATTCTGTCACAACCATAACAAGACGTCAGTGGAAAAACAAAAGGCATTTATCCAATCTCAGTTTCAACACCCCTGTCATCTCTTACTTTGCTGTTCTGTCTTTGTATTTTTTTTCCCAGAATTACTTGCACCATGATGTGCCACCTACACCATCAATACAGTATATGTTTATGTGACATAAGAAATGTGTTGAGAGGAGAGAATAAAGTGTAGTAATGTAAAATACAAACACAGTGGAACACAGGAAAACAGACTAAAATATTTGTCTGTAATAAATGGTGTGGTGGCAAAAGATATCAGTAGGAGGGATTAGTTCTCTTTAGAAACATTTAAATACAATAAACTAGCAAAAAGTGGTCAATTTCTTCTTCAATGAATCCACTTTGTGTGTCCAGTGATTAATCCTAAATCATGCTCATTGACTTGACCGTTTCCATAATATAGAACAAAATGAAAAATAGAACAGTAACAAATGAGCCAATAATAAATCTACAGTCATCTCGTCAAACATAGATGAAGGCGGAAATGCATCACCACACTTGAGCACATTCGACTGAAGTATTTGGCAGATATTTTTGTCCAATGCAATTTACAAAACATTTGATAAAAAAAGAATAATAACATCAGCGAGAAAGTGATTTGGGGGGTGGGGTAAATTCAGACATGTGGTAGAAGGCAAGTGTCATCCAGAGTAGAGATCTGGCTGTTCGGATGTGTGTGTATTTTAAGCTCTGTCAATGTGGTGCTTAAATATTCGTTTCTGTACCTATGCAGGATGTAGATGGGTTTGTGTTTGGTTAGATGTCTCATTGGCAGTTCATCTCAATAACCGGTTTTAATACAAATAAAGTAAGTCATTTATAAACCGTCAAACGATGTCCTATGAACTTAACTCTCAACTACGTGTGAATTAACTGTCAGCCAACCTGTATTATGACCGTAACTCTAATGTTATCCTAATACAAACACCAACCTTAACCCTGGACATTACCTTTACTTGGAGCATATGTGTTTTCCACGCTCTCAAGCGGGTCAAATTATAGTTTAGTAAATTGCTATCAGTATGTCTTACATGACTTGCATGAAAAAAATGACATACTATATGTGTGAAGCAGTTTTGTCTTATAAAATATAAACACAGAATTGAACTTGAACAGAATCACTCATAGACGTAAGACCCGATGGGAAGACCCAGGTAGACTTGTCCAAACATCCCCCTATACATATACAGCAGACAGTACAATGCTCTGGCTTCATCAGGCTTTTACAATGACGTGCATGTCTAAGTTTTTCAGAACACTATCTTGTCTTTAAATCTTTTCACCTGCTTCCTTGTTTCAGGTCTTGAAACACCGCTTTACTCTCGCCAGAGAAATGCTGTGTCACAAAAGAAATGCCCTTGTTTCCTTCTTAGGAAGGAGTCACATGTCAATTTCTTAAGGTCAGGATTTTGCACTGCAGCTAGATCTGTATTATGATTAATCTGCAGATGATCATGATCCAGTAAACAAAGTTTTTTTTATAAGGCGCCTCGCAGCCTTACATTTAATTAAGTTCACCTTCTTAACACCCACAGGTGATTGCAGCCATTCAATTAATAAAATGCCGTTATATTCGCAACCCTTATAAATGGATATCACTCATAACAGATAGCTTCTGACAGTTCGACGTGAAGTCTGCGATTCCTATTCAATAGACTTTTTGTCTAATTCAGCCAATTGCTCTTCGCTCCTCTAGCTGTCCATTTTGCGTATGCGCTCACAACACCTCCGGTGTTCGTAGGCCTACACAGTCCTGGCACTAGAACAAACATAATGGCCATAAACAAATGCAGCCAATCAATACGTTGCGTCAGGAGCATGGAAGGAACGGGTGTAATTTGACTGTCAACTCAAATATCAACAACCTTCCGCCAGAATGAAGAATCCAACCACAGCGATATCCGTCTGAACAGCGTTTACGCCTCCTAGTGGCAAATGTGACATCACAGCTGAGAGGAAAAGGACTAAGATATGCGTGAATGACTTACCATTTCTCAGACCCCACATATTTCACTAACTAAAGGATTCAGTTTGTTCAGTGTATGTTCTCAGCCTCCATAGACTTCCGTATTTACACACACAGTTATGAAGAATATAGGGTATTTGGTACATATTGTAATGTTACAGTGTTTTAATCATAACAGATTTACAATACTACAAATAATGTATAATTGTGCAACTGTTTGTCCAGGAAGAGCACACTTTTGGAGAGACCAAACCATGCAGGGGAAACAGGAGTGGTAAATTAAAAGTTAATAAAAGGGAAAGGCTAAAAAAAAAACAGAACCAGTTGGCCTAGGGAAAGTATAGAAATTTATTACAAATACCAAAAGAAACCAACATATTGCAACATTTTGTGTGGTAGTGGCATAAAACACCAGAGATGTTTGACACAACATCTACAGCAACAATAAAAAAAAAACACATAAAAAAAAAGACATCCTCTCCTTTACAATTAAACATAACCAACCAACCAACCAACCAAACAAACAAACAGACATGAGCAAACACAATTCCACCCTTAAATACATCAAAAATATACCTCATCAGTAGTCATTTTCTTGGACATGGAGAATTTAAAAACAGATACACAGCGCTGTGGTGACATCACCACTTCTTTTGACAGACATTCTATGGCCACAGTGAATAAAATGCATCCACCCACCACCCTGCACATTGTTGAAGGGGATGAGGTCATCTCTTTTAAATTATTATAAATATGCCGAGGTCCTGAGTTATGCTGAAGGGTAGTCCATAATAAAGTGCATTCTGGATAGTTACCTTGGAACACATGAGATTCTGTGCAATATAAAATCTGACACCTAGAGGATAGTTGTTTCAAAAAGGCACTCCTGATACACCACCTGAGAATGATATATGTATTGGATATTCAGAATATGTATTGGATATGAGAATAGCCTCTTAAAAGTAAAATGTATCTATAAATACACCACAGATAAAACTATGACAAACGTTTCTATACTCTAAAAGTATAAGAAATGTATCAAGCACATATATATTTTTATACAGGTTATATGCTGAGGTCGTCTTGATGAATAGAGCGCCCGTGAGAGTTGGGCTCAGGCCTTTCCCCCTTTCCCTTGCTTGTCCTCTCCCTGGCCTCTCGGTCACTTCTTCTGCTGCTGTCCCATTCTGATCCACTCCTTCGTTTCTCACTGGAGTATTCCTGCCCACTCCCCCTCCTCCCCTTACCCCCTCCTCTCTCACTCCCATATTCCTGGCTGCTTCTTTGGTTTTCCCCATCCAGTTCCTTTACATTTCTTCCTTTTACGCCAGTGTGGTCCTGCCCACTCTCCCTCTTCCCCTCACCCCCTCCTCTCTCACTCCCATACTTCTGTGTGCTTCCTCTCCTCTCCCCTTCTCTCTCTCTCCTCCTCCCATTGTCTGCCTCTTTTCTTCCCACAAGGCTCTCGCACCTCCCTTCTCCCTGCTCTGATCGGTGACCCCTGTTCGTACCTCCTTCCTGCTTGCTGAACCTTTCACCCCTGACCTCCCTCTCTCCATCTCGCCTCTTCGTGCTATCCCTCAATTCTCCTCCTCTCTCCTCTTTCTGCTTCCCTCCTCTCTCCTCCTTCTGCTCTACACCTCTCTCCTGTTTGGGCTTGGTGACTGTTTTCCCTCCTTTGATGTCTACATCAGTTTCACTTCCCATTTGGCTTCTACTCTCTCCATGCTCTTCCCTTCTCCTATGCCCGTCATTTGGATTGGCAGTCGCTCTCTCAATTTCACTTTTACTTCCCTTTTCAGACCTGGCCTTGCCCTTGTTGGCCTCGTCTTCTTCTCGTGTCCTGGTCATCTTTTTCTCATCCCTCAGGGCTGCTCTCTCAGTCATGCTCTTTTCCTTTTCACTGCTCTTCGAAGACCTCACACTCCCTTCCTCTTCTCTCTGGCTTTGGTTGTGTTTGTCAATGGGATGCATTCTTCTGGTTGGTCTCTCTTCTTTTACTTTTTCCATCGCTCTGTCCTTTTTGTTGTTCACCAAATCCCCCTTTTCACTATTCAAATCCCTCTCTTTTGTGTTGCTCTTGGTTGATGCATCCATCTCTGCGTCTTCCTTTGGAATCTCACCAATCAGCTCAGCCTCTGCTTTCTCCACTTTTTCTTCTTCTTCCGTTTCTTGTTTTTCCTTCACTCCCTCCTTCTCCCTGCCTTCACTCTTCACACTCCTTCTGTCCTCTTCAATGATCTCGCTCTTTGTCCCGGTCATCCCTTCCTTCTTTTCACCTTTATTCTTCTTCTCTTTCTCGCTCTTTGTCTCCTTTTCTCTTCCCTTCTCACTCTTCATCTCCTTCTCGGTCTCTCCCTTCTTGCTCATGCCTTTGCTCGGCTGCTCTTGGATCTTCATGTCCAGTTTCTCCTCCAGCTGATCCAGCTCCTGCTCCAGCTGTGCCAGCTTCACTGGGTCCGACTCCAGATCCTCCTCATCCTCATCTTCATCCTCCTCCTCCCCTTCCTCCTCGTAGGCCTCCACCTCTATCCCGTCCATGGTCTTCTGCAGCTGGGACTTGACCTTGTTCAGTTCCAGTAGGCCATCCTGCAGTTCCTTGCACATCTCACGGATCTTGGTGGCGAACTTGGTCTTGGCGCCCTTGCGCAGCTCATGCGAGTCCCTGGCAAGGAAGAAGACATCGAGGGCAAGAAAGAGGGCTGACATTACCCCCGTGGTGATACTGATGGCCTGGGCAGCCTTGGCTACTCCGCCGGCCGCCCCGAGCACCTGGAAAGTGCTGATGAGCTTGTCCGTGTTAACCATGAGGGCCTTGCCGGCACGGCCACCCTCCTTCATCACATGCTTGATGTTGTGGTGCAGGTGCTTCTTAGCCACGCTCTCTGAGTACTTCTCGAAGTCCCACTCCTCCAGCTTGTGCATTCCTTCCTGCAGGCACAGAAAAGTGGTGAGTGCGGGATGCGTTAATATACATACATATAAGCATGTTTGTCTGTCTCTCGTTCTTGCTTGTTAGTCACATTTATTACACCCAAAGAAATTATCTGCTTCATCAACATTGATGAGCTAAACTACAGCCCAAGTAAAACGGTTTTGATTTGCGGCATTATGGACCTGTGTGTCAATTGTGGACTGTGAATGCATTAGAAAAAACTGTCACTGTCACATTCTACAATCTAACTGGCAGCCGCATGGATACCTACACTAAATTGCATAGGATTCAATTTTTTTCTTTTTCGCTTTTTTCCTTGCTGTAAAGTTTCGCCCTCCAGTTACAGAAAAAGAGGTGAATTCGCTCTGGTATAAGAAAACTGCAGCGTCACACAGCTTCACTACTGTGAAGTTATTTTGAGTGCGAGTGTAACTGCCGCCTCTAACCTCTCAGCTCCGCCCAGCTCAGCTCACCTGCACGAACTCCATGCATTCTCTGATGTCCTTGATCTCGTCCTGGTAGCCCTGGATCATCTTCTCCACCTTGTTGCGGTCCATCTTGGCGTGCACGGTGTCCGTGATGTTGGCTGTCGCTGAAGTGATGCTGCCTGCCGTTGCCACGCTGATGCCCACGGCAGTGACGATGATAGAGGCGCCGAAGGTGAAGGGCGCTAGGATGAGGCCTGTGATGGTGGCCACACTGCCTGCCACACTGGCCACGCCACCTCCGATCGCTGCTGACACAGTCTTCTTGTGGAAGTGGTCCACCGCGTCGGCCTGCGCCAGCAGCTCCAGAATGCGTTGCTGCAGCAAGGCCCCCCGCTGGTTAAAGAGGTGCACGAAAAGACGCGCTGCCATGAACACACGGTCAGCGACCTCCTCCACAGCCCTGAGAGAGAGAGAGAGAGAAAGAAAGCACAGACAGACAAAGAGATGGACAGACAGATAGAAAGAAATACATACATTAGATTATGTTGTATTACAAAAAGCAATGGCAGTGAAGAATAGAGGATGACAATGCAATAGTTAAACATTTGATACGACTGCAGGATGTGTATAATGGGAGGCAAGAGGCTCAGGTCTACTCACTCCTCTTCCTCATCCGCCTGAAATTTTTTCGTTTCATTCCACTCATCCCAACCTGGTGTAATAATAACACAACATCTAAGCGTTATTATCCCAAACTCATCAGTATAAACTACACCAATACATGGCAATAGGAGACTGTGGGGTCTGTGGCAGACGTGGGCCACACTCAGCAGCTATCTTTGGGGGGGGGGGGGGGGGGGGGGGGGGGGCACACTCACCCTCTACTGTTCTCCACCAGTCCATCAGGCCCTCACCCTCCTGGGACACAGCGAAAATCAGAAACAAACATGTTAATGGAGTCAGGAATAGGTATGTTCCATGAAGAATGGAGAGACTGCTGCATGCCAGAATGGAATGGAATAGAATAAAAGAAACAATAGAAATAGTATAGAATAGAATGAGTCAGACACACACACAGAACCCCTCACCCCTTCAGCCTCCAGGGGGTTCCCTTCTGTGGGGTAGGCTGCCATCTCTACTTCCTGAATCTCCACCTGCACCTCTGTAGCCTCCTGGGAATGAAGACACACAGCACCACACAGTCAGCTGGCTCAGTGCACTCTTCAGTAGGAAAAACACCTGAGTGTACAGAAAGATTAGCTTTGGAGAGGGTGATAATACACAGAGACGTCTAAAAGAAAAGTGATTAACAGGAAGTCTAAACTAGAGAGATGCTACTAGAAGAGTCTAGGTGAAAGGTGTTTAATGGGAGTGATATTTGAAGAATTAAGAAATCTATGTGAGAGATGTCTTCAAACAACATTCTCTCTCTCTCTCTCTCTCATTTTTGGCAATTGGTTCTTAAAGAAACTTTCAAGAGGTGGTTTGAAAAAGAGAGGATGAGGAGAGAGGTGCTTGAAGAGGGGTCATGAGTATAGGCTTGAGTCCAACCTGCACCGGAGGCATCTCCTGAAGCTCCAGGGGCTCTTCTATAAGGCACTCCTGACTGGTGCTCTGTGATGAAAACAAGGAAATGCAAATGGTTCACTTTCAGTAACAATGCTCACAGCAATCCTGGAATAACCTTTTCATCAGGAGAAGGAACTGAGAGAGAGAGAGAGAAAAAACTATGCTGTGGGCTTCTGCCTATTATGTTCCTCAGTTGGGTTCCTCTTTAGAGTTCCTCTTGTATTATTAAGTTTACTGTAGCAGTGGCCTACTCAAAAAAGGTCTGAGCAACATTTCAGGAAACAGACCAATACAACCAAACATTCAGTCAATATCGGTATGATGGACTTTCCAGGATTAAAATCTTGAACATCCACCAAAATAAAGAAGTGTAACTCAAATAATGTGATACAGGAAAACTGATAAATCATGTATCCAGATTCAAGACAACAAAATAATATCAGACAAACTAGCATAATAACTAGTGAGAGCAGGTCAGTTCCTCATGCTTTTGAATTGGTGATACTGCAACCAGACTAGAGCTGCGAAACTAGAGCTGTGTGAGAGGGACGAAGAGGAGGAAGTGACAGGAGAGAATGCAGGCATCACCCGTGCTGAAGGACCGAGGGATATCTTGGGCACTCTGGGTAGAGTCCTCTTCACTCTGAAGGACACAACCTGGGGGCAACCACCAGCCAAGGATCAATAACAGGTACGATCACATGCTCATCATGACAATCAGATTTTACATTGTAACAGTAGTGGTTGTACCACTAACAATCCCAAGGGAACTGTGGCAATGCTCAAGCAGGCTCTCACAGGCTTCAAACTTGATTTCTAAATATAGAACACATTGGTCTGATATGATCTATTAGATTATTTCCTTGTGGTTGAAGAACGCACCCGCTGCTTCTTTTTCAAGCTTCTTCCTCTTCTCACCAGACCCTTGTCTTCACCATCTTTATCTGCGCCAGCCTGATAGGGACAGACAGAGAATGGTTCATCGGATGGTAAATCCTATGCATGTACGCACGTTTCTTTGCATGCGCACACACACACAGACACACTAGCAGCTCAGTGTCAGTCAGTGTCAAACATCATAAACATGCTAATTCAGTGAAGGATACAGCTTTTAATAACAAATCTGACAGATTCCACAGCAGACAAACAGAATCAAAGTAAATGCATCCAAAGAGGTGCTTGTATGAGCAATGTCAATTACATTCTATTGAGCTGCAAATGTATGCCTTGAATCATTTATTTTACATGGTTCAGACATTATCACCATATAACTTTATGTTTTATTGTTTTTAAGATGGAAAGATTGTGGCAGAGAGAAAGCATTCCTGCTGAATGCAATGAAAAATGATTTCAGATAATGCATAAAAAAAACCCTCTTGTCTCACATATGTGATGTAGATGTTCTCAGCAGGTAAGTACAGACAGGTAATGACTCATAGGAAAAATACTGGGATGCGTCACAGTCTCGGTGAGTGAGACACCAATTGCTCTTGACAACAACGAGTGTTAGATAACACAAAGACTGGAAAATATTCACTCATAGTTTTGGAGGAGTAAGTGGGTCCTATTGTTTGTCTTCAATTGAACTCTTTGTTTGTCTCCACATTATGTGTTATGGGATTTGTGTGCGAATGATACGTCTGACTGTTCTGAAACACTGCCTTAGTGAAGTTTTCTCGGCTATTACCTGTTCTGCAGGTCTTGGTGACCTCCGGAAAATTCCCAGCATTCCTTTCTTCTCCTGTTACAAAACCAAACTTTTTTTTTTTTAGTTGACACCGAAACAGTAGGTGAGAGATAAGTATGAGAACTGACAATGTGCAGAGCTCAGCTCACCTTGGTATTATTATTGTCAGATAGATCATCCTTACTACCAGAAAGCTCCGGGTCAACAGATAGAAGGCCCTGGGTTAAAATCGAATTGATGAGAATGATTATAGATACAGTAGAAAACACTACTACGTGATGAAGACATTAGAGGAATTAAAAATGGCTGGTTTAAACCCTGAAACGTTTGTTCAACCCAACATAACTGTTTAATTTCACTTACTGCCTGTGAACTGCTGATCTCAGCAAGGCTGTCATTGCTTTCTGACAGTTCACTAAACTGAGTCAAGGGGTCCTAAAACATGAAAGTCAAAAAGGATTCTTAAGTAAACACTACAGACACATTTTAACAATAAATAATAAATAATATAAATATAGACATGACACAGATCAGACTAGACTGGCAGGTGTGATTGAGTGAATACCGTTGAAGCCTGAGACTTGAGAACAGGCTTAGGAGACCTTCTGAACATTCCACTCAACCCTGTGGTTTTCTCCTGAAACATACAGACGTCATGGAGATTACTGCAAAGGATCAAGCAGAAGTACTATGGGATAGCACTTTTATTAACACATTAAGCCTGAACTGTTACTTAGCATACACATTAAATACACAGAGAAGACAAAAACACAGACTTGCTTCTTCTTCTTCTTTGTAAGATTATGTATTTTGATTTGATGGGAATACAGACCCAGCACCATCTAGATCACTACCTTTGTGGTTGTAATGTTGTCAGACAGACTACCATTACTGGCAGAGAGGTTTTTGTCCAACGGTGCATTATCCTGCGACAACACAACAATTACACATAAAGCTTCTGAGTCACAGGAACAGTTCATCTTACACTATGTTGGTCTCTATCCAGCATCTGATATACAGTATCTCTAATACGTTTCTATATCAGTATTGAGTTAAGACTACAGAGGCATGAGATGCACTGTTGACTTTATACATACTTGGGTGTCTCACACACATACACACACACAAAATCCTTAAACTATGCATGAGTGAAACTGAGTGGACGCCCAATCTGGGTGACTAAATAAGTAACACTAAGGTTGTCTATGGCACATGGGCATTACCTCATCTGGAAGACAGCTCTCATGAGGTTTTGGCTTCTTGAACATACCACCAAACACACCTCCTTTCTCCTGAAACAGCAAAGAATGGACTCATGGTGTCACATTTCATTTCAACTCAACTGCATTCATTTAGATAGAGACACTGACAATGAACAGCAAGCACAAAGGTGACAGAGTCAAGGGCAACAAAACCCAAAATAAAACGTCATTTTATTATTACTTATAAATCTTAAAACAGGAAGAAACCTTCACATAATAATGCTGGAATTACTAGCACTTTATTAATTAAAGCCGATATCAAAACTGATCACACTTACTTTTGGTCTGGTGTTCTCCAACAGATCATCAGTGCTGGCTGACAGTTCAGTGGATAATAAGTCCTTATCCTGAAACAAGAACAATCATTATATGTGAACAAAAAAAATGTCAATCATATGCATAACCCATCCGAGATTAAAAGGGTAGTCTTGATAGTGCGGGAGTTACCTCATCGGAGCCATCCTGGGGTTTTGGCTTCTTGAACATACCACCAAACACCCCCCCTTTCTCCTGAAACGGCAAACAATGAACATGAAAATAACAAGGGAGTTATGGAGGCCAGGGCATAATCATGGAGAATTCTCATAACTTATAAACCTTAAAATAGGAGGAGACCTAAATCAGAAGGTCAGCTCACACTTACCTTAGGTTTAGTGTTCTCAGACAGATCATCAGTAATGGCTGACAATTCAGAGGATAATGAGTCTTTATCCTGAAACACAAATGTATTATGGGTGAAAAAGAAATTGTCTGCAAGTAATGCAAACCAGTTGGATGACTACATCAAAAACTCTACAGCATGCAGTTACCTCATCTGAGCCCTCACGAGGTTTTGGCTTCTTGAACATACCACCAAACACACCTCCTTTCTCCTGAAACAGCAAAGAATGGACTCATGGTGTCACATTTCATTTCAACTCAACTGCATTCATTTAGATAGAGACACTGACAATGAACAGCAAGCATAAAGGTGACCGAGTCAAGGGCAATTTTTTTTTTTTTTTTAAATAAATAAATAAAAAAAACGTAATTTTATTCTTACATATTACTTATAAATCTTAAAACAGGAAGAAACCTTCACATAATAATGATGGAATTACTAGCACTTCATTAATTAAAGCTGAAATCAAAAAGACAGAGACGCCAGCTCACACTTACTTTTGGTCTGGGGTTTTCCAACAGATCATCAGTACTGGCTGACAGTTCAGTGGATAATACGTACTTATCCTGAAACAAGAACAATCATTATATGTGAACAAGAAAATTGTCAATCATATGCATAACACATCTGAGATTATAAAGGTAGTCTTGAGAGTGCGGGAGTTACCTCATCGGAGCCATCCCGGGGTTTTGGCTTCTTGAACATACCACCAAACACCCCCCCTTTCTCCTGAAACGGCAAACAATGAACATGAAAATAACAAGGGAGTTATGGAGGCCAGGGCATAATCATGGAGAATTCTCATAACTTATAAACCTTAAAATAGGAGGACCTAAATCAGAAGGTCAGCTCACACTTACCTTAGGTTTAGTGTTCTCAGACAGATCATCAGTACTGGCTGACAATTCAGAGGATAATGAGTCTTTATCCTGAAACACAAATGTATTATGGGTGAAAAAGAAAAATTGTCTGCAAGTAATGCAAACCACAGTTGGATGACTACTTCAGATACTGTACAGCATGCAGCTACCTCATCTGAGCCCTCACGAAGTTTTGGCTTCTTGAACATACCACCAAACACACCTCCTTTCTCCTGAAACAGAAAAGAATGGATTTCAGATCATAACAGAACTACAGGGAACTACAACCCAATGTCGAGGTATAACATTTCAACTCAGTTCGATTTTCATTCATGTAGACACTGACAATGAACATTGTACCAATCCACTTTATACCACTCAAAACCTGGACCCCCTAAATCTAAACGCAAAGGTGAAACGGGCAAGGGCAAGCTCATAGAAAACAAAAAACATATTACTTTATAAATCATAACTCATAAGCCTTATAATAGAAAGAAACTCTTACAAAAGAATACTATGGAACTACACGAGCATTTCACTCTATGTAAACTTGAATGACCAGCAGGTCAGATTCCACTTACTTTAGGTTTAGTGTTCTCAGAGAGGTCATCAGTACTGGCTGACAATTCAGTGGATAATGAGTCCTTATCCTGGATTCAAAAAAATTATATATCACACACACACACACACACACACACACACACACACACACACACACACACACACACACAATTACATTTCCATACATAGCTCCCTATATCAGCCTGAAACATACAATCACAGAAACATCCCTTACCTGAGCACCCTTGTCTTCCTCAGGGGGTTTGGGGGATTTTTTTAAAATTACACCAAAAATCCCGCTTTTCTCCTGTTTGGACATCATGATAGAATGCATCAAGGAATTTTTCAGAAGTCGAAAGATTAAACGTCTCCACTGATTTCTAAAGTTAATAGTTTAGCTTGACTCACTTTGGGCTTATCATCACTGGCTGACAGTTCTCCGTGCAGAGATTGCTTGTCCTTCGAGAGACACCAACAAAAGCACACTTACTCATAATGCAATGTTTCACTTCAGAGGCTGTTCATCACATATATGAACTCTGCTCACATATACAAGTGACATGTTGGTAGTGACAAACTAAAATGCCATCTTCCACCACGTCTTAACAATAGTAACACCATTTTATTAATCTATGTGCAAACTTTTCTCAGAGGCTCCACCAGTAACAGAACCAAGCCACAAACACAGTGCCAGGGCAGCTGCAACATTACCTCTTCAAATGGAGCATCCACATCTCGCTTCTGGGGTTTCCTGAATAACCCACTGAACACGTTACCCTTCTCCTAAAATGCACAAGTTTCCCCAAGAGATAAATTACCCACAACACGTTATAATTTCATCTTATATTGCAATAATACGACAAACTTACAATACCTAACTACATCATATATAATTCCAATTGCATACCCACCTTAGAGCTGTTTTCAGATAGGTCATCAGTGCTTCTTGAGAGCTCGTCATTAGAAGGCTGCTTGTCCTGAAAGAAAGTTGATCTTGCCAATCAAATATATATATAAAGGCTGGCGGTAACAAATATTTACTCAGTAAAACCTACTTAATGTGATGACTGTTAGCCAAAATGTATACACTAAATAGTCACCTCATCAGGAGCAGGAGAGATCTCTGTAGACTTAGGAGACTTCTTGAACATTCCACCCAACATTCCTCCTTTCTGAAGGACAGTCCATAATTATGCCAATTACATAAATGCTTTCGTGGCAGGCCCCCCTTTGTCAATGTAAAATAGTTGCCCCACCACCACCACAGTGCAAAGATTGAGACACTGACATATTACCTGCAATTTCACTTTTGACCAAAAACAAACAGATGCCCATACATTTTCAAATTAATTTAAATCACTCAGTTAGACTTAAATTGATTTTATTTGATCAGAGCTCTTGTTTAAACTTCTCACTTGGTGATCCATTCATAAAATCTTCATTTAAGGTGCGTGCCCATTGTATTAATAATTAGGCTAACTATCCCCTCTAACATTTAGGCTAAATGGTAGGCCCTGGCTATAATATATAAGTAAAAAGTAGGCTATACAACTAATCACCAAATAGGTTAGCTATAGGCTACTATGCACTGCCACTAAAATGTGAATTGTAATTGGTTGTTTAGGTTTCTCATTCTGTTTTCTTCACCCCTTCACACCCCCCTTGGTGGGCCCAGTCCAGACTTTGGGAAACACTGCTCTAAACAAATACATTTTAAAAGCTTGAGACCACCTACTTTAGTGTTGGTGTGTTCAGAGAGACTGTCGTTACTCGCTGAGAGTTTTTCATGCAATGAACGGTTTTCCTGTGAAAACAAGCATCTATATGAGATCAGATATCAAGCAACAACAGCAGCTGTATTTTGGAGTCTCTGTACTTTGCAGTGTTACTACCTCATCAGTGGCTTTGGGGGCCTTCTTGAAAATGCCACTGAAAAGACCTCCTTTCTTCTACCACACAGGTAAAGGATTATTCAGAGGTTAAAGCTTTGGTAATGATAGTTGCAGCAGCAGCAGCAGCGGCAGCAGCAGCAACAACAACAACAATAACGACAACAATGAAGAAAAAAACTATTATGATAGCGACAATAATCATGACCATGGTCATGATGATAAGACACAAGACGTAGGACTGTGATTGTTGAACATAAACAAACAACTCCATGAGCTCCTTTACCTCCGAGAGACTGTCATTGCTGGCTGAGAGCTCTCTATGCACGGAAAAGTCCTGAAAGAGAGGGAGGTTTGGTCAGCAAGAGGAATACTGTGAACTCCTTCACTGATTAAAAAAAGAAAAAGAACCCTGCCACCTTGATTAATGCAACGGAGCCAAAGCTTACTTCTCTAGAGCCGCCATCTTCAGAAGGTTTGGGAGACTTAGTCAGAATGCCAGTTTCCTAGTAGGAAAGACGCAAATAACACACCCTGATAAACACCTGCTCTACCAGCAGAAGGCATACAGCAGTCATATGAAAACAGATCCATGTACATATTGTGCTCAGAGAAACCTTAGCAGTATTGTTATAAGAGGCTAATAGGTAACTGTGCATCTACTTTTTCAAAGAAAACATCATCGTACATATACTTCAAGGAAAACAAAATCTTACATATACTTCAAGGCAAGGCATTAAGAAATGCAACTATCTACAAAGGGCAAAAAACATGACAATATGCCGCTTTAGAAAAAACATTTCCATAGTTTCTAGTCGATACCTCTTCGGCTTGAGTGTTTGTAGACTTGGGAGCCTTTTTAAACATTCTAGTCAGAACACCTCCTGTCCCCTGAGGTGAACACAAAACATAGAAGATATATAATTCAACTATATATAATTTTCACCCTGGCATAAACAGCACACGGACCCACCTTAACGTTGTGGTCAGAGAGACTGTCATCATCACTGACTGAGAGATCACTATGGACAGAGAGGTTGTCCTGGGATACAGAGTAAAACACTGAAGGTTAGGGTCACATGTTTCATACCGAAAGTCTGAATCCATTGGACTGCCAAAATAATACATGATTCACCTGTGCAAGTGTCACATCTTGTGAAGGTCTGGGTTTCTTGAACATTCCACTGAACATACCGCCTTTCACCTTCCAGGCAAAGAGTGTTTTCAGGTAAGGAATGTAAAATATATATGAATAAAGGAACAGAACAGCCATAAACTGATATATATGTGTAAATATGAGTGAGTGTCTGGGATCCCTAGTTTTTAAAGAGACTTTTAAAGTGTAGATCTGCTTACTTTGGTTTCCACAGGTTCCGCCTCCTCTGCGTTCTCTGTGTCACTGTTTGCTGGGCTCACCTGCAGAGCACATTTAACTGTGAAAAGCACAGGAAGAAACAACAACAGCAAGACAGAAAGTGGCGAGGCCTTATATTGCCCTGAAGGCTCAGATTTTAATCTATTGACTGAGGCTCCAGGTTTGTACCCTCTCTTCTCTACCCTACTTAGGCAGTTTAGAAGGTTGAACCCTGCTTCAGTCGAATAGTTATAATCATAATGACATCTACTGCAAAATATTTAACTGAATTTTGTTGTAGAACCAACGTAGCCCATTAAAATATATCCGTACTTTTATACACACATACATACCCTTACGAGAGGAGCGGTTGTCTTCTCTTTCTGGATGCCTCTGAACATTCCAGCCATGAACCCCCCTTTCCCCTGAAAGAACACAGAGAATGGATTTACTTCCAGTTCAGGGCTTGAACACCACCTGGTAGTTGCTGGCTCTTTTCCATCTCTGCCACTCATATGCGCACACACACACACACACACACACACACACACACACACACACACACACACACACACACTTACATGTTTGCCCTCCTTCGGTCTCTCCAGTTCGACCTCATCACCAGACTGGTCCCTCTCTGGTTCGGGCTCCTCAGCAGAGAGAGTGGTCTCCACGCTGGTCTAGAGTAAGTGGGAAAAGGCACGTGGTCATCATCGCTGTTTGATAGTGAAGGGGCACGACCCAACTACGACCCTACTACATTTTAACAGTAGAAGGCAGGTGATTCAAACATTATTTTCAATCAATGGGTAACATACAGTACACAGGCAAGTAGCTGGTTTCTCAGTTGCATAGACAGTGACCATACCTGTGATTTTAACAGATTGGACTTCAGCATTCCTTTGAGTCCACCCTAGCACACATACAACTGTTACACAGAAACCCACCCACACACTGGCTATTGCAAAACACATTGCACACACAGCTTTATGGAAACCCGAAACTCCTCCAGAAACAGTGAACACATTCCTGAGCAACACAATTAATATCATGGTTAATTAAGCTGTGTTGCAGAGGAATGAGCCCTGATCTACACAGGAAATATCTTCTTATTTTAAAAACATACTGTCTTGCTTTAAAAGCATACCTTCTTATTTTCAGTGGTGGGTTTCTCAGCTTCAGTCTTCTCTTTAGGTTTCGGGGAATTAGAGTCTGATACATAGCTCTGGTGGAGGTATTACACGCAATTAAATAATAATAATATGAGGATAAGAAGAAAATAAACAGAACAGAAACAGAAAAGTTTAAGTTGCACCTCAACAGTGACTCAAATGTATACACTCACTATGAAAGTAGGAGCTTCTTCATTGGGACCTTTCTGGAACATCTGTGTGAGCATGGCTACTTTCCCCTGAAAGACGTCAGAATGCTTCAATTGACAAAATGGCACACAGTAAAACAATATGGAAAATAATGACTTACGTCGTGTTTCAGGACACTAGTTTTATTCACAAAAAGCATCAAGCTACCTGTCTGAAATCTGTTTCCTCTTTGGCTATTTCAGAAAATTCTGGGTCCTTCTCTTTAGAAAGCTAGGGCAAGATAAAATATCTTCAGAAATACAGCCAGAAAAGACAGTCAGAAATACATTATTCCATTGCTCATTTCAGTTTTGTTCACATTTTATTATGTTGCAGCCTCAAGCTAACATCATTTAAATGCTCTACAATCTACACTCTCCCCCCCCCCTAATGACAAAGCAAAAACAGGATTTTAGATTTTTTTTTGCAAATTTATTGAAAAGGAAAAACTAAAATATCACACTGACATAAGTATTCAGACCCTTTGCTATATCACTTGAAATGTATCTCAGGTGCCTCCCATTTCTCTTGATCATCTGAGAGATGTTTCTACACCTTGATTTGGGTCCACCTGTGGTAAATTCAATTGATTCCACATGATTTGGAAAAGCACACACCTGTCTATATGAGGTCTCACAGCTGACAATGTAAATCAGAGTAAAAACCAAGCTATGAGGTCAAAGGAACTGCCTGCAGAGATCAGAGACCGGCCTGTGTCAAGGCCCAGATCTGGGGAAGGCTACAAAAAAAATGTCTTCTGCAATGAAGGATCCCAAGTGGCTTCCATAATTCTTAAATGGAAGAAGTTTGGAACGACCAGGACTCTACCTAGAGCTGGTCGCCCAGCCAAACTGAGAAGGGCCTTCTGACAAGTTGAGGAAAAGCTGAATGGAGGTAGGACGGATATATCCTTCGTGAAAACCTGGTCCAGAGAGCTCAGGCCCTCAGACCGGGCCGAATTGTTCACCTTCCAACAGGACAATGACCCTCAGCACACAGCCAACACGATGCAGGAGTGACTTGGGAACAACTCCGTGAATGCCCTTGAGTGGTCTTGACTTGAACCCAATCAAACATCTCTGGAGAGACCTGAAAATGACTGTCCACCGACGGTCCCCATCCAACCTGGCAGAACCTGGGAGGATTTGCAGAGACGAATGGCAGAGAAATCCCCAAAGCCTGTTGCATCATACCCAGGAAGACTTGAGGCTGTAATCGCTAACAAAGGTGCTTCAACTAGGTACTGAGTAAAGGGTCTGAATACATATGTCAATGTGATATCAGTTTTTCCTTTTTAATACATTTGCAAACATTTCTAAAATCCTGTTTTTCGCTTTATCATTATGGGGTATTAAGTGTGGACTGATGAGGGGAAACTTTAGTTTAAACTTTTAGCATAAGGCTGCAACAAAAAGTGAGATGTGAATGTGTCTGAATACTTTCTGAATGCTTTTTACACACACAAGACTAGTAAAGATATTAACACTGGTTGAGGAGAAGAGAATGGGAAAGCTATAACCAGAGTAGTCATGCAGCTCCAAACATGGCCGACATTTTGTGACGGGTACAAATTGAAGTTTTTAAATATTGGTCAGGGATTGCCATGAAGTCTGTCCACCACAAAGAAAACACACCTTTCACCGTTCTACTTTTCTGTTTTAAATCAACCCTATGACTTCAAGCTCTACTCCCATGATGAACTTGCTCATCTCCACACATTTAAAATAAACCCCTGGCCTTTATATACCTTTCTCCTGAAGTTTTCAGCTTCTTGATAAACTTTGTGTACTATTAAGGACCTTAATGACAGACATGATATAAAAGCAAGAAGAGTTTGTTTCCCCTCCTCTGAGGGCCTGGGTGGGATGACTGGTTGTGGTGTGGCTTTGCCTGTGTTATTACCCAGAATCAGAATTTACAAAACCACAAACAGTATGAGATATTCACAGACGACAACAAGCAGCAGGAGAACAAGACGGATTAGCCGAGAAGAGTTGTGTCGACATACCTGATTATCCTGGGTTCTTGTTGTCTGATACCGTCTGAATGACACAGTGTTACTGAGTTCCTGAGGTATTAAAAACACTGATGTCAACCACCAGGAACAGTAACACAAAGCTACATACAATCTCAAACAAATGCTACGGCATTAAAGGACAAAGGTGAACCATTCTGGAGGCTGGTTGCCAGATATGCTCATGAGTAATATTATACAAATATATATTTTACTTATCAGACAATGTTTTAGTCCCACCTTCTCTGTTGGCCTAGGAGGGATAACTGGGGTTTGGGCTGTTGTCTCCTTCACCCTCTGGATTCTGTTCATGTTGGCCTTATGAAAGCAAAAGATTTCAACTGTAGTAAGTAAGAGTGACACTCAAAGTACAATACATTTTACATATGAAGAAGAAGCCCCCATAAGATGAATGGCACAAGAATGGCTGTCAGGTGCTTGCATGATGGCACTACAAATAAGAAAGGAGGTTAGAGAGGTTTTAGCAGCAGTCATTTGCTTCACTGACTTTGCAAATAAGTGTTTTTAACAGCATAAAATTAATTAAAAATAAACAACTAAATACAAAAACGTACCACATCACTGGGTTTGAGAGGAGCAGCTGGTGTCTTAACTGGGTTCTCCTTCCTCTGTGTCTCTGGGCGGTTTCCGCTGAGCTGAAATAGGGAAGCACGGTTTACCATGTCTGCGGTGAATACCTACTGTGGCATGCATTTACACTCAGACAAAACAGAATAACTGGTGGAGACAACCCAGCGTACGGACACACACACACAGAAGGACACCACACACAGAAGGACACACACACACACACACACACACAGAAGGACACACACACACAGAAGGAGACACACACACACAGAAGGACACCACACACAGAAGGACACACACACACACACACACACACACACACACACACACACACACACACACACACACACACACACAGAGAAGGACACACACACAGAGAAGGACACACACACAGAAGACTGGACGATACCTCAGGGGAGTGCTTTGGAGGCTTTGGAGGAGTGGATTGGGGTCTTGGCTTCAAAGATGAGAGAGATGAAGTGATTTAGGCACATGGAATGGGAAGAAATTGTAATTCAAAAGCACTTCTTATGCTGTTTATCACAAGTTGGTTCCTGGTCTATTTGTGCCATTCTTAATATCATCAGTACACAGGTAAATTGGAATTATAAAAGTGTGTTAGGGAAAAAACGAACCGAATCCGTTAAGAGCACAAGGGCCAACTTGAGATAGCTGTTAATGTCAAACAACCTGAGCATGGTGTGTATAAATTCTCCATCTCACAAAGTTCTCGAATAAACACATGACTGGTATAAAATGTATGACAAGCAACACAAGATTAGTTAACCCACAAATGTAAATACATGTGAATATATCCCTCTATTTTAATCAAGTGGCAATAGATTACTTGAACAAACTCCTTTCTTGGATATGCTTCCATTAACTTCACTGACACTGTACTGTTGACCAAGCTGCCATTAAGGACTTCGTTAGTAATTGTACACAGAAGCAGTTTTGTGTGTGCACAATAGGTGTGTGAACTGACATTTTACCAAACACCCAAAGTCCTTTGTTTAGCATGGGCACATTCACACTCACCTGTGCTGTTTTTTTCTTTTTAACTTCTGGTCTCGCCATGCACTGCTCCATCTTAACTCTACAACACACAACCAACAAGTCTCAACACGACCGTGACCTCTTACACTAAAGTAGGGAGGCAGGCTTCCCAAAACAACGTGACACTGCAGACTTTAATCAGTGTACTGCGAGTGGGAGTTATTTAATGTGAAACACAACTATCTCAAATAGCGCACATATGTGTAAACACGCATGAAAACCTCTACACGTGTTCTCATGTATTGCGCTTTGTTGTTCTATCATGTTCCGTCATTTTTGTACATAAAAGTGCCGGGGTGAATATTTGTGAAGTGTGAGTCGACCCGTCAAAGCGTCAAATTTTCGGTTTTACAGATAAACAACGCTGTCGACAGAGAAAGGAAGGAATAATTTCCCAAACTGGCACATACAAATAGTAGGCTACTGCAGCCCAACAGCCAATGTATTTTTGTCCGTCCAACCAATCTATTAACCGAAAGGGAGCACTTCCAAAAACCGTCGATGAAAAATGGATGTGCAAAAAAGAAAAATCACGGACGTATCATACTCTGCTAGTGGCATACAAATAAGTAATCATATTTCGTCTAAATAACACCGTGTTAACGTACAGCAACAGTCTCCTACCTCGATTCTCCGTCCAAACATTCTTTATGGACAGTAGGCAGGATAGGAACAACTTCCAAAAATGTAACCACGCCCAACCATCACATCTGTACTGAATTTACAGCCTAATTCAAAACTCACAGACAACAACGCGGACGGCGGACGGATTATCACAAGGTAATCTACAGGCGGATTTGACACGGTTGTTTGTGTAACTGTGACTCACGCGTTAGGCTTTCCCACAATATGGAACTCGAAACTCGGGAGACCTTACACCACAATTTTGTTGTTGTTGGTTTGAAATGATGGAACACAGGCGGACTCCTCATAATGACACCTAGACCACTCCTCCTTTGCACCTTTGTCAATTCACCTGGGACTGGGGCGTGGTTACCTCTGGGCAAGCGGAAAAGAGGCGACATGGCTCCTGAGTCATCACACCAGTATGTGATAAAGATGGGAAGCCATACTTGTTTCAGGTGACCTTCTTGTCTCCCTTGCGCTATTGTATTCAACCTGTGTTGTTTATTCCATTGTGATTGATAAATAAATAAATTAACCTCTATATCTTTATTAAATGTATGACAAAAGCTGATGGATGTGATCTTCATAGATTATTTTATTATGAATTAAGTAATTCATTAAGAAGAGAATTACAAATAAAATCATTACAAATAAAATTAGTTAAGGAAGTATTAACAGTTCTAAAACCAAATACCCCCCAGTTAAATAACCCCATTAAAGAAACCAGTTCCATTTTGTACAATTTAAGATCCCAATGTAAATAAATAAAGCAACATCAGTATCCTACACCCACAAGGGAAACTGAAATTGATATATTAGTCATATGCCATAGGCGCACAGGTTACCTTGGAAGTCTTTCAAATTTGGACATTAACTCTTATAGGGTGGTAGTGGTGGAATAAGAATATAAAAACAGCAGCAACAGTCCAGTTGTTTGGCTATCCAGTGAAAGACAAAACAACAAATACAAAAAGATGAAAGAAGTCTTCTTAAAATCTGCCATAAGACCTAATACATTAAAAGGTCTCAGCTACATCATGGCTAGCTCAGAAAGGATTCAAATCCCTGACTAGTACCACAGTTTTCCATGTCTGTGCAGCATGTGATTTTTCACCTAGCTCATCTATGGTGCCGGAGAAACATGATTTAGTGTGGCCAAGTAAGTACCAATCAAACTGCTTATCTCCTTTGACAAGGAGCCTGTAGACAGGCAACACTTTTGTGCAGCCTGTACAAGTCTATGAGCAGCAGTATCCTAAGGTACACACAGAAGCGGAGTGGCAGTATTGGAAAAGGGCTTAGAGGGCGAGGCCGGCTGTTGCTGAGTAATATGGAGTGAAACAAATAAAAAAGGTAGGTAGTTGAGAATGTGGTTTGGCAGTTCTGTGGGGGAGTTGGGAAGCTCAGCTCTTAGCTTTGCCCTTTATTTTGTCAGTGTCGTCAGTACTAGGATGTGGGTTGCTCTTAAGCTTGCGCTTGGTTTCATCAATGTCAACGGTGTCGTCATAACTAGGAGGTGGGTTGCTCTTAAGCTTGCGCTTGCTTTCATCAATGTCGACGGTGTCGTCATAACTAGGAGGTGGGTTGCTCTTAAGCTTGCGCTTGCTTTCGTCAATGTCTGCGGTGTCGTCATAACTAGGAGGTGGGTTGCTCTTGAGCTTGCGCTTGATTTCGTCGATGTCCTCTGTATCGTCCCTGCTCTCGGGCTGGGCACTGTCGGCTTTGCCCTCTGGGCCGGTGGTGGACTGCAGCTCCTCCCGGATGCCGTTGAGCTCCACCAGCCCGCCGTGCAGCTGCTCCGCCACCTCCCTGATCTTGGCGGCAAACTCCGACTTAGCCCCCTTCTTGAGCTCGCGGGAATCCTTGGCCACAAAGTAGATGTCCATGCCCACAAAGAGCCCCGTTAGAATGCCCGTGGCCATGCTGGCGATCTGCACAGCTCGTGCCGCTGTGCTCCCGGCCACGTTGGCGATCTGCACTACGCGCATGATCTCGTTGGCGTTGATGAGGATGGCCTTGCCGGCCATGGCACCATCCTCGTAGATGTTGTTGAGAGCGGGGAAGTCCTGGTTGTAGGCCTGCTTCTTCATCTTGATGAGGTCGAACCTGCGCAGGTTCTCGATCCCTTGCTTGATGAACTTCATGCACTTGTTGAGGTCGGAGATCTTCGCCTGGTAGTCCTCCACGATCCGTTCCACCTTCTTGCGGTCAAGCGAGTTGTTCACCTGGTTGGAGATGCCGGCGGAGGCCGAGGTGAGTCCACCTGCCGCGGCTATGCCCAGGCCCACAGCGGTCACAATCAGTGAAGTTCCCAGGGTGACGGGGGCCAGGGCCAGCCCGGCGATGGTCAGAGTGCCCCCCACGGCGCTGGTGGAGCCCCCAGTGATCTGGGCGATCTTGGTTTTCTTGTTGAAGGTGTCAAGGCCATCCGCAATGGCGTTCAGGTCGATGACGTGCTGCCACAGTCCTTCGGCCCGCTCGGTGAACAGCTTGTTGAAGACACGGATACCTTTCTGCACTTTGTCAGCAGTCAGAGCAAAGGCTCTGTGAGAAAAGGCAAACAAATAAAAAAATATATAATCAAGGATCAGATGGGTGGGCATAGGTTGAACCACCACAGAGTGGATAAAGTGAGTAGGTGTTAAGGAAAAATTCTTCTCTAATTTCATACTTCGCCTCTTCTTTCTCCGTCATGTCATCATTCTGTTGCATGTCTTCCCATTCTGAATAAAGCCAAACACAAATCACAAAAGACAAATCACATTTGAGTCTTTCAGCCAAGCTGTTAGGTCTGTGTGGATATTAAGTCTATGGTGCACTTACGTTCTACTGTATTCCACCACTCCATCAAGCCATCCAGATCCTACAGAAATATTTTCATTAAAATTATGAAATATTGTAATTAATTAAAATAGTTAAACATGTATTAGTTTATTCCACAGGAGGTTTTTTTCTGTATTGTGAAGACAGCGTCATCACAAACCTTGTCCTCCTCTTCCTCCTCCTCATCCTCAGGCTTATCAAAACGTAACTCATCCAACTGCTCAAACAGTGACTTCTTTTGGCCATTGCCCTTTTTTGGGGAGACAAGGGGTGAAACAATATAAAAATAAATAATTAGCTAGGTTTAATACATAGTTTAGTACAGTGGGGAAAATAAGTATTTGAACCCCTGTCGATTTCGCAAGTTTGGCCACTTGCAATGAAATGTGTGATCTATAATTGTAATGGTAGATGTATTTTAACAGTGAGAAATAGAATATCAACAAACAAATCCAGAAAACTGCATTTTATAACATTTATGACTTTATTTGTATTTGATGCAGAAAATAAGTATTTGAACCCCCAAGCAAACAGCAAGAATTCTGGCTCCCAATGACTATTTATGTGCCCAAGAAGCACACAGATTACTCCTCATTAGGCCTAACAAGGTACACCTGATCTCAACTGGTGACGTGTATAAAAGAAACCTGTCCAAAGAATCATACTTCACACCTTCAACCTCACCACCATGGGCAAGACCAAAGAGTTGACCAAGGACGTCAGAGATAAGATTGTAGACCTGCACAAGGCTGGAATGGGTTACAAAACCATCGGCAAGCAGCTTGGTGAGAAGCAGAACTATTGGTGCGATTATTCGTTAATGGAAGCAACACCAAACAACTGTCAGTCGCTCTAGGTCTGGGGCTCCATGCAAGATATCCCCTCGTGCGGTATCGGTGATCATCCGAAAGGTGCAAATTAACCCCAGAACTACACAGGGGGAGCTTGTGAATGATCTCAAGGCAGCTGGGACCACAGTCACCAAGAAAACCATTGGCAACACACTACGCCGTAATGGTTTGAAGTACTGCAGCACTCGCAAGGTCCCCCTGCTCAAGGAAGCACATGTACAGGGCCGTCTGAAGTTTGCCAATGAACACTTAAATGATTCTAAGGAGGATTGGGAGACAGGATGTGGTCAGATGAGACCAAAATCAAGCTCTTTGGCATCAACTCGACTTGCCGCGTTTAGAGGGGGAAGAATGCTGAATATGACACCATCCCCACCGTCAAGCATGGAGGTGGAAACATTATGCTTTGGGGCTGTTTCTCTGCCAAGGGTACAGGACGACTCCACTGCATCGAGGGGACTATGGATAGGGCCATGTAACGTGGAATATTGGGCTTGAACCTCATTCCCTCATTCCCTCCCATTGAAAACACAACCTCAAGGATTTGGAGAGGATCTGCAAAGAGGAGTGGACCAAAATCCCTCCTGAGATGTGTGTAAACCTGGTGACCAACTACAAGAAAAGTCTGACATCTGTGCTTGCCAACAAGGGTTATTCCACCAAGTACTAAGTCATGTTTTGCTAGGGGTTCAAATACTTATTTTCTGCATCAAATGCAAATTAAGTCATAAATGTTATAAAATGCAGTTTTCTGGATTTTTTTGTTGATATTCTGTTTCTCACTGTTAAAATACACCTACTATTTCAATTATAGATCACACATTTCTTTGCAAGTGGTCAAACTTGCGAAATCGGCGGGGGTTCAAATACTTATTTTCCCCACTGTATATATAAATAGTATACGTGAAATAAAACATATATAGACACTGCCACATGCAGCTTCCTGGAGAAAGGACTGGGAGTCCAGCAAAGAATGTAAATCTGGGCTTCAATTACATGACCGTCTGGTTTAATTACGTCACATAATGAGAAGAGAGATGGATATTAGACATTTGAAGTATTCAGGTCACATTATGCTGTGAATGTAAAGTAGCTTGCATGTGACCACCTGTGATGTTTGCAGAAGTCAGGGGAGGAAGTAACAGAACAAGTTTGGTCACATCAGATAACTGAGGCACACATTCAATGCAAACCAGCTTGAGTTGGGCGGGGTGGTGACCAGAAGGAAAAGTACCACAGCAGTCTGTAAATTCTCCATAAACACTAAAATACTCCACTTAAACCTTCCAACTTAAACCATCTTATTCAAATCTCCTTTAAGTGAGACAGACCAGGTGGCCCTTTTATGAACCTGCAAGGGAAAAGTCAAAAGGAGGAAAACAACAACAATAATAATAATGAACATACCTCAGCAGAGCCATCCCCAGGGGCCCCTTCCTCATTTTCATTCTTCTTCTGCAGCGTTTTACCCTGATGGTTAGAATGAGCAAAGCAGGCTTAAAAACCAGTCATGTTTAAAGCAGTGTGATGCAGGTTTTTACGGTGTTTAGAGGCATGTTGTTGAAAGTAACTCACGTTTGTGTCATTAATTATTCCCTTTGATGGTATGTGGTCATGTGAAAGACAGATACACACACACACACTTTTGTGACCGGGGTCTAAAACCCTGATGGAAATTGATATTGCCATTAATTTATAGACTTACATTGCATTGCAAGCATGTTCTCCTGTGTGTGTGTATGATTGTGTGTGCCATGTGCATTGATACACCTTTGTTTAAAGCCCTAGCAGACATCCCCTCCCCCTGCCCCAGGTGAACGAATACACATCTATTGTCCACCATTTTGGCTTTGTGTGCGTGTTCCGGAACCTTCCGTAAGAAGATCACCTCCCCTTCCCAATCTTGACCTGTAAGAACATCCCCAATGTTGACCCTTGACCCCACTGTAAACTCCCATTATTGACTTGTATATATACTGTAACACTGTGAGGCTCTTTAGTCTTTGCCTGCCTCTACTTGATGTTGGTATTGACTCCCTGCAGGAGCACCTTGAAATACACCTCCAGAAACCTTTGATTCGCCTCGTGGTCTTTGTCTAGAAGAGTGTCGGCCTAAGCATCTCCGTCAACCCCATGAAAAAGAAATAACGCCTTTCACAGCACAAAAAAGTTAAAAGTAAAAATGTTGCCAGCAAGCTAGCTTTTATCAATGCCAACTGTACTGCTGTTGGTGGAAGGCATGTTTGTTGGCTTTCAGCTAGTTAGCTTGTTAGTTGTATACAAAAATGCCTTACTGCTGCTTTAAACTTAACCAATATCTTAGGCAATTAATCAGTGATACTCATAGATAGCCACAAAAAGCATATGTCCATACCTTTGTAGCAAGTTTGGACATGAATGGATTTTTCGCTTTCTTAGGGTTCTTCTTCTTCTTTGGCTGAAGTAGTTATAAAACAACATACATGTTCAGTATTCTGCTTGCATGTATTAAAATAAACAATAGTTCCACATGTAAAAGTATAAGGATGAGACAGAGACAGAAAGGAGAGAGAAAGCCAGTGAGGTTGAGGTCTTTTCATACCTTTGTGGATGGTGCTTCTTGTTCTGGTATATTTTCTTCTGTGGAGAGCACTCTCCTGTCTTCCAGGCCATCATCACTTTCATCCTATGAAAATGTTGCCAGTGGCAATATAGTGTTTCACGATTAATCTTTTATGGTTTATTGCGCAACAGATCTATAAATGTATCTATAAAATGTTACTCAGCCTGTGTAACCATCTTGTTAAAATGAGAATTTAAAAGATCATTTGGGCAAAATAAGTTACCTCCAGTGCTAACATGCAATGAGGGCCATATTAAAGCTAACTGATACATCTACACTGATGAAATGTTTTCAAACCCCTACAAATGATCCCTACCTTGGTTTCTACCTGTGGCATGGACAGATTCTTAGGCTTCTTTGCCTTCTTTGTGGTAGACTGAAAAACAAAAAAAGTACATGTTACGCATAAAGTTAAGCATAATGTTAAAGTTAGGGCCAAAGTGTTTAGAAGATACAATCAGTTGAAGCCTGGAAAGACTGAAAGAGAATATTGAGGGAACACAATACAGTAGTGGTAAAAATAAATAGATAAATGAATACACTTTGCAAAATACGTAATGTTCAGGAGTGTCTTCTGATTATATGGAGTTCACAGACATGATCTCACTTCGCTGGGTTGAAGTGCACTCAACGTGCTCAGTGTCACTCAGAGCAAAGGAGCCTTACCTGCACGCTTTCCTCCTCACCATCCTCCTTTTCCTCCTTTGAACCCTGTCTGGCCTCATCACAACACTCAGCACCATTGCCCTGCCAGGACGGAAATCAGATCATTAGATCTCACTGTCAACATACAGACCCCATCACTCTGAGGTGGCCTCTACCCTGATAAGCCTACTAGAACTGGTATACAATAACAACAGTCATGTTTTGGACCATTAGTTTATGCTATAATAACTACATACAGTATGAACAAAGGGCCCTGGGGAAATCAAATGTGGTCAGAACAAATATGTAATTATGACCATTGACTTAATTGTGGCAGATTCTTCCAACTGAAGGCTAGGATGTCTAGAGTTACTCTTTCAAGATTAATCTTTTGTTGATTTTCACACCAAATCTTTTGTAAGGGCTAGGCTCCCAGGGTCTGGTTTTTTTCCTGGATCTTTGGTTTCATGTAACCCTGTTATACCTGTTTGTCTTTACCTGGAGTACCTTAGTCTGTGCTTCCTTGAGCTCAATCTCTTTCATTCTTGCAGTCAGCTCCTGGAGTGAATGAAAACCACATCAAGGACAGCACACAATACACAAAAGGAAACAAGGGTCTATTAAAAACAGTCCCATGTGCTCTGGAGCCCAGGCTATTTTAGACTCACCTTCTCCTTAGGTTTGGGTGGAACCGGAGGAGGTTTGGCCATGCTCTTGTTCTCCCTCTGAGTCATTTTACCATTGACCTGACAAGGACAAAGCAGTTACATATTGTTCTCTGTTCGGCTAAGCAAAAATATTTAGACAGACAGACAGACAGACAGACAGACAGACAGACAAAAAGCTAACTATTGTAACATGTAGCAGATTAAACATGCTGATAGCTACCTGACTCTCCCCTGCTGTGGCTGTCCTCAGCTGGCTGGAAGATGCTGTGCTGCTCAGCTCCTGGTCAGAACAGAATCGGACACACAACCTAAGTGAGGTGGGTTCAGACTAGACCCAGATTACAGCTGGCCTGGGACCGGCTCCACACCGGATCAGCGCCGAATCCGGGCCTCGTCTATTCCACACGCAGCTACTGTTGTCTGAGCAAAGCCTCTCCCTCCTCCTCACAGGAAGGAGGTAGAGCTCAGAGCTGAGTGAAGTATGTGCCTTTTCAGTGGGACAGGGAGGGACTAAAGGGGTACAGGCTGCTCACTCTTTCCCTCTCCTTGGTCTAGGTTTGCATCAGTCCGATGGAGACACATACACCCTCTCTCACCCTGGATTACTGAGTCACTGAGCAGAAGTGAGTGAGGGAGCACCATCTACATGAACAACTTACCTTTTTCATCTCATTATGGTCTCGCTCTAGCTCATCTTCAGACTCCATCTCTGAGGTGAGTTTCTACAGACAATGATTGAGATTTATCAAATCATTATTACATCTTTCCCACTCCAGCATAGATCACTTATGCCTATCTCACACAATCAAACAGATAACAACACCAACAAAGTCACAAACCCTTCACCACTCCTCACCAGAGCTTCAGAATCCACCACTATTAACATTTCCTCCACAACCTCCACCGTCACTTATCTACAATATCCACAGCCCATCACCACATGATAACTAAAAGTACTTATTACTTTGGGAGCAGAGCGAAATGGGTTCAATTTCGTTAGGGCTCCAACCACAACGTTCTGATTTGGACAAAAATGGGATAACAGAGAAACATTTTTTTTAAAACAGACACACACACACACACAAACACACACTCATTTGTAAACATGCACAGACAATATAAACATTGTCACACCTGTTTGCGATGGGAGTGGTTGTCACTGCCAGCAGACACATCTTCATCGTCCCTTTCTGACTCTTTATCCTCCTTTAGATTATTATTCATGTAAATGGAGAACATAATCAATAATCATATAAGTATATAAGTAAGTATATAAGTAATAAGTAATTAACAAACTTAATGATGATTATGAACATGCAGTCATTTGATGTTTAATTGGTTTTTAATTTGAAATTAATTTGTAATTAGACCTTACTTTGGTAGCAGGACGAAATGGATTCAGCTTCGACATAGCTCCGACCAGCACATTCTAAAGGAGTTGAGTAAGTTAAATCAAAACACAACAACAAAGGCGCACACATCTTTTCAAACACCACACAAACGCCACACAAACATCACACAAACACCACACAAACGCCACACAAACATCACACAAACGCCACACAACCGCCACACAAACATCACACAAACGCCACACAAACGCCACACAATCATCACACAAACATCACACAAACATCACACAAACGCCACACAAACACCACACAAATTCACAAACCTGTTTGTGACCAGCGTGTCTGCCACTGTCTGCGATCTCCTCCGTCTCTGAATCTGAGCCCTTCTCCTTCAGAAGAGAGAGAAGTTAAATTAGGAGCCATTTCCATGTGACCACCAGATGACAAACATAGGTAGGACACAGAGAAAGACTGAATGTCCACCTGTTTGGGTTGTGAAATCTTAGCATCTGAAGATTTCTCCGTCCTCTCCCTGTCCTGTCAAACCCAACCAAAAATAACCAAATCCATGTAATCAAAACCTCTTATTTCATGGAAAAACCCAACATCGGAGACTTGAAAGGCTTCACAAAACGACGCTCAACAGAAACTGGCCTGCCCTTGGTGGGTTACCTGAGCCGTGGACTGAAATGGATTCCTCCGAATCTTTCCCATCATCCCAGTCTGTGTGTCAGAAATAGAGATAGCAGCATATAAACAGAGCAGGAATTTTGTATTATATGTTATTCACATTATAGCACATCAGACATTACATCATGGATAACTGCTGAATTTAGAGTACGTCATGACTTTTGATTGGCCGATCGTACCTTAGAGTTGCTGTTTTCTGAGAGACTGTCATTGCTAGCAGAGATATCACTCTGTTCACACAGGTTTTCCTATCAAAGATTAAAAAAAATATAGGGAGAGAAGGACTGAAAGTCAGCAATCAATCAATGTTTACAAACAGAAAGCAACGTCAGTCAGGCCTTGGATCAGTTTAGCCTCAGCTAGCTCACCTGTGATGCTGTGCGTTTATGATTTGGTTTTGGAGATCTTTTGAACATCCCGCTCAACATTCCAGGTTTCTCCTTAAAGACAGATGTTTTTAAAAACAATTACAAGGTCATGCAAACAGACTAACAGAAAAAAAGGATGTGAGAAGGAGGGGAAAGTAAGAAACACCAGTCAAGAGGCAAACATATACACACACACACACACACACACACACACACACACTCACTCACTCACTTTCTTTGTGCTACTCTCAGAGAGACTATCATTGCTGGCAGAAAGGTCTTTGTCAACAGACAGGGTGGCCTGTCAAAAAGAGGGCGATGTTAACATCATGTTAATCAGAAATAGAGAAAGCAGGATATAAACAGAGCGAGAATTGTGTATTATATGATATTCACATTATAGCACATCCAACATTACATCATGGATAGCTGCTGAATTTAGAGTACATCATGGCTTTTGATTGGCCAATCATACCTTAGGGTTGCTGTTTTCTGAGAGACTGTCGTTGCTAGCAGAGATATCACTCTGTTCACACAGGTTTTCCTATCAAAGATTAAAAAATTATTACAATCAAATCTGACATAGTTCAAATATGCCACTATAGGCTACAACTATACCAGGGTCTCCCAACCTTGGAGTTAGCAGAAATTGAAGTAATTGAAGAAAAAAAAAAACAACACACACAAACAATTTAAACTAAATGTATAAAAAGTAAATCATATTTACTGACCTTTGTGTATCTTAATTGACACAACGAGTCATGATCAGATATTCCAAAACTCAAACATAAGTACCGGTATGCTCAAAAATCAAAGTGACAAGAATTCGGCAAGAAAATGTAACGATTGAGGGAAAAAAATACACTAAAAAGTTGTCCTTGTTGAGAATGACGCCGGTCACGAGAGACTTGTGACATTCAAGTGGCGTCATGAACCAAAAAAGGTTGTGAACCATTGCACACTATACATTTGTCACGCAGACCATTAATGAGTGGAAATGCTCAAGGGGAGAAGGACTGAAAGTCAGCAATCAATCAATGTTTACAAACAGAAAGCAACATCAGTCAGGCCTTGGTTCAGTTTAGCCTCAACTAGCTCACCTGTGATGCTGTGCGTTTATGATTTGGTTTTGGAGATCTTTTGAACATCCCGCTCAACATTCCAGGTTTCTCCTTAAAGACAGACGTTTTTAAAAACAATTACAAGGTCATGCAAACAGACTAACAGAAAAAAAGGATGTGAGAAGGAGGGGAAAGTAAGAAACTCCAGTCAAGAGGCAAACATATACACACACACACACACACACACACACTCACTCACTCACTTTCTTTGTGCTACTCTCAGAGAGACTATCATTGCTGGCAGAAAGGTCTTTGTCAACAGACAGGGTGGCCTGTCAAAGAGAGGGCGATGTGAACATCATGTTAGTCCACACAGTATGGGAGGGGAAGGAAAAACACGCGAAACAGCAAAGACAAGAAACAAGAACACTAACCTGGGACATGGACATACCTCCAGGAGGCTTGGGAGATTTCCGGAACATTCCGCTTAACATTCCTCCTTTCTCCTGACAACAAAAGCCATACGCGGTCGTTTCACTGTACCTACATGCTCTGTTTCTTAACTCAACATGCCATACATTTCCTAACCTCTGTGAAAGAAGCCCAGGCTTACTTCAGTCAAGTTATGACTTAAGTTGCTAGATAAGAGGACTCACCTTGGGGTTGGTCTTGTCAGACAGACTGTCATTACTGGCAGATAGCTCGTGATCATCTCCAAGACTAACCTGTGTCACATTGCCATGATGTGATCAGTAAGAAACATCAATTTTTTTCTTTATGTCTTACACTGTGATGTACACACCTGTTGACCCATGCAGACTTACCTGTGTAGACAAACCATCGCCAGATGGCTTGGCAGCCTTCTTTAGGATTCCACTGAAGACACCCCCTTTCTCCTGGTGAACAAGAAAATGCACTGGGAAAATTAAAAAAAACATGGCTGAATTGGCTGGCTGAAGTGAGACACAAACTTACCTTGGTGTTGTTATTGGCATTGAGACTGTCATTGCTGGCCGAGAGCTTGTTTGGCAAACGGTCCTGGAATAAAAGTAACCTTTATCAGTGAGAAGAGTACGTTTTTTTTGTCTAAGACAGTTGGCAATGTTGTGCCGTGAAAGCTTTTCTTAAATGTCCGCAGGGTGGTCCATTTCAGACCACAGTACTACATAGTGCATAGCCTGGATGGTTAGTGAGCATGACAGGTGTGTTTATCTGTCCTTCACATATAACATAGGAATTATTTAAAGATGATACCAAAACTAGTTGCCTATGAAAGCTAACTTCAACAAGTGGCAAATTGTTGCATACTGCTGCTTTAATCGTTATAGCAACATGCATGCTCCGCTACTGACCCATCAATGGATGCTTCTAATGGTACTCACCTCTGCAGGTTTGGTGTTTTTCTTAAACATTCCACTAAACACCCCTGCTTTGTCCTGTCAGAAAGAACAATGGTCAGGTAGATTATAAACCACATTATTTAACATCCAATAGCTAATAATAATAATAATAATAATAATAATAAAAACACTTTGAACTACCTTCATGCCATTGTCAGAGAGATTATCATTGCTTTTTGAGAGATTGCCATTTTGTTCCTGTTATAAATGATCAAGCACATTGTACATATAAAACCATATCATAATTCACACAACACCACACTCATAATGCACTGATATTTTATTTAATATTGTATAATCTAAGAGAACGGCCTTCCCACCTGTGCAAGTCCTGAGCTTTCTGAGATTTTGGATGACCTTCTGAGAATCCCACTTAACCCACTATTTTTCTCCTGAGAAAAGAGTAAGAAAAAACATTTCGCTGTTTTTATTTCACCTACAAGTCACAAGTCTAAGACACGCCTTTCCCAGAGGACATTTGGGTCAAGCCGAAACACAGATCCTTCCCAAACGCTTAATATTCAGTTACGTTAAATGTGTGTCCGTGTCCCACCCTGTTCTTACCATATTTGTTCCTTCCTCACACTCCAAGTCCAGCGTCCATTCCTGAAGACAGATACATCAATATTAGTCTAAACACACACACACGTCTGTGATATCGACGACGGGCGAATTCAAACATTTTAGACAGGTTAGACAAGTTAAGAAACGTCAAACGTATCGCGTAAACGTGTTGCTTTGACTTACCATGTCAACTGCCTCTGGTAAATAAAATATGTACTATAAAGACTGTAAATAGATGGACAGTCTATCAGCATCAGACAAAGGTAGAATACAGAAAGATCACTTGTAGTGTGATCCTCCGTAATCGCAGTTCCTTACTCCCGGTGTTCAGCTCGCTGTTGACAAGTTTTTTCCTCTAAACCCCGCCCCCTGCCATTTATGTTCGGCAGCTCGTTCTTCCGTAAAGAAAGCGTGAAAACAGAACAGGTGAGCACGGCCAAGACGGGGGAAAACGGTGTTTAGTGGCCGTAGTAGGTCACCTGAGAGTGATATCACGCTGTTAATTAGGGCATATTTAGTAGGCCCATATTCCCATTACTTTTTAAAACGTCAGCATAGTCTACACTGTTTATTGCAACCCGTACAAACATTTTCTTATTACTCTGAAGGTAAATTTACTTAGGCCGACATGAATGTAGGTCTAGTACTATTGACTGGGTAGGCAGAACAG
The DNA here is from genome assembly GCF_900700415.2 of Clupea harengus. NCBI lineage: Eukaryota > Metazoa > Chordata > Actinopteri > Clupeiformes > Clupeidae > Clupea > Clupea harengus. Next base: position 15,769,670 of record NC_045173.1, on the reverse strand, counting down.
TAGCCAGAGTCAACTAGTGAGATAAGAGAGCTGTAAAATCATTAAGATAACAGGATACAATGGCATGAAACTGAATGGCAAAAGAGGGTCAAGTTTGTGTTAGAAAACGGTGCGATTTTGTGAAAATATGCCAGGCTTTATAGCATTTTCCTGTAAAAAAGGCTTCACATACCTCCACATTTCTCTCTTCACACCATACAACCTTTCCATGATAATACACTTTCTTTCACTTACACACATTACCTCACAGGCAACTGACTAGAGCAAGATCTTTCTACCTTCTGTAGACAACAGAGAAGCGTTTCTCTGTGATTTAGGCATTTATTATGTAATTTCAGTTTTAAAAAAAATTATTCATTCTTTTCCTGATATTAAATCTTATTTTTTCTTTAAATCATTGACTGTATCAACTGGTTTCATGGCCCTTGAGACCTCCATTATGTGCCTGTATTGCTTGTTGTTAGGGTGACCCTTTCTTCCCACTGCATGTCAGGTTTACAATCCACAGTGTGGATGGTCCCATGTCTCATGTCTTGCCAGGCTTCCTCTTAGTTTTGAAACAGGCATGACAGGCTTTGGCCACAGCCACTGGAAACATTTATTTATTATAGTTATGATTCACGACCAAGTTAATGGACTGAATTATCCTTAATAATGGTGTGCAACCATGGTGTGCAATCCGTGTGGTTTGGTTTTGATGTTGGTGTTTGGTATTGCCGTGATTCTGAATTGTAAATGAACATGTATGAATTGCTGTAACTATTAATTGTATCTGTTGGACTCTTTGTACAGTACAAAATTATGAAGAAAATAGACCCATTCCTGTCCTTGTGACTTCATTTCAACAGTGTCTTGCCAACTGTGTAATAACCCTTAGAAATGTGTTATGGGACTTGAATAAATACGACAAATGCCAGCACTGTTCTATTTCATGTAAAATTATTTGCCTTTTCAAAAGATGTTCAGGAATATTTTTTTCAGTTGTAGTTGATTGTAAGTCTTTACAATCTCAAGTACAGCAAGTCATTAGGTTAGATGTGAGATTATGCACTTACAGTCAATTGTGATTAATTAAATTATGACAATACAGATGGAAGTTTTTATTTCACCTCAAGAGGCGTTGTACATAGAAGGATATGGAAATGTCACTTCCCCTATAGAATCCTCCTGACACCCTGAGGAAAAAAGGTTTTGACATTCAGATTTTTGGGGAAAATTTAATTGTGGCTGAAAGAAACATGTTACAACATTTTTTTTTTCAAAAATTGTATTTATTTATTTATTATCATCTGTCCCTTGTAGTGGACATCGGGTCTTGCTTGATCACAAAATGTAATTAATTCTCGTATGGATTTCATGAACATTATCAACTAGTTAATTGAAGGAAACACATCTGAACACAGAAACATCATTTAAAAAAATAATATACAATATCATACACTAACAACACAAGGTAAAAACAATCATAAATGGTATAACAGGAAATAATTTTTTGCCTTTGACACACACAAAAACATGTTGCATTTAATGCACTTGACAAACGTTTTGCCTTTGCATCCTTCTCCCCTGCATCGTGAGGAGCACCGTGAGGAGCAAATTCCTCGTCATCACTGCTCATCTCTTCATCGCTGGCAACCTGTTGACCTCGACCATCCTGTGCCTGAGCAATCATCTGTTCAGCCAGCAGCAGCTTGATATCCAAATACTGCAGACTCTCCTTTTCTGGTTTCCCAGAGGCTTTGTGGTCTGTCCTGTACTGAATCCAGCTGTTTGTGACAGCCAGGTCAAAAAGATGCATGACAGTGCGGACTGTCCATTTCCTTGTGTTGTGCTACGTCCTCCTGGGGTCGTTGTTTACCCTTGTACCCTAGGGGTCGTTGTTTACCCTTGTACCTATTTTGTTGCTTTGCCTATTTGTTTTGCTTGTGTGCAGGTGTGGCCTGTCAGCCAGGGCGGAGCCCAATACGTCTTAAGGCCGGGGTGGCCGTCCAGAAGTCTCACTCTACTGCGTGCCGTCACGCTATCCGGGCCTGTTCTTCGTTGTCCTATTTTTGTCCTTAAAATTCTCTTATGTTCTATATCGCTTTTTGTTAATAAAACCCCCTAGACACAAGCCCCACTTGACTTCTCGTAATTTGTTGCCGATCAGAGCTGGTTCGTAACATGTGGCTTGACATGGGATAGAAACTGATCATGCGGTCGCACAAATCAACCCATCTTATATGGCACTTCTCTTTTGCTGACCATCTTATGCAGCTATCCTGGGGCTCTATCCCATGGACATTGGAGGCCATCAGGACCGCCTTATTGTCCTGCCACTTTGTTACAGCAACCTATGATTTTCTGACCAGCATCTAAGATGCACCTCTTCCTTGCTTTTGCATTTTTTTTGTCATCTGACATCTTAACTTTGCAAATAGCAGGAACTCTATTTTTCATGATGGTCCCTGTACCCAGGAGACCATTTGCGTGAAAGTTATGTAAAAGGTGAAATACCGGTCAAAGTACAGGTGAGTCCCTTTGGACAGAGATTGTGCCTCCGAGCAACTGCATTCCCTCCAATTACATTTACATTTACATTTACATTTAGTCATATAGCAGACGCTTTTGTCCAAAGCGACGTACAAGGGAGAGAACAGTCAAGCTAAGAGCAATAAAAAACATGGTGTAACAATAAATACTACTTTACATAAGAATTAGAAAAACGACCTAGAAAGGAAAAAGAAGTGCAGGAATGTAACTGCTGGAGTGCAAGTTAAGCGCTAGTCAAGGTGCCAGTTAGGAAGGGAGGTGCTCTCTGAAGAGTTGGGTCTTCAAAGGCTTCTTGAAGGTAAAGAGGGACGCCCCTGCTCTGGTAGTACTAGGCAGTTCGTTCCACCAACGTGGAACTACAAATGAGAATAGTCTGGATTGCCGTGCTTGCACAGACGGCAGTGCCAAACGACGCTCACTAGACGAACGCAGCGTCCTGGGTGTAACATTTGCCCTTACAAGAGCATTTAGGTAGGTGGGAGCAGAACCAGCAAGCACTCTTTAGGCAAGCATAAGTGACTTGAACTTAATGCGAGCAGCTACCGGCAGCCAGTGGAGCTCAATGAGTAGCGGGGTGACGTGTGCCCTTTTCGGTTGGTTGAACACCAGACGCGCCGTATTGTTTAAACTTTAAAGTTATCAGAGGGCCTCCAGTCTTGGTGGTTGTGGCCAGCATTATCCAGAAATGTATTCTCCTCCACAACAGGATTGAAACTGAATCGATAAAGAAAGGAGATCTATAGTTTAATGTATTATACTATACATATATATAAATAAATACATCACATACAAATCAACAGGGTCAATACTTTACCAAATCAATTTCTAACTGACTGTGTGTGTGGGTGTGTGTGTGTGTGTGTGTGTGTGTGTCTGCTGACAGCTCTAAGTCTAAGACTCCCCTGCATCAATTCTTAGTAAAATCTTTTCTGCCTCACTCAGTCCTCTGCTTCCTGACGTATGGGAACAGAGAACACTAAATACAAGTTGTGTTTTCAAAGGGTTAAAATGACTGTACATTTCTGAAATCTTCCTAAATTGTACACTGCCCAAAAAAAGGTAAGGAACAATCAGGGTATGTTAATCAGTTTCAGCTGCATTGGTGTTGATGGAATTAACAGCAGGTGCACTAGAGGGGCAACAATGGGACAACCCCCAAAACAGGATTGGTTTTGCATGTGGAGGCCATTTCAAGTTTCTCCCTCTTGATCTCTTTGACTGATTTTCCACTAGTGTTGGCTTTAGCTAGAGTTATTATCACTACTGGGAGCATGAGGCGATTTCTTAACCCTACAGAAGTTGCACAGATTATCCAACTCCTCCAGGATGGCACATCCACGTGTGCTGTTGCAAGGAGATTTGATGTGTTTCCCAGCACAATCTCCAGAACATGGAGGAGATTCCAGGAGACAGGCAGTTACTCTAGGAGAGCTGGACAGGGCCGAAGAAGGTCCTCAACCCATCAGCGGGACCGATATCTGCTGCTTTGTGCAAGGAGGAACAGGTTGAGCACTGCCCGAGCCCTACAGAATGACCTCCAGCAGGCCACTGGTGTGAATGTCTCTGCCCAAACAATCAGAAACAGACTTCATGAGGGTGGCCTCAGGGCACAACGTCCTGTAGTGTGCCCTGTGCTCACTGCCCAGCACCGTGGAGCTCGATTGGCATTTGCTATAGAGCACCAGAATTGGCATTTTGGCAAAATGGACTAGCCTGCCACATAATTTTTTCACTTTGATTTTCGGGGTGTCTATAAAATGAAGCCCTCTGTAGGCTGAAAACCTTTATTTCCATCAAAAGATGTGACATTCTTTCGTTCCTAAGACATTAAACTGTCCATATCAGTATAGATATCCAACCTAATTTTTTTTCACATTGAGATCTGATGTGTTTTCAAAGTGTTCCTTTAATTTTTTTGAGCAGTGTAGTTAAGACTCTCATATTGAAGAAACAATTTGATTATTAGCAAAAGAAACATAATGTCTGCAAAAAATTGGTCACTTGCCTCCATAAAATGTGGATGGTAAAATTGCTGGCATTTTGAAAAGAAAGTCCATGTGCTCTGTTGGCCACACCCCCACAATTGTGACCTCACTAGAAAGCCCAGGATGTCCTCTTCACTGTACAGTAGGACTCAAATAGATTGCATTGATGATGCTTAACTTAAAGTCCTCAGACTCATGTCCTCCACAGAGGACAAAAATGAATGGCCGGGTCTTAGGAAAATGAGGCACCTCTGATTCACCAGGCATAGAGGAGGAAGCCACTGAAAGTGCTGCAACTGTTCCTGTCAGTGTATACGGCCCTGTCAGCATACATCTGCATGTAGCCTACACTTTGTCTGAGGGTTCCAACAGGAGAGTGACAGAGTTAGACGGTGTGTCTTCTGTGTCCTCTCCAGGTGCAATATCCGACGCTGAGACCACCATTTCCCCGTTCTTCATCAACTTTGCGTCAAGTTCATCAACTGAGGCGTTTTTCCAGGGGTTGAAAATGACAAAGGTGAAAAAGTAGACCCCTTTCACGGGTGCTGTGAACGTGACCGACAGAAATACCCACATTCATTTTATGTTATAATTCTTTTTCAATGAAAAATCATCCCAAACTACTACTATGGTGCAAACACAGCTTAGTTCTTTCAATATGCTACCTTAAGATTTTTTTATTATTATTATTATTTTTTTTTTTAAAGATTCAACTTTATTGTCATTTCGTACAAGTACTGAGACAACGAAATGCAGTTTAGCATCCAACCAGAAGTGCAAAATAGCAAAAAAGTGCAGAGTATGTGCACATGTAAAGTGGAGTAAGTGAATAAATAAATATGTATGTACAGTAAGAAATAGATATGCAGTGCAAATGTGTGTGGCAGTCAAGCCAGGGGGAGGTACAGTCACAGGGGGAGGTGTGTGTGGGGGTGGGGGGGGCTATCACCGTGGTGCAGAGTTCAACAGGGTGACCGCCGCAGGGATGAAGCTGTTCCTGAACCTGCTGGTCCGGGAACGGAGGACCCTGTAGCGCCTCCCAGAGGGGAGGAGGGCAAACAGTCTGTGGCTGGGATGTGAGCTGTCCTTGGCGATGCTGCACGCCCTCCGCAGACATCTCTTGCTCTGGACAGCCTCAATGGTGGGGAGTGAGGAACCTGTGATGCGTTGGGCAGTTTTCACCACCCTCTGCAGTCTTTTTCGGTCGGCAACAGAGCAGCTGCCATACCATACTGAGATGCAGTTTGTAAGGATGCTCTCGATGGTACAGCGGTAGAAATTCTCCAGAATCTGAGGAGACAGATGGGCCTTCTTCAGTCTCCTCAGGAAAAAGAGACGCTGGTGTGCCTTCTTGACTTGGGATGAGGTGTTGAGGGTCCAAGAGAGGTCCTCAGAGATGTGGACACCCAGGAACTTGAAGCTGGTGACACGCTCAACCTCCATCCCGTTGATATGGATGGATAATCAAGTCTATCAAGATTTCCTAAAAAACAGTGATTACCTATATTTGGATCGTAGGCACTTCCGACATTTATAATGACATTCTCATATTTTACTACTATAAACCACTACATTTAGAGTTTAGTTCCTTCAAAACTATTTCAAAAGTGATACCTGTATTTGGATCGTAGGTGCTTCTGAATAGTTATGTCATTCTCATATTTTAATCCGTTGACAAAGGTTTAATGACTTCATGTTCTTTCTTAGTCTGTAGTGTGGCGGTGAATGCCACTTGGGCGCAGCAAAGAACAGAAATGAACTAGAAAATGCATTTCCTGAAGGAAATACCAGTGTAAGAAGGAAAGAAGCAAGGAAAGAAGAGTGGAAGAAGGAAAGAAGAAAAGAAAGAAGAGTGAAGAAAGGAAAAAAGAGAGGAAGAAGGAAAGTAGAAAAGAAAGAAGAGTGAAAGAAGGAAAGAAGAGTGGAAGAAGGAAAGAAGAATGGAAAGAAGAGTGGAAGAAGGAAAGAAGAAAGGAAAGAAGAGTGAACAAGAGTGGCTATGGATAAAGAGATATATAGTGAAGAGGGAAAATATTGAAAGAAGGAGAGAAATGGAGTGAAGCAGAGAGATGGAGTGTGAGAGAAAGTAGACTGAGAGAGATAAAGAGAAAGATGGAGAGATGGAGAGAAAAAAAGGTAGAGTATGGAAGGTGTCTCTTAATATTCCTAGTTATACAGTTGAATGGAGAGGGACAGAGAGAGAAGAGGAGCCTTGGAACCTTGGCGCAGGTGTCAGTGAAGCACAGGTGCAAGCCAGTTTAATGACCCTATTATGATGTCATAATGGCCCAATGTAAGTCAATGGGAAAATTTGTATTAGTTTTTCTTTAATATCTTAAAAAGTGTAAAGTTTAGAAAAGTGAAAAATACATAGCATAAGTGTCCTTTATAAGACCTAAGTGCCAAAGTTTGAACGAAGTTTCTAAGTTAAGCGGTTCGAGCTGAATTAAGCGCAGAAGTTGGTAAAAAGAATAACTAGAAAATGCATTTCCTGAAGGAAATACCAGTGCATGAAATGCAAAAGTTAAGAAAGGAAGAAGAAAAGAAAGAAGAGTGAAATAAGGAAAGAAGAAAGGAAAGAAGAGTAAAAGAAGGAAAGAAAAGAGGAAGAAGGAAAGAAGAAAGGAAAGAAGTGTGAAGAAAGGAAAGAAGAGTGGAAGAAGGAAAGAAGAGTGAAGAAAGGAAAGAAGAAAAGAAAGAAGAGTGAAAGAAGGAAAGAAGAAAGGAAAGAAGAGTGAAGAAAGGAAAGAAGAGTGGAAGAAGAAAAGAAAGAAGGAAAGAAGAAAGGAAAGTAGAGTAAAAGAAGGAAAGAAGAGTGAAGAAAGAAAAGAAGAGTAGAAGAAGGAAAGAAGAGTGGAAGAAAGAAAGAATAAAGGAAAGAATAGTGAAGAAAGGAAAGAAGAAAAGAAAGAAGAGTGAAAGAAGGAAAGAAGAAAGGAAAGAAGAATGAAGAAAGGAAAGAAGAGTGGAAGAAGAAAAGAAAGAAGGAAAGAAGAAAGGAAAGTAGAGTAAAAGAAGGAAAGAAGAGTGAAGAAAGAAAAGAAGAGTAGAAGAAGGAAAGAAGAGTGGAAGAAGGAAAGAAGAAAGGAAAGGAGAGTGGAAGAAGGAAAGAAGAGTGGAAGAACGAAAGAAGAAGAGTGGAAGAAAGGAAAGAATAATATTCCTAGTTATACAGTTGAATGGAGAGGGACAGAGAGAAGAGGAGCCTTGGAACCTTGGCGCAGGTGTCAGTGAAGCACAGGTGCAAGCCAGTTTAAAGACCCTATTATGATGTCATAATGGCCCAATGTAAGTCAATGGGAGAAATTGTATTAGTTTTTATTTAATATTTTAAAAAGTATAAAGTTTAGAAAAATGAAAAATACATAGCATAAGTGTCCTTTACAAGACCTACGCAGCAAAGTTTGAACAAAGTTTCTAAGTTAAGCGGTTCAAGCTGAATAAAGCGCAGAAGTTTGGTACAAAGAATAATAACTAGAAAATGCATTTCCTGAAGGAAATACCAGTGCATGAAATGCAAAAGTTAAGAAAGGAAGAAGAAAAGAAAGAAGAGTTAAAGAAGGAAAGAAGAAAGGAAAGAAGAAAGGAAAGAAGAGAGGAAGAAGGAAAGAAGAGTGGAAGAAGGAAAGAAGAAAGGAAAGAAGAGTGAAGAAAGGAAAGAAGAGTGGAAGAAGGAAAGAAGAGTGGAAGAAGGAAAGAATAAAGAAAAGAAGAGTGAAGAAAGGAAAGAAGAAAAGAAAGAAGAGTGAAAGAAGAAAGGAAAGAAGAGTGGAAGAAGGAAAGAAGAGTGAAGAAAGAAAAGAAGAGTGGAAGAAGGAAAGAAGAAAGAAAAGAAGAGTGGAAGAAGGAAAGAATAAAGAAAAGAAGAGTGAAGAAAGGAAAGAAGAAAAGAAAGAAGAGTGAAAGAAGGAAAGAAGAAAGGAAAGAAGAGTGAAGAAAGGAAAGAAGAGTGGAAGAAGAAAAGAAAGAAGGAAAGAAGAAAGGAAAGGAGAGTAAAAGAAGGAAAGAAGAGTGGAAGAAGGATAGAAGAGTGGAAGAAGGAAAGAAGAGTGAAGAAAGAAAAGATGAGTAGAAGAAGGAAAGAAGAGTGGAAGAAGGAAAGAAGAAAGGAAAGGAGAGTGGAAGAAGGAAAGAAGAAGGAAAGAAGAAAAGAAAGAAGAGTGAAGAAAGAAAAGAAGAGTGGAAGAAGGAAAGAAGAAAAAAAAGAAAAGTGAAAGAAGGAAAGAAGAGTGAAAGAAGGAAAAAAGAGTGGAAGAAGGAAAGAAGAAAAGAAAGAAGAGTGAAAGAAGGAAAGAAGAGTGGAAGAAGAGTGGAAGAAGGAAAGAAGAAAAGAAAGAAGAAAGAAAGAAGGAAAGAAGAGTGGAAGAAGGAAAGAAGAGTGGAAGAAGAGTGAAGAAAGAAAAGAAGAGTAGAAGAAGGAAAGAAGAGTGGAAGAAGGAAAGAAGAGTGAAGAAAGAAAAGAAGAGTAGAAGAAGGAAAGAAGAGTGGAAGAAGGAAAGAAGAAAGGAAAGAAGAGTGAAGAAAGGAAAGAAGAAAAGAAAGAAGAAGGAAAGAAGAGTGAAGAAAGAAAAGAAGAGTAGAAGAAAGAAAGAAGAGTGGAAGAAGGAAAGAAGAGTGAAGAAAGAAAAGAAGAGTAGAAGAAGGAAAGAAGAGTGGAAGAAGGAAAGAAGAAAGGAAAGGAGAGTGGAAGAAGGAAAGAAGAGTGGAAGAAGGAAAGAAGAAGAGTGGAAGAAGGAAAGAATAATATTCCTAGTTATACAGTTGAATGGAGAGGGACAGAGAGAAGAGGAGCCTTGGAACCTTGGCGCAGGTGTCAGTGAAGCACAGGTGCAAGCCAGTTTAAAGACTCTATTATGATGTCATAATGGCCCAATGTAAGTCAATGGGAGAAATTGTATTAGTTTTTATTTAATATTTTAAAAAGTATAAAGTTTAGAAAAATGAAAAATACATAGCATAAGTGTCCTTTACAAGACCTACGCAGCAAAGTTTGAACAAAGTTTCTAAGTTAAGCGGTTCGAGCTGAATTAAGCGCAGAAGTTCGGTACAAAGAATAATAATAACTAGAAAATGCATTTCCTGAAGGAAATACCAGTGCATGAAATGCTAAAGTTAAGAAAGGAAGAAGAAAAGAAAGAAGAGTGAAAGAAGGAAAGAAGAAAGGAAAGAAGAAAGGAAAGAAGAAAGGAAAGAAGGAAAGAAGAGAGGAAGAAGGAAAGAAGAGTGGAAAGAAGGAAAGAAGAAAGGAAAGAAGAGTGAAGAAAGGAAAGAAGAGTGGAAGAAGGAAAGAAGAGTGGAAGAAGGAAAGAATAAAGAAAAGAAGAGTGAAGAAAGGAAAGAAGAAAAGAAAGAAGAGTGAAAGAAGGAAAGAAGAAAGGAAAGAAGAGTGGAAGAAGGAAAGAAGAGTGAAGAAAGAAAAGAAGAGTGGAAGAAGGAAAGAAGAAAGAAAAGAAGAGTGAAAGAAGGAAAGAAGAAAGGAAAGAAGAGTGAAGAAAGGAAAGAAGAGTGGAAGAAGAAAAGAAAGAAGGAAAGAAGAAAGGAAAGAAGAGTAAAAGAAGGAAAGAAGAGTGGAAAAAGGATAGAAGAGTGGAAGAAGGAAAGAAGAGTGAAGAAAGAAAAGAAGAGTAGAAGAAGGAAAGAAGAGTGGAAGAAGGAAAGAAGAAAGGAAGGAGAGTGGAAGAAGGAAAGAAGAGTGGAAGAACGAAGAAGAAGAGTGGAAGAAGGAAAGAATAATATTCCTAGTTATACAGTTGAATGGAGAGGGACAGAGAGAAGAGGAGCCTTGGAACCTTGGCGCAGGTGTCAGTGAAGCACAGGTGCAAGCCAGTTTAAAGACCCTATTATGATGTCATAATGGCCCAATGTAAGTCAATGGGAGAAATTGTATTAGTTTTTATTTAATATTTTAAAAAGTATAAAGTTTAGAAAAATGAAAAATACATAGCATAAGTGTCCTTTACAAGACCTACGCAGCAAAGTTTGAACAAAGTTTCTAAGTTAAGCGGTTCAAGCTGAATAAAGCGCAGAAGTTTGGTACAAAGAATAATAATAAGAAGAACTAGAAAATGCATTTCCTGAAGGAAATACCAGTGCATGAAATGCTAAAGTTAAGAAAGGAAGAAGAAAAGAAAGAAGAGTGAAAGAAGGAAAGAAGAAAGGAAAGAAGAAAGGAAAGAAGGAAAGAAGAGAGGAAGAAGGAAAGAAGAGTGGAAGAAGGAAAGAAGAAAGGAAAGAAGAGTGAAGAAAGGAAAGAAGAGTGGAAGAAGGAAAGAAGAGTGGAAGAAGGAAAGAATAAAGAAAAGAAGAGTGAAGAAAGGAAAGAAGAAAAGAAAGAAGAGTGAAAGAAGAAAGGAAAGAAGAGTGGAAGAAGGAAAGAAGAGTGAAGAAAGAAAAGAAGAGTGGAAGAAGGAAAGAAGAAAGAAAAGAAGAGTGGAAGAAGGAAAGAATAAAGAAAAGAAGAGTGAAGAAAGGAAAGAAGAAAAGAAAGAAGAGTGAAAGAAGGAAAGAAGAAAGGAAAGAAGAGTGAAGAAAGGAAAGAAGAGTGGAAGAAGAAAAGAAAGAAGGAAAGAAGAAAGGAAAGAAGAGTAAAAGAAGGAAAGAAGAGTGGAAGAAGGATAGAAGAGTGGAAGAAGGAAAGAAGAGTGAAGAAAGAAAAGAAGAGTAGAAGAAGGAAAGAAGAGTGGAAGAAGGAAAGAAGAAAGGAAAGGAGAGTGGAAGAAGTAAAGAAGAAGGAAAGAAGAAAAGAAAGAAGAGTGAAGAAAGAAAAGAAGAGTGAAGAAGGAAAGAAGAAAAAAAAAGAAAAGTGAAAGAAGGAAAGAAGAGTGAAAGAAGGAAAAAAGAGTGGAAGAAGGAAAGAAAGAAGAGTGAAAGAAGGAAAGAAGAGTGAAAGGAGGAAAGAGTGGAAGAAGGAAAGAAGAGTGAAAGGAAAGAAGAGTGGAAGAAGGAAAGAAGCGTAAAAGAAGGAAAGACGAGTGGAAGAAGGAAAGAAAGAAGAGTGGAAGAAGGAAAGAAGAAAAGAAAGAAGAGTGGAAGAAAGAAAGAAGAGTAGAAGAAGGAAAGAAGAAAAGAAAAAAAGAGTGAAGAAAAGAAGAAAGGAAAGAAGTGGAAGAAGGAAAGAAGAGTGGAAGAAGGAAAGAAGAAAGGAAAGAAGAGTGAAGAAAGGAAAGAAGAGTGGAAGAAGGAAAGAAGAAAGGAAAAAAGAGTGAAGAAAGGAAAGAAAAGTGGAAGAAGGAAAGAAGAAAGGAAAGAAGAGTGAAAGAAGGAAAGAAGAAAGGAAAGAAGAGTGGAAGAAAGGAAAGAAGAAAGGAAAGAAGAGTGAAGAAAGGAAAGAAGAGTGAAAGAAGGAAAGAAGTGGAAGAAGGAAAGAAAAAAGAAAGAAGAGTGGAAGAAGGAAAGAAGAAAGGAAAGAAGAGTGAAAGAAGGAAAGAAGAAAGGAAAGAAGAGTGAAAGAAGGAAAGAAGAAAGGAAAGAAGAGTGGAAGAAAGGAAAGAAGAAAGGAAAGAAGAGTGAAGAAAGGAAAGAAGAGTGGAAGAAGGAAAGAAGAAGAGTGGAAGAAGGAAAGAATAATATTCCTAGTTATACAGTTGAATTGAGAGGGACAGAGAGAGAAGAGGAGCCTTGGAACCTTGGCGCAGGTGTCAGTGAAGCACAGGTGCAAGCCAGTTTAATGACCCTATTATGATGTCATAATGGCCCAATGTAAGTCAATGGGAGAAATTGTATTAGTTTTTCTTTAATATTTTAAAAAGTATAAAGTTTAGAAAAATGAAAAATACATAGCATAAGTGTCCTTTACAAGACCTACGCAGCAAAGTTTGAACAAAGTTTCTAAGTAAAGCGGTTCGAGCTGAATTAAGCGCAGAAGTTCGGTACAAAGAATAATAACTAGAAAATGCATTTCCTGAAGGAAATACCAGTGCATGAAATGCAAAAGTTAAGAAAGGAAGAAGAAAAGAAAGAAGAGTGAAAGAAGGAAAGAAGAAAGGAAAGAAGAGTAAAAGAAGGAAAGAAGAGTGGAAGAAGGAAAGAAGAGTGGAAGAAGGAAAGAATAAAGGAAAGAAGAGTGAAGAAAGGAAAGAAGAAAAGAAAGAAGAGTGAAAGATCAAAGGAAAGAACTGAAGAAAGAAAAAAAGAGTGAAAGAAGAAAAGAAGAGTGGAAGAAGGAAAGAAGAAAGGAAAGAAGAGTGGAAGAAGGAAAGAAGAGTGAAGAAAGAATAGAAGAGTAGAAGAAGGAAAGAAGAGTGGAAGAAGGAAAGAAGAAAGGAAAGGAGAGTGGAAGAAGTAAAGAAGAAAAGAAAGAAGTGAAAGAAGGAAAGAAGAAAGGAAAGAAGAGTGAAAGAAGGAAAGAAGAAAGGAAAGGAGAGTGAAGAAAGGAAAGAAGAGTGAAAGAAGGAAAGAAGAGTGGAAGAATGAAAGAAGAAAAGAAAGAAGAGTGAAAGAAGGAAAGAAGAAAGGAAGAAGAGTGAAGAAAGAAAAGAAGAGTAGAAGAAGGAAAGAAGAGTGGAAGAAGGAAAGAAGAAAGGAAAGGAGAGTGGAAGAAGGAAAGAAGAGTGGAAGAAGGAAAGAAGAAGAGTGGAAGAAGGAAAGAATAATATTCCTAGTTATACAGTTGAATGGAGAGGGACAGAGAGAAGAGGAGCCTTGGAACCTTGGCGCAGGTGTCAGTGAAGCACAGGTGCAAGCCAGTTTAAAGACCCTATTATGATGTCATAATGGCCCAATGTAAGTCAATGGGAGAAATTGTATTAGTTTTTATTTAATATTTTAAAAAGTATAAAGTTTAGAAAAATGAAAAATACATAGCATAAGTGTCCTTTACAAGACCTACGCAGCAAAGTTTGAACAAAGTTTCTAAGTTAAGCGGTTCGAGCTGAATTAAGCGCAGAAGTTCGGTACAAAGAATAATAATAATAAGAAGAATAAGAAGCCTAGGAATAACAATACAGGGCATTTCATGCACTGTAATAAGAAGAATAAGAAGCCTAGGAATAACAATACAGGGCATTTCATGCACTGTAATAAGAAGAATAAGAAACGAAGGAATAACAATACAGGGCATTTCATGCACTGTAACTAGAAAATGCATTTCCTGAAGGAAATACCAGTGCATGAAATGCAAAAGTTAAGAAAGGAAGAAGAAAAGAAAGAAGAGTGAAAGAAGGAAAGAAGAGTGGAAGAAGGAAAGAAGAAAAGAAAGAAGAAATGAAAGAAGAGTGAAGCTAGGAAAGAAGAGTGGAAGAAGGAAAGAAGAAAAGAAAGAAGGGAAAGAAGAAAGGAAAGAAGAGTGGAAGAAGGAAAGAAGAGTGGAAGAAGGAAAGAAGAAAGGAAAGAAGAGTGGAAGAAGGGAAGAAGAGTGGAAGAAGGAAAGAAGAAAGGAACGAAGAGTGAAGAAGAGTGGAAGACAGAAAGAAGAAAGGAATGAAGAGTGAACAAGAGTGGCTCTGGATAAAGAGATAGAGAGAGAGTGAAGAGGGAAAATATTGAAAGGAGAGAAAATGGAGTGAATCAGAGAGATGGAGTGTGAGAGAAAGTAGAGTGAGAAGGGATAGAGAGAAAAAAAGTAGAGTATGGAATGTGTCTCTTAATATTCCTAGTTATACAGTTGAATGGAGAGGGACAGAGAGAAGAGGAGCCTTGGAACCTTGGCGCAGGTGTCAGTGAAGCACAGGTGCAAGCCAGTTTAATGACCCTATTATGATGTCATAATGGCCCAATGTAAGTCAATGGGAAAATTTGTATTCGTTTTTCTTTAATATCTTAAAAAGTATAAAGTTTAGAAAAATGAAAAATACATAGCATAAGTGTCCTTTACAAGACATACTCGCCAAAGTTTGAACGGAGTTTCCAAGTTAAGCGGTTCGAGCTGAATTAAGTGCAGAAGTCGGTACAAAGAATAATAAGAAGTAGAAGAACTAGAAAATGCATTTCCGGAAGGAAATACCAGTGCATGAAATGCAAAAGTTAAGAAAGGAAGAAGAAAAGAAAGAAGAGAGAAAGAAGGAAAGAAGAGTGGAAGAAGGAAAGAAGAAAAGAAAGAAGAAAGGAAAGAAGAGTGAAGCTAGGGAAGAAGAGTGGAAGAAGGAAAGAAGAAAAGAAAGAAGGGAAAGAAGAGTGGAAGAAGCAAAGAAAAAAGAAAGAAGAGTGAAAGAAGGAAAGAAGAGTGGAAGAAGGAAAGAAGAGTGGAAGAAGGGAAGAAGAGTGGAAGAAGGAAAGAAGAGAGAGTGAAGAGGGAAAATATTGAAAGAAGGAGAGAAAATGGAGTGAAGCAGAGAGATGGAGTGTGAGAGAAAGTAGAGTGAGAAAAAAAGGTAGAGTATGGAAGGTGTCTCTTAATATTCCTAGTTATACAGTTGAATGGAGAGGGACAGAGAGAGAAGAGGAGCCTTGGAACCTTGGCGCAGGTGTCAGTGAAGCACAGGTGCAAGCCAGTTTAATGACCCTATTATGATGTCATAATGGCCCAATGTAAGTCAATGGGAAAATTTGTATTCGTTTTTCTTTAATATTTTAAAAAGTATAAAGTTTAGAAAAATGAAAAATACATAGCATAAGTGTCCTTTACAAGACCTACGCGCCAAAGTTTGAACGGAGTTTCTAAGTTAAGCGGTTCGAGCTGAATTAAGTGCAGAAGTCGGTACAAAGAATAATAAGAAGTAGAAGAACTAGAAAATGCATTTCCTGAAGGAAATACCAGTGCATGAAATGCAAAAGTTAAGAAAGGAAGAAAAAAAAAGAAGAGTGAAAGAAGGAAAGAAGAGTGGAAGAAGAGTAAAAGAAGGAAAGAAGTGAGGAAGAAGGAAAGAAGAGTGGAAGAAGGAAAGAAGAAAGGAAAGAAGAGTGAAGAAAGGAAAGAAGAGTGGAAGAAGGAAAGAAGAGTGGAAGAAGGAAAGAAGAAAGGAAAGAAGAGTGAAGAAAGGAAAGAAGAAAAAGAAAGAAGAGTGAAAGAAGGAAAGAAGAAAGGAAAGAAGAGTGAAGAAAGAAAAGAAGAGTGGAAGAAGAAAAGAAAGAAGGAAAGAAGAAAGGAAAGTAGAGTAAAAGAAGGAAAGAAGAGTGGAAGAAGGAAAGAAGAGTGAAGAAAGAAAAGAAGAGTAGAAGAAGGAAAGAAGAGTGGAAGAAGGAAAGAAGAAAGGAAAGGAGAGTGGAAGAAGGAAAGAAGAGTGGAAGAAGGAAAGAAGAAGAGTGGAAGAAGGAAAGAATAATATTCCTAGTTATACAGTTGAATGGAGAGGGACAGAGAGAAGAGGAGCCTTGGAACCTTGGCGCAGGTGTCAGTGAAGCACAGGTGCAAGCCAGTTTAAAGACCCTATTATGATGTCATAATGGCCCAATGTAAGTCAATGGGAGAAATTGTATTAGTTTTTCTTTAATATTTTAAAAAGTATAAAGTTTAGAAAAATGAAAAATACATAGCATAAGTGTCCTTTACAAGACCTATGCAGCAAAGTTTGAACAAAGTTTCTAAGTTAAGCGGTTCAAGCTGAATTAAGCGCAGAAGTCGGTAAAGAGAATAATAAGAAGAAGATGAAGAATAAGAAGCCTAGGAATAACAATACAGGGCATTTCATGCACTGTAATAAGAAACGAAGGAATAACAATACAGGGCATTTCATGCACTGTAATAAGAAACGAAGGAATAACAATACAGGGCATTTCATGCACTGTAATAAGAAGTATAAGAAGCCTAGGAATAACAATACAGGGCATTTCATGCACTGTAACTAGAAAATGCATTTCCTGAAGGAAATACCAGTGCATGAAATGCAAAAGTTAAGAAAGGAAGAAGAAAAGAAAGAAGAGTGAAAGAAGGAAAGAAGAGTGGAAGGAAAGAAGAAAAGAAAGAAGAGTGAAAGAAGGAAAGAAGAGTGGAAAAAGGAAAGAAGAAAAGAAAGAAGAGTGAAGAAAGGAAAGAAGAGTAGAAGAAGGAAAGAAGAAAAGAAAGAAGGGAAAGAAGAAAGGAAAGAAGAGTGGAAGAAGGAAAGAAAAAAGAAAGAAGAGTGGAAGAAGGAAAGAAGAGTGGAAGAAGGAAAGAAGAAAGAAAAGAAGAGTGAAGAAGGAAAGAAGGAAAGAAGAGAGAGTGGAGGGAAAATATTGAAAGAAGGAGAGAAAATGGAGTGAAGCAGAGAGATGGAGTGTGAGAGAAAGTAGAGTGAGAGGGATAGAGAGAAAGATAGAGAGAAAAAAAAGTAGAGAATGGAAGGTGTCTCTTAATATTCCTAGTTATACAGTTGAATGGAGAGGGACAGAGAGAAGAGGAGCCTTGGAACCTTGGCGCAGGTGTCAGTGAAGCACAGGTGCAAGCCAATTTAAAGACCCTATTATGATGTCATAATGGCCCAATGTATGTCAATGGGAGAAATTGTATTAGTTTTTCTTTAATATTTTAAAAAGTATAAAGTTTAGAAAAATGAAAAATACATAGCATAAGTGTCCTTAACAAGACCTATGCAGCAAAGTTTGAACGAAGTTTCTACGTTAAGCGGTTCAAGCTGAATTAAGCGCAGAAGTCGGTAAGAAGAAGAAGAAGAAGAAGAAGAAGAAGAAGTATAAGAAGCCTAGGAATAACAATACAGGGCATTTCATGCACTGTAATTACACAGTAAATACTATTAAACATGTTACAATTAAAACAGAAACTGTGACAGCAATTTCTTATAGGTTAATTTCTTATAGGTTAATTGCTGATCTAGTCACATAGTAAGAAAGCAAGGGTAAAGAGTGTTTTGCAAAGACATGAAGGGTTGCTTTTCAGACTTTGTCACGCAAAAGACGCATCTTGCAGTACCTTTCTCTATTCTAGTCTGGACTTGAGACTCTGGATTTCTGACTGTAAAGTTGTCACCAAACTGGCATCAATCAGTCCTGAATGTTGAAGAGTACTTTCAATGATGTCTATAGAAAACTTTGTTGATTAAAATTAAATGCAAAAAAAAATAAGACTGCAAAATGAAATTGTTAAAGATGGTTAAAATGTAAGATAAAATATTTGTACCATAATCTCTTTTCTCTCCTTTGGAACCAGGTAGACCTGGGCAACCTGTTGGACCCATTTTACCAGGAGGCCCTTGGACTACCAACCCTGTGGAATGAGATCATGCAGTGCATGCAAAAACAGACATGGAGATCCCAACACACACAAAAAATCTGTAAGCATTAACATATAATCAACACGAACAAACATTAACCTATAATTAATTAACATTAACATAAAGGTTCATATCATATACATAGACACATCACTGTCACACACATACATATACTCACACACACACACACACACACACACACACACACACACACCACACACACACACCACACACACACACACACACACACACACCATGATCTCATTTTTCCCCCTTGGGTCCAGAAGCTCCTTCTCTGCCATCTTTCCCATCCCTTCCGTCTCTGCCAGGGAGGCCGTTGTGCCCAGGGGTGCCAGGAATGCCAGCGAGGGCAGGGCAGCTGAGGGTCTTGTGTCTGCACTTTGCCTATAAGAGGAATCCCAATGCTCAGCAGCAGAGTAAAGACATAAATTGTGGACAGCGTCATCTGGTGGACAAGGGAAACAGTACATAAACCTCATGCAGTTGTTCTATATTTATCACAAACGAGAGCTACATCTATGGTAAAAACAGAAAAATATGTAATTTATGAAATATCAGGTAAATTAATTAATAGCATTTAGAAGTTGCTATATCTTCTTATCAACTATCATCATACTTATCTTAGTTCATAAATGAAACAAGACACCAAGCACAATATACAAGTCTTTCGGAGAGTAAACCAGTCCCTTACGGTAGGGCTGAAGTTCAGCCGCAGAAAACCTGAATGGATCGATCAGAGGGGTCCATTGGGATACATTTCCAAATGTTCCAACTAGACAGGGGTCAATATTGCTGCACATATTTGTATTTGCTCAGTGTTGTACAATACAGCTTAAATCCTGTACTGAGTGTGGATTGATGGGCGGAAATTTTATTTAAAAATTACCTTCTCTGGACAGCAGGAGCTTTAAGCATTTATGGTGTAGTTACAATGCTTTTTCAAATTTGTTTCATATTCATTCTTTTCTTTATATTAATTTACTATTAACTTATTTATGGCCCTTGAGACCTCCTTTGTGTGTCTGTATTGCTTGTTGTTAGGGTGACCCTTTGTTCCCACCGATGTCAGGTTTACAATCCACAGTGTGGAGGGTCCCATGTCTCATGTCTCGCCAGGCTTCCTCTTAGTTTTGAAACAGGCATGACAGCCACTGGATACATTTCTTGTCTTGGTTTTCTATCATTATGCTCAGACAGATTAATGAAGTAGATTTCTGGAACCAGGGTGTTTTTTAAATACATTTATTTCTTTTCTCTGTTTTTACATAATTGCTTGGGAAAATATGCATATCCATTCAATATATAATACAATTATACTTTGATATAGGAAATAGCAGAGTTCAGCAGCCATAGGTAATGTCATGTGACCGTTACAGGACTGTTTAGGAAATGCTGTGTCTGAGTTAGATTGAACTTTGTACCCTTTTGGACCAACATTCAAAATTCACCTTTTTAAATTTCATACCTAATAGGCTTGCTCACCTATTCTCCTTTCTGGCCACAGGCAACAATCAATCAAACAGTCAATCTTGAGGTTAATATTTAACAGATTGCATAGTTTATTGTGCACAGAAACTCCAAAAGTCCTTAAACGATTCCAAAGAGGTCTGCAAAGATGATGATTTCTCCAAAGCGGATTGTTTTTTTTTGTTTTTTTTTCTCTCTGTGTGTGGCAGAATTACATGGAGCCACAGACTCTGAAATCAGCTTTTGGGACACTGTGAAGGATCTGAAGCAACGGCTAGAACTGACAGAAGCCCAGGTGCAGAGTCTGAAGAGCCAAAATGAAGGTAATATGAACTAGTGAAAAACAGAACAACATGATTCTGGGTTATAGATCAATACTCACTTTAGTGTAAACTCATTGTTTCAGACCTAGAGAAGCAAGTGGAAAAAATCACAAAGGAACTGAAGACTGTAGGTGAGAAGCAACAGAAAATACCAGATATTCCCCTCTAGTTGATTTCCTGGATGTTTGTGTATGTACTAAGATTCTGGGATTCATTTCTCCTTCCTTTCCACTTGTGGACAGCTCCAGATGATCTTTGTGTCAAATACTGGTTGGTAACAGTGTTGAGATGCTGAGGGGTTTAAACTTAACCTTAACGCACAAACTGAAAAGACCTTGAAACATTCATAATTGATCCCTAACGCATACCCTTCCAATCATTTTTGTCTTTCTTTGTGTTTTGGCTTTTGGTGATTATTCCAAATCGTTCTGTATGCAAAGTGTTTGTCTCATTACTATGTGACTAGATCAGGGTCCTATTTGCAGAAATTGTCAGTTTCTGTTTGAAATATAACATGTTTAGAGTTTACTGTGTCATTCATTTCTGTTCTTTGCTGCGCCCACTGCAAAAGTGGCATTCACCGCCACACTACAGACTGAGAATTTACATGAAGTTATTGGACCTTTCCCAGAGGATTTTACACTAAAATACGAGAATGTCATTACAAATGACGGAATTGCTTATGATCCAAATACAGGTAATCACTTTTGAAATTGTTTTTTGGGAAACCTTGAAAGACTTGCTGAGGTTAGCATGTTTGAAGGAACTAAACTCTTACTGTAGTGGTTTATAGTAGTAGAAAGTAGTAGCTGATTCTTTACACTAATAACAATAATAACATAAAATATGTGGGTATTTCTGACAGGCATGTTCACAGCACCCGTGAAAGGGGTCTACTTTTTCACCTTTGTCATTTTCAACCCGTGGAAAAACGCCACTGGGGCAAAGTTGATGAAGAACGGGGAAATGGTGGTCTCAGCGTCGGATAATCCACCTGGAGAGGACACAGAAGACACAACGTCTAACTCTGTCACTCTCCTGTTGGAACCGTCAGACACGGTGTACATGCAGATGTTTGCTAACAGGGCCGTCTACACTGACGGAAACAGGCGCAATACTTTCAGTGGCTTCCTCCTCTCTGCCAAGTGAGTCAGAGGTGTCTCATTTTCTATAGTAAAAGTGACATTTCCATGTCCTTCTATATACAACGCCTGTTGAGGCGAAATCAAAACTTCCATCTATATTAATCATAATTGACTGTAAGTGCATAATCTCACATCTAACCTAATGACCTGCTGTACTTGAGATTTTAAAGATTAACAATGAACTACAACTGAAAAAAATATTCCTGAACATCTTTTGAATAGGCAAAGAATTTTACATGAAATAGAACAGTGCTGGCAGTGATGTCTTCTTTTACAGTCACTGGGTTTTAACTTTGATTGCCAGTAGCCTAATATGTGCCTTCAGTTTAGATCAACAGTAGTCACTGACTTAATGGTTGTTTTGACCTTTGAGCTGATGACATGGCATCAAGGGGGTTGTGTAAAGTACCTGCACTGTCACACAAGCACATTGTGATCATTTCATTACAATAGCAGCCGCTTGCCAGAGAAAGAATAAACTCAACATAGATGTAAGTTAAAGCTAATTCCAAAGACAGCCATCATGCTAGCAAATTAGCCTTCAAGCCCAGGGAAGGGATGTACAAAAAGTGAAGTGACAACTATATAACTGTATATTTGTATACAATTACACAGCGATGTGATTTGTTTGATAGCAAATCCTTTGGGTTAAAAATCAATAAACAAGTAACATGTTTTGTGGTGTTGCTGTTGTTCTTGTCGTGTATAGTGGTGGTTGTTGGAATTTAGCACATTTATTTAGAGCAATTGGAGGATACATCATACAACACTGACATATTGATGAGAGTAAACAAAACTTTATTTTTGATTTATTTTTGGATGAAATTAAAGGCACTGGTGGAAAACATTATTTTACCCCCTTTCTGTAAAGCATAAGCAGCCATACATTGCTTATCTCTTTGCGGTAAATATTTGATAAATATATGAGGTACATTAAAGCAATAAAGAATATGTCTATGAATCAAAAGACTAACCTGCTCAACATGCAACATTTTCCAGTTGATTATAAACAGGATTCTCAATATGTTCGGTTAAGTTCAGTGGACATTCTAGAGAGCACATGTTAATGATCTCTCAAAAACAACATATTGATCACTCTGTCCAGGACAGGAAGTAAAGTTTTCCCAGACCGTCCGCACACACCATCTCTCTGGGCTCCTGAGGGGCCACCTCCAGGGCTTGGACAGGGCCCTCACACACAAACATCCCCACCTACACACACACACACACACACACACACACACACACACACACACACACACACACACACACAGGCACCAGGGGGGAAAACAACAATATGGTGTCAGAGAACGACTGCAGCTATGGGAGAGGACATAAATCGCAGGTAAAAAGACAAACACTGATTGGTAATGGATATATGGGAAGAGAGAGTGACCTGTTTTTTGGTCCGTCTGTCCCAGAGTTTGACGGTTCGGTCATAGGATGCAGAGATGATCCTCTTTTCGGTCAACCTCAGCACACTGATCCTGTCACTGTGAGCCTGTCAAGTAATCAAATCATCATCAACACCACCATCAATTTCCTCTTCTTTGTCAAGGGCATTTCAAATGACATGAACTCTCATTTACAGCAGAATGTACCATATTCTGAGACCTTCATAGACCTTTTCATTGACATTGGTTATTACCCTCACTGCCCAGGAATGGTGGAAGGAAAATGCCACTTACAGATGTATTGTCCCAGGAGTCCGTATTAGATGACTGGCCGAACCACAAGTTACCCTTGACATCTCCATACACCACAAAGCCTGAGGGGAGAATACTTTTTCAGTTGCATATTTTAATACGTTTTTGTCAGTCAGTGTTTGTGTGAAGTGTTTTTTTGCACATCATGTGTCATACATCCAGTCTTCATCACAGCTCCTAATATAACACTCAGAAAAGTTTAAAAGAATCATAAATGGTAACATTTAGTACAATCTACAACTCATCTGGTGAAACATACTTCCTTGCATGGCGATGGCAGAAATCCACGGGAGCTTCATTTCGGCCTCTACCTCTGGGTCTCTGTCCACCTCATTCTCGCAGAAACTTGAGCACAAGGGGCTGCTTGGACTCATGCACAGCTAATGTAGACAGACACACACTCTGTGAGAACAGCATACAGACTGCTCAAGGAGACAGACACACAATGTGAGAACAGAATACTGACTGAGGGCAACAGCTTGGCCACTCACAATGCAGCTCTATTGGTAAAGTAATGTGGTCATCACTCAAAAGGTCATGGCTTTAAATCCCAATGTGCACAGAGACTGATGTATTGTATGCTTAACTGGCATGTGGCTTTGAATAAAAGCATCTGCAACATACTGGTTTTTAAAAGGTATTTTTTGTGGGGGACAAGTTTTTATAACATTTTCTTTTTTTAAAAGATTTTTATAACATTTTGATGGTATATGGCCATGTATAAGCGAGGTGAACACACATGTAGGTTCCACTAGCCACCCAAGCTATGCTAACTCACCTGTTGGTGGTGTTTGAAAGGCAGGTCTGTTGACATTTAGATAGCTAATTCACAGGTTTTAAACAACGGCTCTTTAAGTTGCTGTAGGGGTATATAATGGCCCACAGATCACTCTGGTAAGATAAACTTGCCAATGGAGCAGATGTTAGTAGCACTCACAATAAAGCCAAACATGAGGTTGCTAAGATGAACCCGTCAATAGAAAAGGTATAGGTAGCACTCACCATAAATCCAAAGATTAGTTTCCCATTGTACTCTCCAGCCATCCAGCAACTCTTGGTATCATTTTCGAGCACAGAGAGAATACGGTGACCGTTGGCCCAGCTTTTCAACCAAAGGCACACAACAGCACAGTTAGGAGAATTTGAAGTAAAATCTGACCACAAGAAACATATATTTTTAAAACTCCTCAGGAAATAACTATTCACAGCGGCACTGTACTGATTTTTAGCAATTTGCAAAGTCATTGTTAAGCACTTCAACACATCCCATCTGAATGTGAATAATTGTAGTTTGGTTACTTGTTAAGACAATTTTTCCAATCGTCAGCTGGTTCCTCGACTTTGAAGACTTCTCCACTGTTACACACTCCCAGGAGCCAATTACAATAATGAAGATGCCTCACTGGGCTCTGCATTTGATAAGAACACACCTTCTCCATACTACAGGAATAAAATAAAACAAAACACAAAATGGTAAAAATTACAGACAGAAGAGGATGACAATACATTAATCAAGATGACAGTGCACAGAAGAATGAACGGCAAACAACTGCAATAGAAGCAGCTAGCTGCTTATTTAAAGGCAAAGCCTACGATTCTAATCCAATTTATTTAAAGGCAAAGCCTGCGATTATAATCCAACACGTTTTGGCAACTTCTCCTGTAGCTATCCACTTAGTGTGTGCAATCAAAAAACCTCTGGTGGCCGTACACAGTCCTGGCTCTGTAAATGGGAAACAAACATAGTGGCTCGGACAGAGCCATCAACAAATTTATGCCATGTCAACATGGTGCTTCAGTAGCACAGAAGGGAGGGGTGTAATTTCACTGGCTATTGAGCTCAAATGTAAACAACCTTTCTCCAGCATTGCAAACTCTACCTTTAGTATTCTACCAAACACCATCAAAACCTATACATATCACAACATACAACACAGCACTCTTCAAACAGTAACAACCCTTCTAACCGTTCGCTAGATACATCGTATACACTCTCAGCGCGCACGTTGATTACGTGAATGTGGCCCTTGGACAATATGCTAGAGCACTTGAGATGTCATGGTAAGGGGGTGAGGAAGAGATGTGTCTCCACTTCACACCTTGCAGAGTGCTGCTGGGGGTCCCAGTGGATTTTCCAGATGTACACGTAACTGTCCCAGGAGCCCACGGCTAGCCTGTCATCCGGCATACTGGAGAAGGCGGTCACCCCACGATCGCTCACCTGCAGACAAACACAGACACGCGTAAATTGGGTTGGTAAATGGGTTTTCAGATTTTTACATTCTTTCTTTCTAAGTTTCTAAGTTCTAAGTTTCTTTTGTATATTTAACTTTTTTGCACCACACAACCATAACAGATTCCTTGTATCTGGAAACCTACTTGCCAATAAACCCATGGCTGACTCTAACCCAGCAAAAGGGAAACATACTGCTAAATGGCTACTAAATTCTACGAGAAGCATCGTGTGAACATTAGTACTATAGAGTTTTATGTTCAGTATCAATGTGAGCCTTTTTAAGGGTGCTTCTGACTGTATTGTAACTACAATGAGCGGCATCCAGTAATATGGTCCCAAATGTGGCATGCTTCTCTAAATTGCATCACAATAAATACACAGCTATAACCATCTTATACACATTATATAACAACAATTGAGTACTTAATTGTTCAATACCACTGTTACCCATACTACTTATATTTTATATCTACACTTTGGGAGACAGCAAACAAAATGCTTGAACAGCAAAAAGTATTGACAAAATTGCCTTACCTGATTGCAACATATGACCTTATTGTGATGCCAAATCTCCACTCTGCCTGACTCACAGCCAGCCACAAGCAGCTGGCCCCCATAGAGGAAACAGAGGGCTGTAACACAGTTCCTCAGGCTGGCAGGGAGCTCTGCAGGTAAAAACATTACAACCCACATAGGGAAGCATGGTCTCTACATTAAATGAGACAATATTTTATCTATATGGATGTGTGTGTTTGTGTATGTGTATGTATGTGTGTGTGTGTGTGTATGTATATATTTATTATCTGGAACGTCATATAAAATAGGGAGGCCATCAGTACTATT
This sequence comes from Clupea harengus, assembly GCF_900700415.2. Classification (NCBI taxonomy): domain Eukaryota; kingdom Metazoa; phylum Chordata; class Actinopteri; order Clupeiformes; family Clupeidae; genus Clupea; species Clupea harengus. The sequence continues at coordinate 15,744,330 of NC_045173.1, read as the reverse complement.
TCTTCGTCACTACTAACTACTTCTTCCTGTTAACTATGTAAAATGCATGATCATTTTTCGCATGTTTTCGTATCATTGAGTGACAAGGGCATTACACTACAGGTTTTTTTTAACTGGCCTAAAAACTGTTAGTATTGTAAGTAGGTTTGGTGGTTGACAGATAGTGTTGATAGTTCTGGTACCCAAAGCTGTGGCCACAGTCCACGTGCGGAGAGAGAGGTCCTGGGACACGGTGAAGAGGGTTGGTTCTCCTGTCTGACTGGTCACGACCGCCTCCACCCCTCCAGTGTGGCTGTGCAGCGTGCTGTGATGGTGCACCTTCAGTAAGGGCAAGCACATATTCACACTGTCACACTAAAGCTTAAGGACGAAGAAGAAGGAGTCTCCCTCATTAGATTAGTTCAACTTTACTCTCATTGGGCAAAGTTCAGGTATAAAGCCAATGAAATGTAGTGCTGAATGTCTCGGAACTCTTTACATAGAAATCAGCATGACGTGTGCCCTATACAGCAATGAGTTCTAGATCCAGAGGGATCATGGGTAACAGCAGTGAAGGCTCCCCACCTGCAGGGGCTGCCACAGCTTCACTGTTCCGTCATCCGAAGCCGTGGCAACCATCAGCTCCTCCTCTCTGCTTATCTGGTTTCCATCTGGAAAATATGAAATTACCATGTTCTGTTTCGTCCCCTGTTGAGTCTTTATGTACCGGATATGTGTGGGTTTAGTATAATAAGGTGTGGTGTGTATTTTTGGTCTTCCATACCAGTGTTGGGGAGGGCAGCACAGTGGTGTACGCAGGAGTGGTGCGCCTGGATCTGGGTGATCCTCATCCCCGTCAGCCTCTTCCACACAACCAGGAGACCATCAACAGAACCAGCCATCACATAGTCAGCCTGAGGGCAGAAACATCACTTTTTTGTTAAAGTTGTAGAAAAAGAAAACGGTTTGACATTGTGATCCAAGTCTGAAAATGTACCACGACAGTGTCAATTGTGTCCCATGGTGGCACATGTCTGCCTCAGGGAAATCCAGTCCTAATAATATGTTCCTCACTTTACTTAATAGAGAGACAAACTGTTCTTATAAATACAATATGCATTTTGGTGCACCAAGAGACAAAAAACGAGGAGCATATCCTTCCAAACACAGTAAAAAGAAAATCTAAACTAAGCACCTAAAAAAACACAAAACTCATCCCACATAGACATTAGAAGTACCCATCAATACGCAGGCATAGCATCGAGTAATCCTGACAGCAACCACAAACTAGTGTTCCTCTATAGACTTATTTATCTGGATGAAATCATCATTGCTGATACACCCCTGGAGTTCAATGCAAATATGTAACTGCCCACACTGATGTGTTGTATTTACTGGGCTGGACTTCAGCTGTGGTGCTACGCCACATGAAAAGTTCAGTACAGAGTGGTGAGACTTAAGAGTGGTGTCCTGTATCGACTCTGATTGAGTGCTCCCAACTTTGAGTTCTTGTGTTGCTTTAGCCATACTCTCAGTCTCAGACCAGTCTCTGCTCAGGGCTACTGACAGCAGCGATATTAAAAATGAAAGCGTTCGTGTTGTGTTATTATAATTCATTCTGCTGCTTTGGCAACATTGTATCTTAACATACTAACAAAGCAACCGAGCAATTTGACTCACTACACAGCAGAGGGAGCTGAGGGAGGAAGAGGCCAGGATCTCTGTGACGCAGCTCCCTGTCTGGATATCCCACACCCTCAATCGGCCATCTCTGGAGCAGCTCACCTGAGGGGGGGTACAGGGGTTAGGATTAGGGTAGCCTAATATGCATAGGAAAGAGTACATTTAACACTGAATAAAGTAGGAGCCATAACTGAAAAGAGTTAAAGAAAAAAAGCTAAGAAAAGGAGTAAGTGGGAAGAAATGTTTTTAATTCTACCACATCACAATGATCTACCAGATCACAAACTATGAGTGAGCCGGTTGCCCTCAGTCAAACTAGGGAGGTTCTGACATGAAACAACCAATAAACACACTCTCACCACGCCATTGGAAGTCCAGGCGCAGCCAGTGATCCAGTCCCCATGGCAGTGTGGGAGAGATTGGGAGAGAGAGGGAGGCGAAGAGGAAAGACTCCAAACCAGCAGAGCCTAGGGAAACCACCACAATATTAATCATCATCATCCTCTTCTTCTTCTTCTTCTTCATCATCATAATCAACATCATCGTCATAATCCTTGTCATCCTAGTCAACATCATCATAATCATCATCACCATCTTTCACACCACCATCATCATCATCCTCATAAACCTTGTCATCATAGTCAACATCATCATACTCATCATCATCAAAGCACTACCATCATCATCATCACCCCCCCCCCCCACACACACACACACACACACCATCACACCATCATCTAAAAAACTAAGAAAATAAGATACATGTCACCACTTAAAAGAGCACAGACATCTGTAGAACATTAGGCTTCTTGTGTATGTTATCTCAAACCTAATGTTCTATAGATCTCAGTGTACCTATATGTCTGTGGGATAAGAACAGCCACATTCAGAGCAGATTACTAGGTTCATAAGCCCAGCCCAGCAGCTGTCTGTGGCAGCACGTACCTGGTCTTTGCCCCCAGAGAGGAGCTCCTGCTGACTGGGGCTAAAGGACAGGCAGGTTACCCCGCCACCGTGACCCCTGAGAAGGCACACCTCACTGGGCTCAATCCAGGCCTCAGAACTCAAGTCCCCCACCGACCATAAGGCAATGGTGAAGTCATCTGAGAAAGAGGGGTGTAGAGGAAGGTGACTACCCATCTAGATAGTCTAGTTTAGTTTATCTGGTCTGGATTATTTTATGAGGGACTATGTACAAAATAGTTCCAGTGGAGAATAGATGAACAATAGAATTTAGCAGATTTAGCTATAAGATCATTACAACCAGAAGCAGGTTTATAATAAAGAATGAATGGATGCATTCATGGATGAATACATAATAAATACACATAAACTTCACATAGCGTTAAAGCAAGGGATTGTGGGTAGACTGACCTGAGGCCGAGGCCACGTAGGTGGTGCTCTGTGCCAGGGCAGTGATTGGACCCTGCTGTGCCCCAAAGGTGCCCTGGAGCGCCAGGCTCACCGCACCCTTTGCCCGCTGCATCTTCCACACCCGCAGGTGATGGTCACCGCATCCCGCCACGAGCACCTCGGGTTCCTGGGACTCCAGCCACAACAGGCACGGCAGAGACACCAGGAGGCCCTCACTTGCCCACACTCTCTCTCCTGCAGCAAGGTGACACATGTGACTACCATACTGTACAACACACACGCATGCGCCCACACACACACACACACACACACACACACACACACACACACACACAAACAGACATATACACATACAAAAACACACACACACATACACACAAAAGCAAAAAAAAAAACATTTGACTGTGATCATTAAAAAAAATCTATACTGTACCTGTTTCCAAATGGAACACCTTTACACCATCTCCATGGTAGCCTACAGCAGCGTAACCACTGGCAACAGCTACAAAGAGCGCAGCAGCAGCAGCTGTTGTTGTTTTGTGCCTGGAGGATCTCTGGCTGTACCTGGACAACTTCTGTCCAAATTGAGAGAGATTAACCACGCTGAGTCAAGATTACAATTCAAGAAATGGCAGAGGATGCATGGCCATGACATGTTAAAACTTACCCTCTCTTCGCCTAACACTCCCACTGAGCGACCAAGACCGCCTGACCACAATTGGATCTGTTAGAACACAGAAGAAGAAGAAGATGATAGTAAATATGAAGTAAAAATGTGCGGTTATAAATTGAAGAAATGTAAGAAGAGGAAGAAACATTGCAGTAGAAGAACAATGTGTGAATGTGAATGTGTGTGTGAATGTGTGTGTGAATGTGAATGTGTGTGAATGTGTGTGTGAATAGATGTGGTCGTCTCACCGTCGTGTCTGATCCGGCGCTGAGCAGCAGCCTGCCCTCCTGCAGGAAGGAGAGCGCCTGTGCCGAGCCGCTGTGGGCCTGGAAGCTGCCCACACAAGCCAAGGCAGGCACAGACCACAGCCTGACCTCTCCACAAATAGAACCAGAGCACAGCACAGACCCACACGGGGAGAAGGACAGGCTCCGCACAGACCGCTCATGGCCCAGCAGAGGCTGAGAGAGAGAGAGAGGAAGGAGAAGAAGAGTGAAAGAGAGAGATAGATAAGTGAAAACGACAAAACAGAGGGAGATAAACACAGGAAGTGGAATAGTGAGATAAACACAGATATATAAACACACTGTAAATGTAAAATGTAGATCTTGAGCTCTACACTTCATTTCCTTCTCAGCCAAACTAATTTGTGTGAATTCTCTTCTCAATAAATGCACCTGCACTGTGTCCTGGAGCCAGTTCCACATGCGCACTGATCCATCCCAGCAACCCACGGCCACGCGCTGTCCTTCTGGGTCAAAGGTCACACAGTTCAGAGGGCTCGGACTCCACATGTTGGCCACCAGTGTGCCTTGCGGAGAGGACCACACCTGCGTGAGAAAGAGCATAATGTCAGGGCCAAAGGGCTTCTGAATTCAAGCGTACGGCCATTTTATAGTTATCCATCTTTGCCTCACCTTAATACTGAAATCTAAGGAGACTGTGGCCAGGTGTTTCCTGTCACGACTGACGTCACTTCCTGTTATTCTATTAGTATGTGCATCCACATGGGTGACCCTTGGAGGAAAAAAAAACAGAAAACGAGAGAATTATAGATGATCGTGAGTGTTTATCTAGACTTTAACTTGCAATTGCAGAACAAGGTCTACATTTTATCTGTATGTGGACTCCATTTTTACCTTCCCCTACTTGTTAAGGCACAGGAGCACTAATTCATCTGAAGCCAGTTTTTGTTTGTGTGCACCTTTTGCAGTTGGTATCTCATGAACTCTTACCTGCATCCACTCTGCACATCCCACACCTCGATCTGTCCATCATAGGACGTGGATCCGAGAAGCCCCTCCTTCAGGAAAACGCAGCCCGAGATGCCATCACTGTTGCTCACCAGAGACTTCACTTCCTGAAAGGGATACAGCACCACAAAGCTTCTACACCAGATCATACCATACTGCTGCAACGAATACATCACTGTTACCTAGAAATCATGTGTAGCTATGTGTTATTTGAAGGAACTTCAATACTTTCTGTATACTGTATGTATACTGACAGTGCCATATGTGTAATGCCATGCAGTATAAACATACAGTATATGAACAATTAAATATATCTGAAATCTAAATTAAACTGCACCTGTCCCGTCTGTGCACTATAGAAGTGCAGAGTGCCCTGCACTGTTCCCACGGCGATGACATCACCTCCTGGGCTCACAACCACACAGGTGGGCTCTGACTGGAATGTGGACACCAGGGCACTAGACAAGGACCACACATGGGTCAATACACACAGGTCACTCTTTGACTGTTCAATCAATAATCTAAGTAATTCAAAATACTATATGATATGTACTTCTAACTTCTTGCACAGCTTAAACCGACTTTTACCCAAAGCTCCTCCTGAAACATGTTGTTCTACAAAAATATATATTGCACACTGTATCACCTAAGGGCACTTCACATGAAATGTGATTTAAAGTAGAGTAGAGCATTTCAGAAGAAATTTACAGTAAAAGTGTTCATTCTAGAAGCCTAAATTACAACTAATGAATTAGAGATTTTGTTTTCCTGTTTACTATGAAGAACAACTCTGAGGTGATCATCCACAAGGGCGTGCATGTTTACCCCACAGCTTCAGTGGTCTCCCTGCTCCCTGTAAGCTCAGCCTTGTTGAGCCACTGTACCACACGCCCTCCACGCCCTCCTCCTCGAGCCATGACACCTCTGGCCCAGAGATGGGCGGAAGAGCCGTCTGATTTGTTCAGAGCCTGCTGCAGGAAAAGAGCCGGCCAATGGGAAAGCAGAGGCGCCTCCTGCCTCAGGAACCTCCGACAGTCTTCCATGTCACCCGTGTTGACTCCATCTTGATGGGGTGGGGTGGGGGGGGGGGAGAAAGATTTACATTAATTCATCCAGCAAACACTCCAAAGCGATTTATAGTGCAGGTAGGCATTTAGTGTTATTATCACCTTTGATCTACCAAATGAGCAACGGAAAGAAAGCTAACAATCTACATCAAGTTAGGAGATTGTGATCAGGGTCGCACTGGAGCATGTAAACTCCGATGCAAACTAATAACGTGCGGTCAGGCTCTTTTGTATTTCAGATAGGAGGTGGCACCTGGGCCTTATCCTTCTGTATGTGTATTCAATGATGTCTCGCCCAGTGCGAGGTAACGGATCTACGGTTAAAGAAAGAATGCAAAACACAAGGGCTGATGATAATGAAGATGATAATGTTTTAATCTAAAGAAAGAAGTGACCTTAAATGTGCAAGGACCCCAAAAAAAAAGGACAAACAAAGACACAAACATACCATGTACCAATCTTTTTATTTGAGGTCCTTGCTCTTTTTATGTCAATGTTTTTTCTTTAGTTTAATCTATTGCATTTCAAACATGACATATGGTCCAGGCCCAAGAGGGATGCCACAGTAAAGGAGACTCACCGAACGACGCGTACGTCTCTAAGAGGTGGTGCAGGAGCCCCAGTCTCACGTTGGCGTACAGGAAGTAATAGCTGGAGAGCAGGTGAGACAAGGCCGGCCACTGGCCACTGCTCCTCTGGACACAGGCACGATAGAGACAGAGACAGTTTAAGAGAGTGGAGCTTCACAGAGGTCAGAGAGCAAAGGTTAAAGGCAAAATAGCACTGACCAGGTGAGAGGGCAGGTGGATGAGGGCATCAGAGTCACAGTGCAGGAAGGTGTCCTTGCCCTGAGGGTCTGCCTGGACCCATAGGTAAGCTGAGCGAGGTCACACACACACACACACACACACACACACACACACACACACACACACACACACACACACACACACACACACACACACACACACACACACAACACCAGACCATTATTATTATTAGTATGTTGCTAGTGTTGGTCCAACATTAAGTCCCTTAAGGGACAACATATTTTGTATTTCATAAATTCAGGGTTTTATAACGTGTACTATAGGAAACATACTGGGGCAATCTATGATTTAAGTATTGTGTATTGATTAGTTAGGTACTTAGGCTCCTTCATAAAAGTGGGATCAAATAGCGTGTGAATGCATGGCTGAACTGGGAAAGCCTCTCTGGGTACCTGACAGCAGGAGATGAGCTCTGGTTTGGTCTTCCTCTTCTGACAGGAAGAGCTGCTCAAAGGCGGACATCACCTCGGGATTGGACAGCATCAGGAAGTCGTCTGGCTTATGAGCGTTGGAGGGACCAATCAGACTGCGGCAGGAGATAAAAAAAGGATTTTTGCCTCCAGTGAGAATTTGTTTTCTGTCCATTCCAACACCATTAGTATGCCGTTTGGAAAACACACTCGACTCAAAAAAGGGAAAGTTGACTTGCATGAGTTCTAGGCCTCATCAGCTGGACTAGACAAAGGAAAATAAATGGACTGCACAACGTGACTGACTGAATTTCCATAAATTTTCCTTTGCCCATTCCGACTCCATTCCCTTAGGTGTTCCACTATATAAAATATCTTGTTCTATACCTCTGCAAGCAACGTGCCATCTGAGTGAAGGTTGCCATGGGAATGCGGTTTTGTGGGTGCCTGGCCCGGTGAAGCACTTCCTGCCAGGTCACCTGCCCCTCGTTCCGAGAGAGGTCATTGCACATGCTCAGTACAGCGTACAGGTCCCTCTCCCTCAGCCCTGTAGAGGAGCCAGATTGTGATGTCATATGGATGGAAAAACAACATCATAATCTCTCCCAAACCTTGTGGCGTGCAAAAAGAGGCCACGACTGTCTGTGCAGGCATGCTGAAGTCAGGAGAAACAAGGAAAACGAAGGAGTAAAATATGAATGGTGAGAGATACTTGGGGTCATTTTCTCCAAGTATCAAATAATCACAGGGAGGTTTGTGAAGGAGTGTCTACTAGTGGAGCTGAATAAGTTAAAAGAGAAAACATAATGGAAGAAGAAGGATGTCATAAACATAAGCAGATTTTTTGAGAGAGCGGAACAAAGAGTGAGAGGTGTGTGGGGGAGGGCACAGCGAGGGCACAACGAGGGCACACCACTAAAGGAGACACAAGAGAACAATGAAAGATCATTTGTTGATAGGGTGAAGTAAAGAGTGAAGTGTGTGGAGGAGGGGGGGGGGGGCGCACCGGTGGAACTGACGGCCAGAGCCCCCAGAGCCCAGCCGAGGGCCCATTGTCTATACTGGGAGACCAGCCTGAGCAGACTGTGCTGGACCAGCTGACACAGAGTCTGAGGAAGAGTCTGCAGATTCTCCTTCATCTGATGGAAAACAATGAAAAACAACAACAACAGACATAGCAGTTAGTCATAGCATCCTCGCCAGGAGAACAAGCAGGTTGCAAATTATTCATCTTAATTTGTTGTAATATCAAAAATCTGAAGCTGAACCCAAACGTATAATTACTTGAAAGGCAACTGTTTTAAAAAGGCATCTGCTATAAATAATGTACAGTTCATAAGTAAGGCTATGGGTTTATTTCCTATTTTCCAGTAGTGTGTGTGCATGGTCAGTGTATGTGAGAACAGGGAGCCACCTGACCTTCTCAAAGGAGGCGTAGCTCCTCAGCTCCTCACAGGCGTGGTGGAGGTAGAGGGGGCTGACTGCACCCTTCTTCATCAGCAGGGTCTGGAGCTGGAGGCAGCAAACAACACACACACATGCACACGCACACGCACACGCACACGCACACGCACACGCACACGCACGACACACTTAAAGGTCAATTCCACAATTCTGGTGAAAGGCTGTTGGTAATTGAGCTCACCAGCCAATCAAATTACATCTCTCTCTGCCGTGCTCCTGGAGCAACGTGCTGATTGGCTGAAATGAGTCCAAGCCACTATGTTTGTTTCCCATTTACAGAGCCTAGACTGTGTAGAAACACCACAGGCTTTTTTGAGCACGCACAGTGAACGGGCAGCTGGAGGGCCGTGAGAAGCAATTAGCTGAATTTGCATTGGATTAAAATCGCAGACTGTATAAGAGACAAAACTAGTACTCTGTACTTTTACTTTTATATTTTTACTTTTTGCCTTTATTTAGATAGGACAGTGTAGAGAGACAGGAACTGGGAGGAAGAGAGATTGGGAGTAGGATCGGGGGAAATGATCGCAGGTCCGACTCAAACCCGGGTCCCAAAGTGAGAGCAACTGACCTGATTGTTAAATGCAGAGTCACTGAGTTTCTTTCCATAGACACTGAGCTCCTTCTGAACAATCTCCTTCCGGTCTGGCAGGGCCAGCTGTCCCAAGGCAAGAGAGATGGAACCTTTTTTCTTGAGAAGAGTTTGCTGGAGAGCCGAGTTGGTGGTAACACTTAAAACCAGAGAAACACACTAAAAGAAAAAAAAAGTCCAGTCAGGGGAAAGTGTGATTGCTTGCAGAATGCATACAATGAAGTTAAAATATGTTCTAGTGAGTCTTCCCAACCTGGAAAATGTTAAATCCAAACTCAGCTCTAACCTGTGGTAAATTCGGAGGTATCCAATCAGAGACCAATCTGCTTTGAGCGTCCTGCACAAGATCTGCACCATCAACCAACAAGGCCAGTGATTGGCCCTTCTTCATGTCACTCAGAAGAGTGTCAAATTCGTCCAGTAGTTCTCTATAGAAGCGAAAAGCGAACTTGAAGAAGCATGCAGGCTAAACCTTTTATTCAAATTTAGATTTTCACTTAATTTGTTCCTGCAACCAACCAGCCCCTGACCACCTGTACTGGCTATGCACAGGGATTTCTGTTAATTGACACTCATATAACATTGTTGTACGTCGCTTTGGACAAAAGCGTCTGCTAAATGACTAAATGTAATGTAATGTAACTGTTTATGGCAAATGTCAACTCTATTTTTGGCTGTGTGTCCTAGCACAGTGTGTCACCCTATGTATGTCTCGGTCTCATTCGCCTGATACTCACTTATAGGATGAAGAGGAGGACAGCTTCTCCTCTTCTTCATTTCCTTCTCTTCGATTTCTCAACCAATGAATGAGACATCCCAGCAGGTTCTCTACACGGCATGCTGATTGGCTGGCAGCAGTGGAGTAGGATATGACATCATACCTCTGGGTTTTCTGGGACTTCTCTGGAGTCTGGAGTGCATTTGCCAGGCCAGCCTGAGTTAAGGTAAGGTAAGTAGAGATGAACATAGACAGGATGGCTGAATCCCAAACTGCAAACATTACAATACCAGTGGGGAGACTATATAGGGTATGTGTAGAACAGTGGTTCTCAAACTTTTTCTGTCATTCCCACTTTGAACAAGGGGGCCTTTTTTCAAGCCAAGCTTAAAATTGTCAAAATGATTGAAATAACCTCAGGTAATAACAAATAGCATCTTATTTAGGTCAGCAAATGTATATTGCTTGGAGTGATTTCATGTTTCATGTTGGAGTGTATTGTTGACACGCACACATGGACGGATTATGAAACCATTGGCCCCTGGGCTTCCAAGAGATACATTTTAAGTCGCCTCTGATATTAACAAAAACAAGTCTAAAGTCTAAGTCTAAAAACAAGTCTAAAGTCTAAAAACAATTGACAGCAAGCAAAGTTAATAACAGCGACTTCACGCAGAGGCTCTGGCTTAGGTGCCCCCTGAACTCATGGGCCCCTGGGCCTGGGCCTGGGCCTGTGTGTGTGTGTGTGTGTGTGTGTGTGTGGAAAAGGCGTGTTATTACCATGAACACAGTCTTGCCCTCTCCAGGACCTTCTGTGTGTGTCTCTCTTTCTGTGTGTGTGTGTGTGTGTGTGTGTGTGTGTGTGTGTGTGTGTGTGTGTGTGTGTGTGTGTGTGTGTGTGTGTGTGTGTAGAAAAGGCGTATAATTACCATGAACACAGTCTTGCCCTCTCCAGGACCTCCTGTGTGTGTCTCTCTTTCTGTGTGCGTGTGTGTGTGTTTGTATATCTGTGTGTGTGTGTCTGTGTGTGTGTGTGTCTGTGTGTCTGTGTGTCTGTGTGTCTGTGTGTCTGTGTGTCTGTGTGTCTGTGTGTCTGTGTGTCTGTGTGTCTGTGTGTCTGTGTGTCTGTGTGTCTGTGTGTCTGTGTGTCTGTGTGTCTGTGTAGAAAGGGTGTGTTGTTACCATGAACAGTCTTGCCCTCTCCAGGACCTCCTGTGTTTGTCTCTCTACGTGTGTGTGTGTGTGTGTGTGTGTGTGTGTGTGTGTCTGTCTGTGTGTGTGTCTGTGTGTGTGTGTGTGTAGAAAGGGTGAGTTGTTACCATGAACACAGTCTTGCCCTCTCCAGGACCTCCTGTGTTTGTCTCTCTACGTGTGTGTGTGTGTGTGTGTGTGTGTGTGTGTGTGTGTGTGTGTGTCTGAGTGTGTAGAAAGGGTGTGTTGTTACCATGAACACAGTCTTGCCCTCTCCAGGACCTCCTTCCACTAGCAGAATCCCTCCCTTCTTCTGAGTCTCCTTCACTTTCTCCATCGCCATAGAAACGAGCTTGCCACGCCCATAAAACTGCCTCTGCAGGGCATCCTGGTGTACTTCCTGTTCCTTGACCTCTGAACTGAGATCAGTTTCATCTACCTCCTGTGTAGTAGCAATACAAAAAACACAAAGCTCACATCTGCTATGGCAAAGAATACATTTACTACAGGCAGTGTGTGTCTGAAAGTATGGTCTGTAAAAAAGAGTTAGACGAGGCACTCAATGCTTTTCAAATGTTTTTCAATGCTGGTGAAGTAAAAAATTGTGTTTAACCTCTATAAACAGCTTCTGCAGTGTGCCCCACACATCCTCTAGGACAGTCTTCTCAAACTCCTCCAGACTTTTAACATAGGGTTTTCCATCCACAACACCTCCCCACTCACACGGATAACTGAGGATAAAAAATAGTACCAAGATTTAAAACAGGGAACGTAAGGGTGCAACATTTAGGACTAAGATGAACAGACGGCCTTTAAGTTGGATATCACTCACTTTTCCATCACTTTAGCTCCACTGCTGAGGATCCTGCTCTTCAGGTCAGCCATCTTGGATTCTCCCTCTTTAGACTCAGCGGCAAAGTCTGCCCTCCACGCCACAGGCACAGACCTGAGCAGAACATGATCCATCACAAGAGTGAATGCATTATTATTGTACTGTTTATTGTTTATTGTCACTGTTTGTCTTCATCATTACGAAAAGCAACAAGGAGATAGCGTGACGGCAGAAGTCAGGACATTGTGTGAGCTCATAACCGAGAAATGTTTGTGTAAACAGTTATGTTATAAACATGCTAAACTGACAGATGTGCTATTCAGGAACTGGTCGTTTTAATAATAAAAATTCACCAATATCCCAAATGTTCACCTGGGCAGGTTTGGTGATCTGAAATAGCAGAGCATGCGGCTGGCAGCCGAGTCCGCCCACAGGGCCTGAAACTGACTGATTTCCATCTCAGTGATTGACAGGCCAGACGGAGCTGAGCTCATCTGTTGAGAGAGTTTCCCCTTATGAGAACACATCTTTCACTTTGTTCTCCAATGCTCAGCTGATGGCAAAAGCATTAGCCAAAGAAGAAATCAATCATAAAACATAAAAAAAAACATTCAGTTACGCACCCCATCTCAAGTATATAAATAGTACACACATACTGTACATAAACACAAACATACATACATACATACATACATGTATATACTGTATAAATAAATATCTATATGCAATTATAAATATACAGTACATAAAGTGTATCACACTTTGGACCTCCATATGGGTTTTCATCTTACCCAGTGGTACTGAGGGCTGTCTGGTAGGGAGGGGCAAGGTGGCACCAGGCCGTATCGCTCCCCCAGGAGGCCCAGCAGCAGCTGGCTGCGGCACACCTCCCCCAGGCAGAGCTCAAGGGCGCGGCCCGTCTCTTCCTCCGTGACACCCCACCGCAGATCCACCTCCTGCAGGTGGAGGCCGTGGGGGGCCGCGCGCCGCCGGAGCTCTGGGAACACGCGGCGCACCAACACGTCCCGCTCCGCGTGCATGTCCCGAAAGGTGGAGGAGACAAAGACACGCACGCCACGCCACCTGATCAGCAGGGAAGGGGAGAGACGCGGTGTTATTTTAGTTTGTTTATTTGTATGTTCTTCATCATCTTCATCAGCATCGGCTCCATCTGATACAATAATAGCACACACAACCCCCACACTATGTGACCACAGGCTTTTTCTCTTTTAGTTTAAATGAAAGGGGGAAACAAATTGGGATTCGGGAGACACAGGTGTATCTCTGTAGTTATCCTTTTCATGTTGTCAGACATAATAATATTTATGAGCAGTTTTGCGGTTGCTGTTTTTTGTGCTCAATTTCGATAGTTTTTTGTCCCTAGTGAAAAAATACGGCCCTGGTTCTCTTTTTAATTTGACTTTTAATGAACTGCACTACTTAAATTCTAATAATTATTTTAAACCACATTCTGCTGAGAAGTAACAGCTATTTGGCAATAGATCTGGCTCTGGAGTGGCAACAGATCTGGGTTTCCCACCGATTTTCACTGACAACTTTACAAAACTTTTTTGTGACTTTCCAAGGACCCTTAATTAAATGTCCATGACCTTTCACAACCCACAATAGTAGTAGTAGTAGTAGTAGTAGTAGTAGTAGTAGTAGTAGTATAATAACATGATGAGACCTACATATGACTTCTATTTTCAATGAATTTACTTCATGAGCACTGAGGAGGAGCTGTGTTACCTGAACTTAGGGGTGGTGGGCAGAGTGAGGACAGCCACTGCTCCTTCCCGCTCCTCCTTGGTGTGAGGTGGGGGAGGGACAGCATGAAGCTTATCCATGTGCTCCACATGATCCAGAAGCCTACTGGAGCCTCTCTCCGAGATAAACCTGTGCAAAGAAAAGAAACAACAAGAAAAGGAAAGAAAAGGAGAAAAGACAGAAATACAAATTAACATGGAAACTGCCTTTTTATAAAACGACACTTCAAAATCAAGAGCTTTGTATGATTGTTCAGGGCATCCGCCACACATAGATAGAAGGACTTCTTACTTAAGGATTTGCTCACTGAAGCCAACAAGCTTCAAAGTGTTCGGGTCTGAGGGTGGGGAATCGTCACTGTAGCTACAAGATAAAAACGCTTGCTTGAATATTAACGGGAAATAAGAAGGCTGCATCCGTACGTCCTAAACAAGTCGAATGCAGGCCATAGTTTGTACAACTCTGCCACATAAAACAGCATACCAACCTGGATAACAGGAGAGTCACCACTAGGGCATTCTTGTTGACCTCCTTTTTGTACCTGGCAATATCTGGTTCACAAGAACCATGATAACATGACAAATCTATGATATTGTCAACCTGGGGAAAAATGGAGAGTTGAAATACTTCCAGGTCAAGTCAAAATGGCCGTGTTCAAGAACACACAAGTAAGCAACTGAATGCAAGTCTCAAGCTATATTCTGATTCTGGATGTACTGGACTGTATGGATATGTAGTCTTTCTCTGGAGTGCTGTGATACTGAATATGTTGAGGCTTCTCTTCATGACCACTTCTTCATGTGACATAACAAAAAGGTTTGGGACAACTATGCCTGACCAGTTCTTCAACTACAGCATCAGTATCAGCAACAACAAGACATGGAACAGCACATCTGTTCAGGGGGGAGGACCCAGGGCTCATCACTCACATGAGTCTTATCTGCCATCATTTCGGTGAGGATGTTCTTGTATTCCTTATCCCTCTCACTTGAATCCATTTTAACAAACTCCTAAAAGAAAGAAACATATCATACATAGGTTTGTCAGCTACAACTACAGAACACGTGCAAACACTTTGAAGGCATGCATTGAGGGTGTTGGGTGAAGTGTTTGTGAGCTGAAAGGGCCATGAAGAATTATTTGAAGGGCATGGCAGACATGGGATTTGGCACTGTGTATCAAGAGTATATGTCTGATGGGGGAGGCCTAGCACAGCGCCGTTGGCTTCCTGTGTAATACTAATGTTCCTCACACCGGCGGTTCCACTCAACAGATGCACACATGGTGGACCTGTCCCATTACTTTCACTCTACAAAACCAAAAGTCAATTACAGATTGCAGATCATAGACTGATGGCCCTGAGGCGTTGAAGCTTTTGAGGGTCGGCAAACTCAACCGTCAGGGTTTTTAATGCAACGCACCTGCGTTTCACCCTTAACCTGCACGCATCAAATTCTATGCTGTGTGATGGTGTAATGTACTGGTGTTCCTCTGGGTTCCTCTGTGCCGCAGCTCAGCTTACCAAAACAGATCAGGGGAAGCCTTACCTTTACCTGCCTCAGGACTGGTCGGACATTATCCAACAGCGCGTCTGACTGGAGAGTCACCTCTTTGCTTTTATTCCCGACCAACTGGAGGACAAACTGGGCATGCTCGCAGCAGTTAGTGATCATCAGTGACAGTAGTACTGCCAGTTCCTGGATCTGTGCAGGGCAAATATGCAAAGACATGCAAAGACACACAAAGACACACACACACACACACAAAGACACACTCACACACACACACACACACACACACACACACGAACACACATTAAAAAAAAACAAATACGCACACAATACTATGTTGTTATTTAGAGGTTAGTAGCAACAGAGTGACACAGCTGTTCACACAAACTCATGAGCGGGCCCCTTACAGAAACGGAGTCCGTCTCCTTCCTTTTGCGAGGTTGCTCATCCTCGCCACGCTTATCTTCAGGGTCTGGGGGAAGGCAGAAGTGGTATTCATCCTTGTTGTTTCTATAGTCGGACATATCTGCGTTACAGATAACCAGCGTCCGACCAGGGAGGGGTGGGATGTTGTAGCGGCAGGAGATCTGCACGGCCTTCTCCAGCGCTGTGCGATAGCGAGCCAGGAGCTCGTCCGTGTAACATCGCTGGCTGCAGATCAATGATCAAGACATGAAGTCAAACTCCAAATTCTCAAGGCTGGTACACAAGTCAGTGAGGACACTTGTCTAAAACTTGGGAGCTAACTAGCGAAAAGACAAAAGACATAACAAAAGTAAAGATATATCTAGATAGATCTAGATAGCTTGTTAACTGAGATGTTTTGGCTAGTGAGGATGACAGGTGTGTCTCACCTTCACATGACCATGTTTCAATTTGATAATTATAAAAACTAGCTGCCAACAAAATCACACCTAAACATTGTAAAGCCCAACTACCTGTGCAAACTAAATGTGATGAGTATCTAACTAACAGTACAAACTAACTGTGATGAGTATCAAACTAATGGTACAAACTAAATGTGATGACTATCTAACTAACAGTACAAACTAACTGTGATGAGTATCTAACTAACAGTACAAACTAAATGTGATGAGTATCTAACTAACAGTACAAACTAAATGTGATGAGTATCAAACTAATGGTACAAACTAACTGTGATGAGTATCAAACTAATGGTACAAACTAACTGTGATGAGTATCAAACTAACGGTACAAACTAAATGTGATGAGTATCAAACTAACAGTACAAACTAAATGTGATGAGTATCAAACTACCTGCAGAAAGGCTCTTTAGTACCTTGCTTTTTTCCAAAGCTTCTGCTTCATTTTGAAGATCCGGAACACAAAAGGCACTCCCAGGGCCACCCTCAGTCTCTTGCGTTTCGCACTCTCCCAGTCCAGACTCCTGTTGCGCTTGCTTTTGGGCACCTTCTTCAGAATCTCCTTCAGGATGTCGGTAGAGCTCGGGAACTCTTCTTCTGCTTTCAGGGCTAACAGGAAGAAGTGATGAGGAACAGAAGGACTGAGACACTTTCATTGGAATGATAACCACACGTCTATGTGACTTGTTTATGAAGTGGTCATTTCAGATGATGATGTGCTACCTTTGCTATGCATTTTCTTTCAATTTACAAGCAGAAGAGGCAGCTGATAAGGTGTGTAAATAAGAGATTATTTCCTTGTTTTTCAGTTACAGTTATTTACTTGTGTTTCAGTTGTGTGGCCTAGCTGAGGGCGTGTGTGTTCTACCCAGTGCTGTAGCCGAGTCACTAAACCTCAAGTCCGAGTCTGAGTCATCAAGGTTCCAAGATGGGTCCACATTGCCAAGGCTTGTTTACTTTGTCAATTCACGTCAATGGCAAATTTGTCCGATTTTTTAACGCTTCTCACAGCAGATTGATATCACTTCCGATTCATTTAGATTAATGAATCACAAATCAGAGACCTATATATTTTTTTAAATCGCTTGACCGCCATAGTGTTAGGCCAGGCTGTAGTGTCAACCAGTTAATTAAACCAATTTTATCTTTAATCGCATCAGCTGAGCAGCAGTAGGACTTTGGACTTTGGATTAGACCTACTGGGCTATAAATAATTACAATATTTAAACTTAAATTGTTTAAACAGATGTGTCGTACCTGTACTGCCAAGCTCCAGGATGACCTTATAGGCGGACAGGAAGCGGAATGGGAACTGTCTACTCTGGATTACAGAGGACTGCAGGCACAAAACACACAATGGGGAGGTCAAAGGTGTCTCTCACTCTCACACCACTCTCTCTCACACACTCTCTCTCTCTCTCTCTCTCTTCTTCTCTATCGCTCTCTGTCAACAGAGATGGCTTTTTTTCCTTCATGAACTGGAACTAGGATATCATCTGTTTTTGGCTTGATTGTCTGTCTTTCTGTCTTTTTTTCCTTCATTGCTTCTCTCTGTATATTCATTCATCCATTTATTCTCTTCCATTCATTAATTCAGTTCCAAATTCTTGCTTGGCTCCCATAGGCTATTTAATGGAGAATCAGGTAACAGTGTGGTCTAGAACAGATGTATTTGTCAGTGTGTGTGTGTTTGTGAGTGAGAGAAAGAGAGAGAGTGAGTGAGTGTGTGTTGACTACATGTCATCTCGGATATCTTGAGCAGAGAGCTCACCTTCGATGCGAGCCTGGCCAGGATCTTCTGGTGATGTCTCTCACTGATGCCCTGAGTGATCATGTTCCTCATATTCCTCAGCATGGCCATGAAAGGCAGCGACTTACTATCTAAACAACAACAACACCAACAACAAATATTGACTTAAGAGAAATGTGAGGGTACTTACGTTTTCTGTCTGACGATGATACAAGCTCAACCAACTGCATTAAGGTGACAGTGTGGGTGTGTTTGAATCACTAGAAGTTACATGCACTGTAAAGGACATTGCTGTGCTGTTTTTTAATTAATTGTGTTGTGACGGTAACTGATCGTGTCGTCTATGTGAATGTTCTCATGCATCTATGGGTGTGTTCTTCTCAGCAAAATCTATCCGCCGTTAAAGGTACATTCTGTGATTTTGGTGAGTACGTTTTGAATTAAGTTCGTTTTTAAAACAATGTTTTTGTTTCCCATTTTCTGAGCCAGGACTGTGTGATCACCAGTTTTTTTAAGAGTGCACACACAGAACAAAGCTAGTGGACCACAAGGAGCAATTCGCTGAATTTGACAAAATGTGTACTGAGGGTGTAAGGTGTATTCTAGTCTAATCTGATGTGATGTGATGTACTCCAGTGCCTCCCCACCAATCAGCTGCTCCCATGAGGCGGCCTTGTTGCCCTTCTGACTGAGCAGACGTTCCCAGGTGTCTGGTTGCTTCAGCCTCATGCGCTTCCCTGACAACTCCTTTTGCCATGTCCCGTTCAGGCCGCTGCGAGAGAAGGCCTGCACATCAGCTGGGTACCTGTGGGCGAACAAAACAGAGCAGGGTGGGTCTGTGTGTATGTGTGTGTGTGTGTGTGTGTGTGTGTGTGGTTCTTTAGAGCTAATAAGACTTGCACTCTACATTTGTAATTTTGTATTAGCACTGCTCTTTGGATTGCAATGAGTTCGTCTATGTATTTTCCCAGTTTATTAAGTTTAATTGTAAACTTTACATTTTTAAGTAAAGTAAATTGGTGTGTTTAATGTACTTTAAAGAACTGTAATGTAATATTTGGTATTACTTTGTGTATCTTAATGCAATTTTAAAAATGGCAACATTGTAATATGCATGTCTCAGTGTAAAGCTTTTGGTCAGTATAAGTCAGCAATCCTTTGTCTGAGAGAGAGGCCACTGACTGAATGGCACACAACCCTCGAAATGAACACAGAAATCCATCCACACACAGCCACACCTCTTTCCCAGAATAGCCATGACATGTTCAGCAGGTTCTTTAATGTGAAGGCGCTCAATCATTTTCTTCAAGTTAAACTTCCTTTCCTTCTTGTCCACCCCACGACGGGCACCCTTCTGCAGCTGGTGTGACACAGATGTGTGAAGTTAGACTATGAAAGCCTTCAAACTATTAGGCTCAATGACATAACTTGTGACTGCTGTTACACCATCCTCTTGCAAGACAGCAGAAGCTGTGTAGCAGGTTCCAAGCTACTGATTTTGCTAACGGTGGTGAGAATGAGGTGATGTTAAACAAACACTCACATATTTCTGAAGAGCTTGGGGTTCCGCCCCCACCAGGTGAGCCCATTTTGCCCACTGTTCAACAGACACCTCCTGTAAAAAAGCGCAGTGAGTGGGAGAAGAAAAGCATGGTGAGAGGCATAGGCCTTAACTCTATTTGTCTATATCTATATGCATGCAAATGCACTCTTTGGGGGGGTTCAGGCCCTGGGCTCTGTAAAGCGCCTTGAGACAATTGTATTGTTTTGGCGCTATAGTATTCATCAAGGTCAACATCAACATGCTAGCTCAGTGCTCTACCTTGGGTTTGGGTTTCTTGTTGTGCTTGCACTGATGTTTCCGTGTGTTGTACTTTGCCAGATGATATTCACTGAACTGTTTGAATTTATCAGTGAGGGCTTTCTTCAAACAAGATGGTAGAGAACTGCGGAAACACTGCAGAGTAGAGAAGAAGAGGTAATGACAGAGAATTAATTTAATGAGTTGAGACATCGGTTTAAATGTGAAGGAAAGCTATGAGCAAAGGTGCTAATTCTAAGACATTCAAACAGACATGCAGGTCAAACTTACAGTAGAGTAGATTTTTGCCACTTCCAGCCAATCAGAAGGCAGCTGTATGGCGGCACAGAAGTATCGGCGTAGGTGCGGCTTTGTGGCGGGTAGGTGGGCGGCCAGTGCCAGCAGGAAGTTGGCGGTGATGCGAATGTTCAGTTCCTGTCTGGTGTACACTGCCACCTGACCAGAGGAGGCCAATCAGAACCAGTTCAACTGACACTAAGTTTATCGTAAGCTACCTTCTTATAGTGTAAAGCAAGTAAATAAAAAATACTATATAGTTTCATGTATGTAAAGACATATTGTTACATGTTACAAACCCTAACCCCAAACCTAACCTTGGCCGTAGCCATAATCCCAAGTACATTCTGTAAGAATATAGAGTATATAAGTACTTGACAATTAATGATGTATCACCAGTATGACCAAGTTCATCTCTTAAACACAAACCTTGAGGAGAAACTCTGGGTCACTCTTGGAGATATCCTCTGAGAGATTCATGACCCTGGCCCAAACCTTCCCCTCGCAATCCCAGTCTTTGTCCCCAGGAGCACAGGTCTTCATCACAAGGGAACTGCACACTGCGTTCAGCAGATGGTACTGACAAAAGAGAAAAAGCAAAACACCAAGCACAATAAAGACAGGGTCGATGGGACAACCACATAGACAATACACCTACAGTGATAAGGCTGAAAACAAGGGAGTATTGCTGATGCTGTGTCAATGGGAATTCATGGCTATACAAACAAACTCAACTGCAAAAGGGAGAATGTTTATTTTGACTAAGTGTCCATATTCTGCATGTTTACCTTCTTATCCTTCAGCTCCTCAAGCTGACTGTCAACACGGTCTTTTCTCACTGCAAACTCCTCATCAGGCGCTATGATCTGCTCCTCCTCCTCTTCCTCTGCCAACTCCAGATCGACCACAAGCATCTCTGAGCACAGCTCAGGGTCCTCATTGTCAGTGCTTCCATATTCAGAGCCCTTACATTACACAAATGCAAAAGGATGTAAAAGTCTAGTGTATAGTTTTTTCGTGAAAGGAAAAACACTTTGACTTAGCATAACAATGTGGCGTTCCCTTATTTAGCGTTTCTCAAAATGTTCCGACATTGTATGCATCTTATGTCTTTGCTTCTGAAATTTCTTTTAATTTGTTTGTCCCCCATCATTTTCTGACTAAGGATAATAAACAAATAATGGAAATCATGCATTATCGTTATCCTTATGCAAAGACACAACATGCATAAAATGCATGAGAATGCTGAGAAACTGTCTCTGGAGGTGGTGCCAATTGAACTGAAGTTCTGTTGTAAGTCTCTAAAGTACTCAGTACTATTATGTTTGACAGCAAAAGCAACGTACTACAAGACAATCTAATATCACATTAAAACCACATAACTTCACATAGTAAATTCAATGTAACAACAAACTCAATTACTTTGTAGTATTCCACATGCTCTAGATGGCATAAACTACAGTCTTACTTACACAGAGTGGTAGAATACTAGATCAGTATTCTAATTTCAACCATGACATAAATACAACCAATCCATGACGACTGGCATAAACCCACATTCCAATTTCAGCCAATTCCAATTCTGGCAAAGTTAAAAGAATGAGGCATGGTTCCGTAAAAATACCTGACTGGGCGTATCAACACTGCATCTCTCCCTCTCATCTTCACTTGGCTGTTTCTGCTGCACCTCAGTGGGAGCAGGAAGGGGGAGGTGTGGGGCAGAGCTGGGAGTCAACAGAGTGCTCCTGACAGAGGGATAGGTGAGGGAGGAGAGAGGGAAGAGGAGAGGGTCTCTCTTCAGCTGAGTGTTCTCGGTGCTGAGGAGATGAGATGTGCAACGGCTGGAGGAGGTGGAGCCACAAAGAAGCGTAGAAGTGGAGGAGGACAGGAGTGGAGATGTGGACACAGTGGAGGAGAGGCTAGACGGCTGGAGGGAGGGGCAGGACAGACTGGGGGTGTGGGTCATCCATGATGGAGGCTTGGTGAAACACTGGGACAGGGTGGAGGATGACTCGGCTAAAACACGGTTCTCCAGACTTGGAGCATAGTTGGAGAGGAGGCTAGGCTTGTAGCGTTGGTCAAAGTCCGAGCCAGACTGAAGTAAGGTAAGGGCCTTCATATCTCCCTATGAGACAGATAGGAGAAGAGACAATAGGACTAAAGGGGTGAATATCTCAAACTTTATCAGTCTGTCAGCTGAGCTTAGTGTAGAGCAAACACAGAAAGGTACATACACTTAACTGTGCATGTTGCAAGCTTTAGTGTATGGGTGTGGTATGTGTACACACACACAGAGGTTTATGGGCGTGAGGCATCAAGCAAAGTCCAAACATAAATCACAAGGTAAGACCTTTTTTTCCAAGAACGTGGTTTATTGACAAACCTGCCAAAGTTAACTCCAAATAGAGGAGCCCTATGTCTTCATCCTCCCTGCAAAAACAATTGGGCTTTTAAATTACCACTGATTCTGACTTAACCTAGCCAGGTTAGTCATGTTAAACCACGTTCTTGGAACACTCCGCAAGGCCAAAGTTCTCACAGACAAGCCAAACAATAATAACCTTAATATCTAAAGAAATAACTTTCCTGATAATCGAAATCAAAATATCGTGGTCGCATAACCAAAATAAACAGAGTGGGAAGTCAAATCAATGTTACTCACAATCTCATGCCCGAACAAGCTGGATATTGATAGAATTGCTTTTTGTTACTTCAGTTTATGCGTCGCTGTAAGTAAGTCTGTCTAAATTCTATGATGTCGCTTACAACCATAGGAAAACGCTTCCTATTCAACTGCATCTTCGGCAACAGGATTGGTTAATAACAAGTCAGCTGTAGGGGTGGAGTCATGGTGCGTTCATGAGCAACCGGGAAGGGGGATAGTTCTGTACCTCTGTCATACTCGGAACTGCCAGAACGAACAATCTTTTACGTCTTCCATGCTGACAGACAAGCCAAGTAAAACAGAATGACAGTAAAGGCGTAAAGAAGAATGACAGTGTAAAGGCGTAAAATGGAAAATTGTGTGTGGATGCAAAAGAATGTGTCCAGTAATACCCCAATAGAATTCTAGAACACGGAAGGAAATTACTGAGTTTGTGTCATCCTGTAAACAAACATAAAGTATAAACAAAAGTTATAGTTAAAAAACAAAAGAAAAATGACAATTACAAGTTTCTTTTGTTTGAAAGGGAATTAATTGATATGATATAAAATATGTCTTAGTAACATCTACAAATATTAAAATACATAGCTTTACATAGACCCTAAAGCTCGAATTCATAACTAGGTCCGTTTTGGACCTAATAACTAGCTTTATTGAACGTCCCACAAAGACAAAGTATTATATATCTCCGCAAATAAAAGTGTCATGGGTTTACGATCCATTTAAATTTCAATGATCTAGCTATTTCTCATCAATTTAGAGAGCGATGAGGCTGGTGCTAGTTATAAACCAACCAACACTTCTCAGTGACAGCCATACGAAGACGTTACGGGAGAGTTACCTTGCCAGAAAAACAGGAGGATGCTAAAATAATAATTTGAATACGTTTTTTTTTATTTTGACATTTCTTACATCAACATGGTCATCACTGTCATCCAAATGTGGTGGGTCGTCATCATTGGTGCACATAAATACGGTTTCATACGGTCGCATCAATAGACGCGGACGTTTAGGATTGCTAGCCATAACTGAAAGAGACGCTGTAACTTCTCAGGTGATCTGTCAGTAGTGTAGATAAGAAAAGTAAATGACAGCACACGCAGTTTCCGGTTTCAAAATAAAAGTAAGTTGTCCATGTATCCACTGGCGAGGTATTCTGGTTTTTCTCCATTGCTTTGGCTCATTTCACGAAATAGAAATGACATTCTCAAAACAACACGTGCTAACCTCCAAATCACTGTGCACTTATTCACAACAGATTTGAATTTCTCATTCCATTAATCAAATTGCAATTGTATTAGCACATTCTTGTAAATGACAAGTACAATTGCCTACAGTTTGCACACATTTCAAATGATTTAGCACATCTTTGCAAATGGTTAGGTTCAATTGCCTTCAGTTAGCCCAATTACCAATTGAATATATCTTGCTGGTCTAAACTGACTGTTGCTTCTCAGTCAAGTCGTTGTTCTCTGCAAAACATGTTGGCATAATTTCCTTGTGTACATCATCACCTGCACAATAGTTCACTCCACTGTCAAAATCCTTCAGGCACATAATACCATGAAAAACATCATGGCATATACTGTAATATGGATCTCTTGGATCATCGGCTTAATCTTCAGGTGCAACTAGAACTTTACTAATCAAGGGGGAGATTCACACATCCGATCACCAATCACGAAGTAAGTTTAGTTAGCTGACAGGTCCTATCCAGGAGTATACATTCTTCCATCAAATATCTAGAGCTTGACCAAGTTCAGTACAATTCATGAACTACATTTGTCATTGTGTGGGAAAATGTTAGCTTCCACCGTGGCCCGCTCATCAGGGCGTGGTTCACTGCCCATCCAAGGATGCTGATGGGACTCGAGGGTCTATGTAGCCTGGGTACCAGACGAACTTAGCCCTGCCCACAACATTTGAGGTCGGGAAGTTCGGTCTGGCATTGCTCCGTTGAGGAGGAATTATGTCCGACCAGAAGCTGTACAGACCAATCAAATTGTCAGGGCGGGCTTTATACGATGATGGACAGATGATCAACAGTAACGTAATCAACCCAGTCAGCAAAGAGCTTGGGTTGAATTCGTTTTCAAAAAACATGGCTGCCGCTGGAGAGCTGAGATGTTTAGATTCGAGTCTGTTTTAGAAGACAGCGCGCATTCATTTTGAAAGAGGAACAGAGAAACGTGATCAAGGCATTTGTCGATTCGAAAAGATGTTTTTGCCGTCCTTCCTACGGGATCCGGTAAAAGTTTAATTTATCAGCCGGCCCCGATGGTCTACGTTATGGTCATACTACGTTGCTCTGATTGGTTGTAGGTATATCCAATTGAGCGAAGAGGCATTTTTTTTTCCTGGTTCGGTTGAAACACGCCCCATAATCACAGCCTAATGGAGCAGTATCAGACTCATATTCTGACTAGAATTAGCAGTATGACAAAGTCAGGCTAGGGTCTATGAGCATCGGGCTTTAAACCAGAGGTCCCTTCTCCAGGCAATGGATGCTGCTTGTGTCAATGTCACAGCAGATCAGTGTAAGGGATGGTTGTGGCATGCACGCAGATTCTTCCCCCGTTGCATAGCAAGTGAGAACATCAGATGTGATGTTGATGAAAATCTGTGGCCAGACAGACATGAGCGCAAGGATGAGCAGGAGAGTGAGGACGAAAACTAAACTCCAACTTTGCTTTACTTTCCTACTGTATGCTATGTGTTGTTACAGTAGTGTAGGCTGTATATCGTTTTAGTTTTGATGTGCTTATTGTTTGACAGTATATTGTGCTGTACACATTTTTTGTTTCTGTTTGACAATTACTGTAACAATTTCCATGGCAGTATGAGTGCAATACAGTATGTGATGTGAAACCTTGTTGGCTCCTCTTGAATTAATCTTTTTTTCTGTTTGATACACATAGTATTTTGGAAAGAAAACATCTAATAATTAATAATAATAATAATTCATTTTATTTGTAATGCACTCTTCATTCAAAAGAATCTCAGAGTGCCAACATATTACAGTAAAAACTAATTATAATAATACAATAAAATAAAAATGAATTAACATAAGCATAATAGAAAACTTTTTAACATTTTAACATTCGATTTAACACAAGGCCAGAAATGCCTTCCTGAATAAAAATGTTTTTAGTCCAGCTTTAAAGGAGTCCAGCGTCTGCGTTGCCCTTAGGTGGTTAGGGAGGCTGTTCCATAAGCGTGGCGCTGCCGAGCAAAAGGCCCGGTCGCCCATGGTGCGGGGTCGCGGAGGAGCGAGCTGTTTGAAGACCTGAGGGTGCAGGTGGAGGTTTGGGGAGTAATTAATTCTTGCAGGTAGGGAGGTGCATGCCCATTTATGCATGTATGGGTGAGTATAAGGACTTTGTAGTCAATCCGGAAAGAGACAGGGAGCCAGTGTAGTGAGTGTAATATTGGTGTTATGTGCTCATATTTCCGGACCCTCATCAGGATCCTGGCAGCGCTGTTTTGGATGTATTGCAGCTTCTGGATGTTCTTGCCAGTGATCCCATAGAAAAGCGAATTACAATAGTCCAGTCTTGAGGAGATAAAGGCGTGGACAAGCTTCTCTGCATCTGATAGGGTTAAAGTGGGGCGGAATTTGGAGATGTTTCTTAGATGATAAAAGGAGGTTTTGCACAGGTGTTTTATATGGTCATTAAAGGTCAGGTGAGGGTCAAACCTAACTCCGAGATTAGTGACTGTGGAGGAGAGGGGGATGACCTGGCTGTCGAAGGTGAGATGAGTTAAGGAGGATGACTGAACCTGGTGTGGAGTGCCAACAAGAAGGGCTTCGGTTTTGCTACTGTTTAGCTGGAGAAAGTTGTTGCTCATCCATGCCTTTATCTCCCCAAGACAGGCGGTGAGACATGACATGGCTGCAGTGGGGCTTGGGGCAGTTTTGATATAAAGCTGTGTGTCGTCAGCA
This sequence comes from Clupea harengus, assembly GCF_900700415.2. Taxonomy (NCBI): domain Eukaryota; kingdom Metazoa; phylum Chordata; class Actinopteri; order Clupeiformes; family Clupeidae; genus Clupea; species Clupea harengus. Next base: position 15,717,649 of record NC_045173.1, on the reverse strand, counting down.
TAACAGTGGAAACACATCCCATGTCTGCTGATGACACGACCGAGGGGGAGCATGTAAATAATGAAGAGGATGGGGCCGAGGACCGACCCTTGCGGAACACCACAGGAGACAGGGAGCTGTCTGGACTTGCATCTTCCCAGTGAGACATATTCAGTTCTGCCAGAAAGGTAGGACTGAAACCACTTGAGTGCAGAGTCTGATAGTCCAATGGTGGTGTGGAGGCGCTCTAGGAGGATAGTGTGGTCCACTGTGTCAAATGCAGCAGTCAGGTCCAGGAGGATGAGGAGTGAGGGTGATCCTGCATCGGCTGTCATCAGCAGGTCATTCGCACCCTGAGCAAAGCTGTTTCAGTGCTGTGGGCTGAACGAAATCCTGATTGAAATTTGTTGTTGTTGTGTTTGAGGTGGTCCTGAAGTTGAGAAGCAACTACCTTCTCTAACACCTTGGACAGGAAGGCAAGGTTTGAGATAGGCCTGTAGTTGCCTAGAACCTCCGGGTCCAGGGTGGGTTTCTTGAGAAGGGGACGGATGACAGCAACCTTGAGAGCAGGTGGGACATAGCCAGAAAGGTTAACAACTTTGGTGATGAAAGGACTGAGAGTGGGGATGTGTGACTTGAGCAGAGCAGTGGGAATGGGGTCCAGGGTACAGGTACAGGATTTCATTTTTCTGAGGATTTCCTCAACATGGCTCTCCCGAACCTCAGCGAGATGTAGAGGAGACAGCACACTTGCAGATAAGGTGTTGGTGGCAGATGGAGAGCTGGACATCAGAGAGCGAATGTTGTTGACCTTGGATCTGAAAAAGTCAATGAAGCTGTTGCATTGCTCCTCTGTAGCCTCAGTTGAAGAGGATGGTTGTGGCTTCAGGAGATGGTTTATGGTGGTAAAAAGCTGTTTAGAGTTGCCAGGGTTTTTATTATAATTAAGCTGGAATAGAACTGTGAGCGAGCATCTTTAAGGGAGTTGGAGTAGGCCCTTTGATGCTCACGGAAGGCCAGTTTATGGACAGTCAGCCCAGAGTGTCTGTAGCGTCGTTCCAGGACACGCCCAGCTGTTTTTATTTTCCGCAGCTCATGTGTGAACCAAGGAGCAGAGCGTGAGAAATTGACCTCACGTGTCTTGACAGGGGCATGGAGATCAAAAACACTGCTCAGGGATGTATTATAAAGCTCCACTAATTCATCCACTGATGCAGAGGCTGGGCAGGTGATGAGCTGGAGATCCATGGTCATGGTGGCTGTGTCAATGCTTTTCCAGTTCCGGAAAGACATTTGACGCTTAGGTCTAATAGTAGGCAGCACAAAAGTCAAGGCCATTTAGACCACCTTGTGGTCAGACACACCGATATCATACACCTGTAGGTTACTGATGGGAGCAGAGTCAGTGATAACCAGGTCCAGAGTGTGCCCCTTG